>NC_133368.1:17486631-17502365 GCF_049309525.1 Garra rufa
TATATATTTTTTTTTTTTTTTTTTTTTTTTTGTCTGAAACATAAGTGTAATATTTGCTATGTAAATTTTACTGTTCGGTTACCCTTATTCGGCACCAAGGACAATTTGAAACGCTTACCTTGTATTATTTGTTCCTGAATGAAATGATTGTTAAAAGTACTAAGCTGAAAAAAGAACTTACTGTTTTGTTTGGGTGATTCAAGCAAATGTTCTCAATATATATCACAATGATCTTGTGTTCTGAAACAATGATTAAGTGGAATGAAAATATGTCTAAATGCAATGAAATCATGACATCAGATTTGAAAGAATGACTAGTGGTGTTACAAATGTGATCAGTTTAAAGTTTTGTACTAAGAGATTTGAAAATGCATACTTTACTTATGAAAATAGTACCAAACCAATTAAAAAAAACTGTAAGCGACCTTTTATTTGTTATTTTTCCCTAAATTGTTTTTCATTTTTTATTTATTTTGTATTTTATGATTTAATACAAATCTATAATCACAGATTCGTGTTAAATTAAATGGATATATAAAACTTGAACAATGTTTTCAGTCTTAAAAAATATAGGACAATATATAACAATTAATTTACAACAAAACATTGCATTTTTTTGTCAAATAAGATAAATAAGACAAAACCTTGTGTTTGATATAAAAACAAGGATGAAAAATATCTTTGTGGTTGAATGATAACAGTAATAGTATTACTTTAAACAGTACAACATGTTTCTGTTAAAATTTCTTCCCGTGTGTCATTATTCATTTCAAATGAAACGGTGACTTGCATGCTCATGTTCTCATTTAGGGAGACGCTGAAATCACCGTAAACTTCACGTGTGTTTGAGTTTGTGTAGTACACTAAACTGAAACACGCAGAGAATATGCAGACTGACAAGCGACATGCTTTGACTGGCTGTTGTCGTGTTTGTTTCTGCTGTGTGGAAGCCTTAACATCTTAGCTGTGGGAGAACCTCACCTCCCAATAGTTATGTGACATCCGTC
The DNA here is from genome assembly GCF_049309525.1 of Garra rufa. Classification (NCBI taxonomy): domain Eukaryota; kingdom Metazoa; phylum Chordata; class Actinopteri; order Cypriniformes; family Cyprinidae; genus Garra; species Garra rufa. The sequence goes on from NC_133368.1 coordinate 17,487,639, forward strand.
TCTCCGTTCTTAGGTTTCCGGGTTTACATTCCAAGTTTACATTCCACAGTAGTAAAATGATCTATTTTCATTTCGATTTGTCTACAGATAAACTTTAGACGGCGGCGGTACATTATAAAAGTAGCCCTAAAATGTTCAAAATAGCCCAATTGTGCGGGAAAACCGCGAACCTGGCAACACACTGTCTGTAACTCCGTGGTACTTTACCTGGGTCATTCTACAGAAACGTCCACTTTTAGTATGGCAAGATGTCTTAAAATGTATTTCTTTTTTTAACTTTTAAGCTTAGTCCACATTATTAGATTACTTTTTGACTTTATGAATACACATACATGACATCTTAATGATTTGTTTTACATTTAATTATCCATAAGGAAGGTAACACAAGTGACAACTTTCATGAAAAATAGCATTTTACAAACTGGCTGCTGCTAGTTACTGTATCAAACCACATGTTGTCAATCATGGTATAGCCTACTTACTAAATTAAGTAGTTTTATCCATTTGTAGTCTAGTTTTTTACAATTCCCTAACAATAAGGTAGGTCAACTAGCTTTATATGAAATCAGGAGATAAATAAGAAAATTTCTGATAATTGGAAAAAAGACAGCGGACTTAACATGGGCCTACCTTCATAGATCTCATAGGAGTTAGTTGAGAGATGTCATCAGTGTGATTTTTTTATTCTGAAATAAAAGACTTTTGTCAAACGGTGACACCAGTGACAGCTTCAGGGGACCACTGTTTTCATTATATATTTATTTGGTATTTTGTATTTTTATGCCATTTACATGATATATTTGATAGTTAGGAATAGACTTTTGTATTTTAAATTGTTGAAAATCCTGTTGTTGACAATAAAATAAAGCATTTTCCCTCTGTACATGGCTTTCGGGACAAGCAGTTTTGTGGTACTTGGAATTAACTATATAATTAATAAATAAAAAAAATAATGCCACATTTATGGCTCAGGAAGTCGTTATTGTTCACATAAGATATTGTGTCATCTTGTGTATGTGTATTTCGATTGTAATACTTCTGTAAAGTCTGGACGTTTCTGTAGAGTGTCCCACCTGCGGACATCTGCACGAGTTTGCACCCTGAGGCTTCACGGTGAACTGATTCTTGCGCTGTCTTGATTTAAACACGTCAAACTCATGATTCAAATCCAGCAAGAAGCTGCAGCATCCAAGACGTCAGTGCATGTTCACATAAACTTAAAAATATAGTAAACAGAATACAAAAACAAATAAATCGACTGGAGGCCAGCGCTAGGCCCATGTTCAACTCTATGTGGATTACATATGGATTAAAAGGTTTGGGGAAAAAAAGAGAGAACAAACCCACACGAAGGCATATCAGAGCATCTGTATATTTTATTCACATATGTTACATTTTGCATTAAATGTCATTAAAAGTCACCCTTTCAGAGATGACATCATAAAGTCTGAATCAGCACCTACAGTAATGTACTGTATTACTGCCTGCCTGACAAGCATTCACCGCAGGAGAACACACCAGCATTATCCACCCATCACACTTAGCACAACTGTCTGTCTATACAAAGTGGGGAAGGAGAGAAAAGAACTCTCAAAGAAAAAACAAAACAAAACAGAAAGAGCAGCATGCAAGAAATCAAGACAAAGGAAAGAAAAGAAAGCAAACTTCAAGTGCACTGAAAACATCCTCCCTCTAGCATGGCATGATCGCAGCAATGATAATCAATACCTACCAATCAAACTGATCAATACAAACCAAACATGCTTCTTCTGGTGCGTGAGTGTCTGAATACGTGTATGTGAGCGTGTCTGTCTCCAGTAAGAAAGAAACAAAGCAAAATGCCCTCGATATAGCTGGACGTTAGATGTGTCAATGTAATCGCATCGATTACTATTATTACAAGGGCTCCATTGATGTTCTTTCGATTGTGGGTCACAATCAAAATAGACACACTAAATATGGAAACTTTTGCAAACTGCATTCAAATGTGTGTATTAAATTTCTATATACAGTTAAAACAAATAGGATTGGACAATTTTTTTTCTTTTCTTTTTTTTTTCCAAGAACTCTCAGTGTGGTGTCACACAATAGGGTTTAAACTGTTTTTATGTTATTGTTAATGTGAAGCTTGATCTTAATTTTTAATTGGGGAAGAATGAAAAGAGTAAGTACTAAAACTATTTGCTTGCTAACAGCTGCGTGAAATTAAAAAAAAAAAAACTGTGTGCCATACCATACATGTCCATCATTGGACTGGGCTGTAATATTCAATTGGATGTGATCCAGGTTAATGCATTTTCAGATAATTAACTTGTGCATACATAATGCCCTCTCCACAGTTACACATTACACAATCAAAGATGGTCCGAGGACAGAGCTTTGAGGAACACCACATTATTCCGACTGGAAAACTAGCTTTTGCTAAAACGTCTATTGCATCAAGTACCAAATAAGCTTTTTTCTTTTTCATTTTTAACTTTCTGATAACATTAAAACAGATCTTTACTTTTTTCTCTTTTTTTTTTTCGTTTGGTCTGATACTTTTGCATAAAGGATCTACACACAATCTGGCCGAGTTCAAAGCAGTAGAACAAAGTGACAACCCTTTTTCTCAGGAACACTTCAGATCAGGAATTCAATATCTTTAGTGTTGTGCGCATCAAAATATCATCACAACAGATAAATAATGTCTTTAAACGAGAAAACTTCACTATCTGCAACATCCTAGAGGAGGAGAAATTAGGCTTTGGATGCCAGTTACAAAACTGTTAATTTTAAGTTCAGAGGTTTGTTGCAAATGCGGACTGAGCCTCTAGACATATAAGACCAACAGGAAGTTATCAAATGGCTCTTTGAACCAGACCTCACTGTAATGGCAAACATTGCCCCCTATGGACCATCTGACACCAGTCCAGGGCAGTATCATTTTTTTCATTAGAATATGGGAAAGACAATCAAAACTTTGAGGAACAGCTGACTTGGTGGGCATGTGGTCAGATTTGTTGGTTATAGTTCGGGAAAATCTCTGGAAATCTGTCGAGAACATTCGCAGATCACCCTTAAACAAACGAAAGAAAGAGGAAATTCTGTTTTGCATTAAAAAATGAAGCAGATTTTTAGAAACGTGTGCATTGCATTATTTTCCTAACAAATAAACACATCTGCCAACTCTTTACAGTAACGAAACTAGGGTTGCAAAAAAGTGAAAAATTTCCAGAAAAAAATCATTTTGGAAACTTTCCAGGATTTTTTGGAATCTTCCAATGATTTTTGGAAAGTTTCCAAAAATTTACCAGAAATTTTCCACCCTTTTGTAACCCTAAAAGAAACACAAAAAATGAAAAACAAACAAACATCAAAATGGCTTACAGTAATAAGAATTTGGGGCAAATTGTGTTTGACTTATGACTGACGCAAAGATCCTTTATTCTAAAACAAACTTCATTTTCTTAATGCAAAAAAAAACAAACAAACAAAAAAAAAAATCTAGATTTTTTTAAAAATATATTTTACCTTTGTGACATTTACAGTCATTAAATAACGCTAACGCACGCTACAAGTTCGTAGGGGCATATTTTTTAGAATAAACTCAACAGACCAGCCAACCACCATCAAAAAGCCTTCATTAGGAGAAAAAAGAAGATGAAAATTGTAAAAAATATTTTTTTACAAAGGTATAATTTACTTTTTTCAAACAATGAATAGCAGCACTTTTTAAATATTAAAATCTGAGACTACAAAACAAAAGAACTTATAAAATAAAATTCCTGAGGATGACTGCAACTACACCTCGAGTCAGAGACAAATCTCACTAGCTGTAATCGGTTGATATATCGTCTCATACCCTGCTTTAGAACCCACAGTCACTCTTATGAGATGCGTTTCAACTCAAATAGCATGATGTGGTCATGGGGTGCTGGGGCGGGGGATATGTTGAGAGTCTTGGTACCTTTAGCATTCAAGGCTTTGATATTAATTCTGATATCTGTACATGGTTTGTTTAACATTGGTCAATTTTTTTCCGTTCCCAAGAGTCTCTCTGCTCAAAAACTGTCAGTTTTCCAAACATGACAGAAGGGGAGTATTATTCCACTTGTGCGTCCGTCGGACTAGACACAGATTCACTCAGTGTGCTTTCACCGTGAGCTTGCTGGGACAAAACAAAATTCTCCCCTATAAATTCACACAGACACACACACACAAAAAAAATCACTTTTAAACACACACACACACACACACACACACACGCTGTTAGTCAATAGGCTTGATTGTACACTAAACTTCACATGAACCCAGGCTGTGGCCAACTCAATGCAGGTTTTCTTTATATTACACGAGAGAAATCATCAGAGGATGTCACAGAGGCTGGCACTGACATCATGTGACCTTGTCCTCTTCAGGATGTGGGCTGTAATGTTAAAGTCCATTGTAATGGGGACCCCAGCGCTTGTTGATGTGGTCGAAGGTGTGCGAGACCCACTGCTGCTCCAGAACGCGGTATCTCTCCTCACATAAATACAGAGGCTTTCCTCGACTACGGAAGAGAGAGAGAAAAAAATAGGTTAGGGCAGGAAATGGAAACCATTATTTCAATTAAAGAAATGAACAGGGAAATTTTCTCAAATCCAAAAAAAAAAAAAAAAAAAAAAAGACTACACAGCACAGAGTTTTTGCAAGAGTACAGAACTCGTGCCAAAGTCCCTTTCAAGGAAAGTCTGTTCACTCTGTGGCCATATTTGCAACGCCTCCAGGCAGCTCAAACAAGATCAAGTCCTATATAACTGCCTGCTGAACACACAATTAAATGACATACTTCAACGCAGCAACAAAATCTGAAATGAACTGCCTCATTAATGTTGTTTCTAATGCTCAAATGAAGTAAAAACAATCGTATTTTTTAGCTTTCATTAGCTAATGCGCATCTACAGTCATAAAGGTGAATCTCAGGTTTCTCTGGGAATCTGAGCTTCTGAAAGCAGCTGCGGTCACATGATGATGACTTTACCAATCAGTGATTGGCTCTTTCACTCAGAAGGCTATTGCACCATATGCAGTTTCACGTTGCAGTTTCTTCCATTTAAAAGTAATAGGGGTGGACCGTCTTTGTATATCTAGTCATTGACTCGTGCTGAAATGAAGTCAATGCCTGCTTCAGTAAAAGCAAATTTTCTCTGCATGCTTTCTGTATATATTTTATTTCTAGTTTGAATAACTGTTTTTTATGCTACTAAGATAACTAATGTGAAGTCTTAATTTTCAAATTCGTAAAAATACATAAACAGTTCTCAGCTTGTTTTGTCTGTGCAGCCAAAATATGACATGCCGTTTCCATTTTTTTAATGTAGTATATTATACGACGGCGTTTTAGAACATTTTAGAAAATTAGGAGATTAAAGTCAATATATTTAGACAATAAAGTCGAAACTACGAGAATGAAATCAAAATGTTTCGCAAATAAAGTCAAAATATTTCTACAATAATGTCAAAATGAATTCAAAATGTTTTGAGAATAAAGTTGAAATATTTCTGCAAAAGTCAAAATGATGAGAAGTCAAAATTTTTAGAGAATAGTCAAAGTGTTTCAAGAAAAAGGCTTTTTGAAAAATATACAAATATATAAAATATTTTGAGAATAAAGTCAAAATTACAAGAATAAAGCCAGTGTGTTTCAAGAATAAAGTTAAAATGTTTTGAGAATAAAGTCAAAATTACAAGAATAAAGCCAGTGTGTTTCAAGAATAAAGTTAAAATATTTTGAGAATAAAGTCAAAATTACAAGAATAAAGCCAGTGTGTTTCAAGAATAAAGTTAAAATGTTTTGAGAATAAAGTCAAAATTACAAGAATAAAGCCAGTGTGTTTCAAGAATAAAGTTAAAATGTTTTGAGAATAAAGTCAAAATTACAAGAATAAAGCCAGTGTGTTTCAAGAATAAAGTTAAAATGTTTTGAGAATAAAGTCAAAATTACAAGAATAAAGCCAGTGTGTTTCAAGAATAAAGTTAAAATATTTTGAGAATAAAGTCAAAATTACAAGAATAAAGCCAGTGTGTTTCAAGAATAAAGTTAAAATGTTTTGAGAATAAAGTCAAAATTACAAGAATAAAGCCAGTGTGTTTCAAGAATAAAGTTAAAATGTTTTGAGAATAAAGTCAAAATTCAGAGAATTAATTTGTAGCAATTACAAGAATAAAGTGTTTAGAGAATAAAATTAAAATGTTTTGAGAATAAAGTTTAAAAGGTTCGAGATTAAAGTAAAAATATTTTGAGATTAAAGTCAAAATTACGAGAAGTCTAAATATTTCTACAATAAAGTAAACAATTATGAGAATAGAGTCAAAATGTTTAGAGAATAAAGTTGAAATTATGAGAATTAAGTCAAAATATTTCCACATAAAGACAAAATTATGAGAATAAAGTCAAAATGTTTAGAGAATAGTCAGTGTTTCGAGAACAAATTTGAAATGTTCCAAGAAAAAAGTCAAAATATTTTGAGAATAAAGTCAAAATTCCGAGAATTCGTAGCAATTACAAGAATAGTGTTTAGAGAATAAAATTAAAATGTTTTGAGAATAAAGTAAAAAATATTTCTACAATAAAGTAGAAATTATGAGAATAGAGTCAAAATGTTTAGAGAATAAAGTTGAAATTACGAGAATAAAGTCAAAATATTTCCACATAAAGACAAAATTATGAGAATAAAAGTCAAAATGTTTAGAGAATAGTCAGTGTTTCGAGAACAAATTTGAAATGTTTCAAGAAAAAAAGTCAATTTTTAGAGAATAGTCAGTGTTTCAAGAAAAAGGTTTTTGAAAAATATACAAATATACAAAATATTTTGAGAATAAAGTCAAAATTACAAGAATAAAGCCAAAGTGTTTCAAGAATAAAGTTAAAATGTTTTGAGAATAAAGTCAAAATTCAGAGAATTAATTCGTAGCAATTACAAGAATAAAGTGTTTAGAGAATAAAATTAAAATGTTTTGAGAATAAAGATTAAAAGGTTTGAGAATAAAGTAAAAATATTTTGAGATTAAAGTCAAAATTACGAGAATAAAGTCTAAATATTTCTACAATAAAGTAAAAAATTATGAGAATAGTCAAAATGTTTAGAGAATAAAGTTGAAATTATGAGAATTAAGTCAAAATATTTCCACATAAAGTCAAAATTATGAGAATAAGTCAAAATATTTTGAGAATAAAGTCAAAATTCCGAGAATTCGTAGCAATTACAAGAATAGTGTTTAGAGAATAAAATTAAAATGTTTTGAGAATAAAGTAAAAATATTTCTACAATAAAGTAGAAATAATGAGAATAGAGTCAAAATGTTTAGAGAATAAAGTTGAAATTACGAGAATAAAGTCAAAATATTTCCACATAAAGACAAAATTATGAGAATAAAAGTCAAAATGTTTAGAGAATAGTCAGTGTTTCGAGAACAAATTTGAAATGTTTCAAGAAAAAAAGTCAATTTTTAGAGAATAGTCAGTGTTTCAAGAAAAAGGTTTTTGAAAAATATACAAATATACAAAATATTTTGAGAATAAAGTCAAAATTACAAGAATAAAGCCAAAGTGTTTCAAGAATAAAGTTAAAATGTTTTGAGAATAAAGTCAAAATTCAGAGAATTAATTCGTAGCAATTACAAGAATAAAGTGTTTAGAGAATAAAATTAAAATGTTTTGAGAATAAAGATTAAAAGGTTTGAGAATAAAGTAAAAATATTTTGAGATTAAAGTCAAAATTACGAGAATAAAGTCTAAATATTTCTACAATAAAGTAAAAAATTATGAGAATAGTCAAAATGTTTAGAGAATAAAGTTGAAATTATGAGAATTAAGTCAAAATATTTCCACATAAAGTCAAAATTATGAGAATAAGTCAAAATATTTTGAGAATAAAGTCAAAATTCCGAGAATTCGTAGCAATTACAAGAATAGTGTTTAGAGAATAAAATTAAAATGTTTTGAGAATAAAGTAAAAATATTTCTACAATAAAGTAGAAATAATCAGAATAGAGTCAAAATGTTTAGAGAATAAAGTTGAAATTACGAGAATAAAGTCAAAATATTTCCACATAAAGACAAAATTATGAGAATAAAGTCAAAATGTTTAGAGAATAGTCAGTGCTTCGAGAACAAATTTGAAATGTTTCAAGAAAAAAGTCAAAATATTTTGAGAATAAAGTCAAAATTAAAGTCAGATTAAAGTTATAATATTTTGAAAGTATATTCTAGCCTGTATATTCTAGATTGGGAGCACTGGGAGATATTCCAAAGTCTCAGCTTTCAAAATCTGTCAGTTTTACAGCGAAACAAACAATATGTATATTAGAATAATGTATTTTTCACGCTCCTTAATGTGGCGTGACGGATCGCCTCAGTTTAAACGGCATGTGAAGTCATCTTTCCGATTACAGCCAGACATTTGTTTTATTAAGTTAGGCTATATTGTTTTTTTTTCATTCCTTCTGATGTTCCTTCACATTTACATCTTGCTATAAACTTGAAATCAAAAGGAAAACACATGTATAATTTGTATTTTGTGATAAAACAGAAAAATTAATATAGTAACTATAAAAACTCCTTTTACAAAGATTCTAAAAAAGGCACCTCAGTCAATCCCAGGGCACTAATATCACTCCTTAATGAAAAAGTACTTTTCTGAACCAGCTACTGTGACCCTCAGAATGAAGTCTAGATGCATTATCTGGCCATCAGAGCAGTGAGAGCTTTACCGTAGGTCTCTGTCCTCCTCTCCATGAGCGTCCAGATACACAGACCCCCACAGACAGAAGCGATGGCCTCGGATGATAATGATGACCGAGGCGTTTATCAGGAGAAAGATACCGGTCGCTGCTCCGCAGTGTTGAGAGTGCTTTGGATTAAAGAAAATATATAATTATAATCAATGTAAGCATCATTCAAACTGAAACTTGCAGATTTTGCTCCATACTCACCAGCACACACTCGCAGACACCCTGCTGTTTACAGCAGTGACCCTTCAGACAGACGAACGCGCCACACACCAGGCAGAGCGCAGGGTCTTTGGGGGTCTTGCTGCAGCTGGTGCAGGATTTCCTGTGGTAGTACTGGAAGATGGTGTTGTAATTGTCTGGGAGGTGCAGGAGACGAGGGGCGGCCCACTGCGGATTCTGAACTAAGAGAGACTGAAGACAGACAAGAAGGTCACTCAGACTTCTGATTAAATTACCATTCACTGTCAGTGTCACTGTCAAAGCAATTTATTCACCTTGTAACATCTAATAAAAAAATATGAAGGTGAAATCATAAATTTAAATCACATCAAAAAAACTCTTTCTGATCCCAAACCTTTGAATGGTAGTGCAAAACATACACCCAGATTGAATCCAAAGTCTAGTCAAAACTGAATCACGACTGAGAACTGACACAATTTAAGATATTTTTCTGCTCAGTGTCATTAAATTGGTTGTTTTGCAGTATGAAATCTTATTTGTTTAAACCCTGCTCTATAAAGTTGTATGTTAAATATCAAATATGTGACCTTAGACCACAAAACCAGTCTTAATTAGCATGGCCAAAAATACCTTGTATGGGTCAAAATGATCAAAAATCATTAGGTTATTAAGTAAAGCTGTTCCATGAAGATATTTTGTAAATGTCCTACCATAAATATGTTAAAACTTACTTTTTGATTAGTAATATGCATTTTCAAATAGTTGTATCTCGGACAAATATTGTCCTATCCTAACCAACCATACATCAATGGAAAGCTTGTTTATCAAGTTTTAGATGATCTATAAATATCAATTTCGAAAAATGAACACTTATGACTGGTTTTGTGGTCCAGGGTCACACATGATGCTTACTGACACATGTGCTTGGTTAGGTCAAAGTGGTTAACAGTAATAAAGACTACAAATCACTGGTGTTAACAATAGGGTGGAAACATGACCTAGGAGGCACAAAGAAATACTGACCACAGACTGCTGGGCGGGAGTATCGGACAGACCGAAGACTTCTGAACACCACTGACTGATCAGATCGAAAGCACTGATGTTCCACTCCAGACAGGCTGCACTGCTCATGGCTCCACTGGACTGAACAGAACCAGTCAATCCCAGGCACCCAGTCAGCAGAGAGAACTCCTCCTCCACCTGTGACCAGAGACACCCATCAGTCTATCAGCTCTTTCAAACTAGCTTTACATAAAACAACTGAAGTCTATGGAATGTCTTCATTTAGACAGTAGATTAAGCGTGTGTGTGTGTGTGTGTGTGTGTGTGTGTGTGTGTGTGTGTGTGTGTGCATGTTTGTACCAGGCAGCCAGGTAAGCTGTCTCCATACAGGTGGTGTTGCAGTAAACAGGACAGTCTCAGGAAGGGCAGACAGAACTGCTGTAGGCTGAACTCAATGGACTGAGGAGACCACACACTGGAGCTCAACTACAGAGAGAAGACATCATTAATAACAGCTCATTCCCTGTTGATAAAGCCCTGATATAAAGGCCTCAGCACACAAGAGCTTCCTCAGAGATCAGAACAAGCTTTAGGCTCAAATAACAGTGAGCTGCTGATTCCTCAAGAATAGAGAATAACTCTTCTTTGGCTGGCTGTCACAAACTTTAGGTATTTTAAGTCCTTCAGGTCCCACATATTCTTTGGTTTTTCAGCATTTTTGTGTATTTAAACCCTTTCCAACAATAACTGTATGATTTTGAGATCCATCTTTTCACACTGAGGACACACACTGAGGGACTCATATGCAACTATTACAGAAGGTTCAAATGCTCATTGAAGCTTCAGAAGGAAAAACGATGCATTAAGAGCCAGGGATGTAAACTTTTGAACAAAATGAGGATTGGTACATTTTTCTTATTTTGCCTAAATATATATATATATATTTTTCATTCAGTACTGCCCTTCAGAAGCTACAGAAGATAGTTACATGTTCCCCAGAAAATATAATAAGTTACATGTTCCCTTCAAATTCAAAGTTTTCACCCTCCGTTCTCTTAATGCATTGCTTTTCTTTCTGAAGCATCAGTGAGTGTTTGAACCTTCTGTAATAGTGACATATGAGTCCCTCAGTTGTCCTCAGTGTGAAAAGACGGATCTCAAAATCATACAGTTATTGTTGGAAATGGTTCAAATACACAAAAATGCTGAAAAACCAAAGCATTTGTGGAACCTGAAGGACTTTTCTGAAGAACGGCGGGCAGTTTAACTGCTCAGGACAAACAAGAACAAAAAATGAAGCATCACTAAAAAAAAAACAACAGCTGTGGATCATTCAAGTGATTCAAGTAAAAACTTTTGAACAGGGTCATTTTTCATATATTCAGCTATTATTTTCTCTTGTGAACTTCTGACTTCAACTGAACATTTTAAATAAATGCTGTTCTTTTTAAATCTTTAAGTTTACTGTATATAACGGTGTAATAATGGTATCCATGTGACACTAGAGATCATGACTCACCACGAATGTTTCCTCAGAGTTGGTGTCAAACACATCTTTGGCCTTTGTCAGCTCAGAGATCACCTGACCCAGGAGCGACTCCCATGATTTGTCAGAGTTTGGCATGTTCTGCATGAAAAAGCATGAATGAAAAAAAACAGTGTTTTAAATATCTCCCATCAGACTGGAATCACTGTTATTGCACAAACTAGACTGAATTACTTTGACTGTGTTTCAAATCTTAGAGAGCTGACAACCTAGACATCACTACTGGCTATCACAGATGGAATTAAACAATTAATTCCCAATATTGCTAAGTAGACAACTTGAAGGCTTTGAAACATCTCATGCGTTGCTTTAAATGTAGCCAGCAATTTGCAAAAGAAATGAACATTTCAGAGAGAGAGAGAGAGAGAGAGAGAGAGAGAGAGAGAGAGAGAGAGAGAGAGAGAGAGAGAGAGAGAGAGAGAGAGAGAGAGAGAGAGAGAGAGAGAGAGAGAGAGAGAGAGAGAGAGAGAGAGAGAGAGAGAGAGAGAAGAGAGAGAGAGAGAGTGAAGAGAACATGTAACCCTACAATGCGGAATTAAAACAGTCTCAAAGAAATTCAAAGCACCAAAAATAGATATTTAATTGAGTGCAGAACCACTGCTAATGATCTCCTGTGCTAATGAAAACCTCTGAGTGAGATTTATCTGAAGGATTTCCTCACTCTGGGTTATCTGAAGATGATTATGGTCACCGCTTTAAACAAACAGGACTGAGAGGCAATAGCATAGCCTTCACTTAATTAAATTAGCTTATCCTCAGTGGTCTTAATGTGCAATTTAATCATTATAAAATGGATAGTTTCAGCTTTGAAATCTGCCTGGATGAGCCACATTGAGCCTTTGAATAATAAACAATACAAACACACAAAAACTAAACTGAATCGACATTAAGATGGAAATTGTGAACCAATTTCTATTGCTGTTTCACATGGCAGAACTATTCCTTGCTATAAATGTCTCAAGTAATTCTAAGGAATGTTTTTGATTGGTGGTTGTGGAGTGTAGGTCATTTATGTCACCTTCTTGGCAGCTCCAGTGTTGCTCCAGGCAAGTCTCTCCTCACGGCTGAATCTGATAGACAGAGCGGCCAGAGCCTGTGTGTACTGCAGACTGTACAACACCTTCACCACACACGTGAAGTGCTCTGCAATCAAACACACACGCAGTATAGTTACCATTAACAGCAGATGACTGCATCTTATTTTCAAACATGTTTAAACAGCATGAAATCACAACTGATTCTCACTTAAATGTTTGTTGTTATATTGTCCTATCTATGCATGATTTTATTAAGATTATAATAAAACAAGAACATTTTATTTCACTCATATTACGTAACATTTATCACTGTTTCACATTCTAGGTAAATATTTCATCACTTCCAGTTCCAGCCTTCAATCACTTTTATCCCTGGGAAATTAACCCATGACCTTGCCGTTGCGTTGCTCTACAGTTTGAGCAGCAGAAACACTATAATAATTTATTTATACCAATGTTTAAAAGTTGTTTGTGTAAAAAGTCTCACAAGGGCTACATTTATTTGATCAAACATACAGTAAAAACAGCAATATTGTGAAATATTACAATTTAGAATGTTTTCTGTTTGAATATATCTTAAAAAAAGTAATTTATTCCTGTGACAGTAAAGCTGAATTTCTAGTTTTCAGAACGTCTTTCAGAAATCATTCTAATATACTGATTTGCTGATCAATAAATGTTTCTTATTATTATCAATGTTGAAAACAGTTGTACTGCTTACTGTTTTTGTGGAAAATGTAATATTTTCAGAATTCTTTGATGAATAGAAACAAAAATCAATTTATTGCATCCTTGCTCAATGAAAGTATTAGTTCCACAAACCTTTAAAGGAATAGTTCTCAAAAAATGAAAATTGGATGTTTATCTGCTTACCCCCAGGGCATCCAAGATGTAGGTGACTTTGTTTCTTCAGTAGAACACAAACAAAGATTTTTAACTCAAACCGTTGCAGTCTATCAGTCATATAATGACAGTCAATGGGCAAATCTTTGACAGTAAAAAAAAAACATACACAGACAAAACCAAATGAAACCCTGCGGCTCATGACGATACATTGAGGTCTTAAGACACAAAACGATCGGTCTGTGCAACTGAACAGTATTTATATCAACTATTTACCTTTGATCCACCGTGACATTCAACTGAATTAAGCGTGTTCATAACAACCGACGTGTGACGCGTCAACTTGCTCTGGCAATGTAGTTGGTAAAAAGTCAACACTGCCGGATGAGTTTGCACAAGGAAAAGTAATCTTTTAGTTTTTGATCAGTTGCCAGAATCAGGATAATCAGAAGTAATTACCATTTTGAGTAGCCGCTATGCACAGTGGAAACAAAGAGTGACGTATGCATCTACTATGACGACTGTTGTGAGCGCGCTCAGGACAGTAGAACTTTGCGGTGGATCAGAGGTAAATAATGATATAAATACTGTTCAGTTTCTTGCACAGACCGATCGTTTTGTGTCTTAACACCTCAATGTATCGTCACGAGCCACATGGTTTAATTTGGTTTTGTCTGTGTATGTTTTTTTTTACTCACAAAGATTTGCCCATTGACTGCCATTATATGATTGACAGACTGCAACGGTTTGAGTTAAAAACCTTCGTTTGTGTTCTACTGAAGAAACAAAGTCACCTACATCTTGGATGCCCTGGGGATAAGCAGATAAAGATCACATTTTCATTTTGGGGTGAACTATCCCTTTAACAGAAGTGTACACTGAAAACATATTGTTCAATATATTTCCACAAAATAAAAAACACATTTATTGTAACCTAAAACCTTTTTTTGAAAAAAACAAAAACAAAAAAAAAACATGTTTTTGAACGGTTTGTTTATTATAAATCATTTTTCACACATACATATTATATATATATATATATATATATATATATATATATATATATATATATATATATATATATTAGGGGTGGGCATAGATTCATTTTTTTAATCTAGATTAAAATGGCTAATTTGAATTCTGCTGAAGGCATTCAGAATATGTGTGCTACCCAAATAATGACTAAAAGTAAGTCTTTGAGAACGGGCCAGGTGGCGCATTAGACCAGGCGCTCATCTCCTGTTTCCAAAATGCATCACAAACTGCTTGACAATTGCATTTACAACATAATTATCTATACAAACTTGTGTAACCAAGTACTTCTGCGCAAAAGGCTGCACGACGTGCGCGTTGCCGTTAAAT
>NC_133368.1:17502865-17522871 GCF_049309525.1 Garra rufa
CCCAACACCATACTAACTGTGGTCTAAAACCAGGTGTTTCAGTTTCATTGTCCAACCCCTGTATTATAAGCTATATTCATCAATGCACTGTGTAGACAATTTAAGAATGTACAATGTAATGTATAGACTTACTTGGGACTTTAGTCTGCATGCCTATGATTAGCAATTTTGTTATTGCGTTATTTGGCCTGGTGAGAGCAAATGTATATTAAACGCAAGAGGTCCTAGAATTGAGCCCTGGGGAACTTCTCGTGTTATGGAGGTCCAATCAGTTTCTTGTTTGCCTGTGTTACCATACCAGCTATTGCTTTCTAAATGTCTTCCAAGCAGGCACTATATTTAAAGTTGTAATGCATAGGTCACTAGAAAGAAGGTCCAGTTTGACATTTTAAAGAAATATTGGCAACTTTAATCAAGATTCTCCAAATAGTGGAAATTCTGCCATGATTTTCCAATCCCAAAACCAAATTAAATATGAATGCCGCATGGACCAAATACTTCTAAGCGAATCAAAAACAGGAAATAATGACAAGATGCGATGCTTTGCAACATGCGGTGTATCCAAAACAAAATGAGCAGAGGGCAAACGTGGAGCAACGAGGAGGTAAAGTGCCTTTTATGAGCTCTTTGTGAGTTTGCAAGTGGTTAAAATAAAATCATATGCAAGCAACAAGTGTGCTTAGTCCAGCAGATGGCATTAAGTGTATTCGACTTAAAATGGTGCTGAGCAGAAAGATCAGTTTAAGTCGACCTTTTCCTTTCGTTTGGAGTGTTTGCTGAGTTCCGTCACGAATATACATCACTGAACCTGACAAACCAGGTTGTGAACGTATCACTTTGCCTTTAGGTTCGGTATCTTGAGGTTCACTGTCAAAAATGCCAGTGTGAACGCTAAGTGGACCAGGACCAAATGTATCATTTTCCTTTTTGGTCCGGACCAAATGAACCGAACTACAAGTGTGAACACACCCTTATTTGTGTATTGCTTTTCACAATACATATTTTTAAAGCAGCACAGTATATTAGCCATTAAGTTGTGTCTATTCTAGGTCTTTAGCAGCAGTAGCATTCCAGCTTTCCATCTGCAGGTGGCAGATTGTAGTGGTCCAGATCACTGGAGCTATTTAACTGTGCATTAACCCACCCATGACTTTAAATTCACCCAGTTTACGCTACTTGTTTTACAGCAGTGTTTTAATTGCTTCATTTATCAAGCATTGTGACCTCTCATCAAGTGGATTCAAAGGTAGTCTTTTCCAACCCCAGTGCTGTGATAAAATTAACATTTGAGTTTTATGAATAATCACTGGTCTATGATTTGTCCGAATACGTATTCTTGAAACGCCTCAAAGTCAAGATGAGAAACGTTGCTGTCTTGTAGCAATCTGACCCTTTCCGTTCATGGAGATTTGATGGACTAACAGGCTGCTGATTTGGTCTGTTTTTGTATTTTTATTGCTGAGTATTCAGTATGGTGGGTTTGAAGGTTTGGAGGCAGCATGATGTGCGTCACAGTTTTGACTTTGACATGGTACTTCATTATAGTATGCAAATAGAGAGTGCCATAAATGTGATGTTGGCAGCTAATTAGCATATGATTGCCATTTCTAAAGAGTGTGTATGTGTGTGTTTCAGTGTTGGGGCACCGTTGTCGTAGTGACACACCGAAGCGATTGCCCACCACGGATGAGGAGCATATCTACCCCGAGGACACATGTGGAGCGACCCATGATGTTAGACTGTCCCTTATGCAACGCTACTTTAAAGATGTATGTGCCATATATAAACACTTCAGCCTTCCTTTAACCTCACAATAACATCTCTATAGCATTAACAATATACAACTCATTCTAAAACATTTACTTTTTGTTGAGGCATTTAAGTACAATATGATTGCCTAAGCATTTCACACAGACACAATTTCATTAGGGTTGCACACGGATACTTTAATAATGCAATAAACCACAAGAGGCCAATGCATTACAGTGATGTTAACCACAGTTAAGGATTGTTAGGCACTGTGTGACACGTAGTAAAATTACTGTCTCCTCTGTCCTATTGCTATTATAAAATGAACAATTAGAATAAACAATTCTTCTGCCAGGTAATGGAGTTTATTATCCCAACTGTAGATGGTTTACAGCTGCTGCATTAATATTGAATTCAATTGTGCCTTTGCAAGTATGCACACATCAGCTATTTTAAAGCAGCTTTGGATATTCTAATCAGATTTAAGAGCCATAACTATACGCTTTATAATGCATAGTTTTACACCAGTATATTTTTTATTGTACAGTTGAGGTCAAAAGTGTACCTAGCAGAATTTAAATTATTTTGCAGAATAAGAGGGATCAGACAAAGTTTTATTTATTACTGACCTGAATAAGATACTTCACATAAAAGACATTGACATAGTCCCCAAGAGAAAATAATAGTTTATAATATTTATAAAAATGACCCTGTTCAAAAGTTTACATACGCTTGATTCTTAAGCCTGTGTTGTTACCTGAATGATCCACAGCTGTGTTTTTTTTTTTATCTAGTGATAGTTGTTCACGAGTCCCTTGTTTGTCCTGAACAGTTAAACTGGCTGCTGTTCTTCAGAAAAATCCTTAAGGTCCCACAAGATCCATCTTTTTACAACTCCCTCATATGCAACTATTACAGAAGGTTCAAAGGCTCGCTGATGCTTTAGAAGGATAAAACAATGCATTAATAGCCAGGGGGTGTAAACTTTTGAACAGAATGGAAATGTGTGCATTTTTCTTATTTTGTCTAAATATCTATAATAAATACTGTCCTTCAAAAGCTACAGAAGGTACTTTCAAGTTTCCCAGAAGACAAAATAAGTTATATTTACCCTGATCTACCCTAAATCCAACTATTATTTTCTTTTGGGGGCTATATGTAAACATCTTTTATGTGAAATCTCTTATTTAGGTTAGTACTAAATAAAAAATAACGCATTTTGTATGATCTCTCTTATTTTGGTAAAATAATTAACATTCTGCAAGGTGTATGCAGCTGTATAAGCACAGTATTGTTTTTCTTTTCCCTTTTTTGGTTTGCTTTTAGTTCGTTTTTAATCTATTTTAATTATTCTTTACATTAACTTCTTTATCTGGACTCAGAAGTGAAATATCAATAATGGGATAGGTAATTCAAAATAATTAAAATCATGTTGATCCACGCTTGTATGACTTTTTTCTTTCATGGAAAGTAGACAAAAAAACTTTTCAAAATGTCTTTTGTGTTTCACAAAAGAAAGTAAGTCATGCAGATTTGGTGAGTGAAAAAAAAACTTATTATTGTTAGTATTAAAAGCCTTATTTTTTCATTTAAAGAGTTTATTAATAAATGCAATCAAAATGTGTTGTTAACTTGTTTATTAGCTTGTGAGTGATGCTCTTCTTTTTTTCTTTTTATTGCGTTTAATTTCCCAGAGTTCCTGTTTGCAGTCTGTGTCTATTGGCTGGGACGGGGGTGTGTATGTGCAGACGTGTGGCCACACTCTGCATATAGACTGTCACAAGTCTTACATGGAGTCTTTACGGGTGAGAATCCATCAGCTCTTTATACTGAAGGCTATGCTGTAAAGAGCTTTAACTTTAGTGGTTCATCATACATTTGGAAGAGCTATAGAGGAAGTCTCATGTGTTTTTGTTCACTGCCTCCAATCCAATAGCCTACCTAGCATTTAAATGCTCTTAATTGATTTAACCAAACAGATAATCCTTGAGTCATTCATCCAGCTTTCTAATATAAAGTGGTTTCTGATCTAGAGTCTGTCAGGACTGGAGTTTGACTCCCCCTGTCAAAGAGATGTTCAGTATGCACCGTTCACACACTCTGTCAGCTTTGTTACAAACCTCAATCCATCATTTATTAAAATGTCCCACAGGGCCTGTGCCTTGTGAACCGCAGACTCTAGACTGTAGGAACTGCCATTATTGATTGTTATACATAAAGACTATTAATTTAATTCTGTTTATCTACTGTGTGAAAAAAAAAAAAAACTTTTTATTTTGTATTGCTACATTTTGTTGATACACAAGTAGGTTTGTTCAACAATGCTTTGCACCATGTACAAATATAACATTTGTTCACATTATTTTTAGACCGTTACTTCAGACTGTTTGTTCTCAACTGAACCTTTCAAAAAAGTGTTATGCTAATAAGGGCAGTCTGATATCATCATCTGCTTAATAATCTGTAACATGAGCAGACACTGATGTTCAGAACAAGAGAGGGGGTTTAAAGGTCCCATATTGTACACATTTCTGGAGGTTTATTTTAGTTGTTGATGTCCTTAAGAATATATATTTGCGGTATAAGTGCCAAAATCCATCTCAATATATTTTTACAGCTCCTTTTTTAGGAGCTCTGTCAAAAACAGGTCGATTTTGGCCCGTCTAATTAATATTCATGAGCCTCTCTTCTGATTGGCCTGTTGTTTTCTGAGTGACGCACAGCCAGGCCACTCACAGGTAACTACGGTCACGTATCTTTCTAGCCGAAACCAGAGCAATAGAGAGAGCCTAGCCTGCTGATACTCAACAGGATATTTCAGAATGATCATTAATGTTTTTTCTTTTTCAAACACCGAATGCAGTAAGCTACATAACTGTTGCTTTAGTAAAGCCCCTTTCACAATGCGCGTTGATTCTGGAAAATTACAGGAACGAGCGCTGTGTGAACAAAAGCCTAAACCATAAACCATAAAGGCAGTGTTGTAGTGATGATGAATGTCACCCTGCGACTCTTCACGACAAAAAATACGTACAAAGTGGAATGAAGCGGCGATCGGGCAGAGCCAACTCTTCACTATCAGCGCTGATGCACAGTTTGTTCAGGTTAGTTTCAGTTTAGTGAAACGTACGCATTACATCTCACATCCAAACGTCACATGTCTTTATGGGTCGTTACACACAGATTTCGGAAAACAACTGTGAATTAACCAAATTAAACAATTACGGAACAAATCATGGGACACATTATCCGTGTATTTACCGGAATCGCTGTGTGAAAGAGGCTGAAGTTGACCTGCCACTGGTCTCTTATATTCACGTTGTTCTGAAGCCTGTGCAATGATGTAGTTTCGACATCTATCGACTGAATGGGGTTTTCTAGATTAGTTTCCGTGTTGTTGTTGCTTAGCAATGTTATGGACCCGATGTTGTCTGGGTTTGACAAAAGGAGGGTGGGACTGGGACGTGATTGGTGCTCGGGGTGGTGACTGAAGGCGGTGACTGAGTCGATCGGACGTCACATCATTACGGAAATCACAGCGGCTCGTGAAAATGAACAGCTACTTTAAGCAGGCTGTGTGCAGTTTACTGTGGATTGACTGTTTTGAAACTCATATGGTAGTTACATAGCCCCTAGACCTCAGTTATCATGGAAAAAGCCAGGAAATTTCGATTTTGACAATATGGGACCTTTAAGGGTGTCCTTTTAGTTGTAGTGCTACCAGCACTTTAGTCTCAGTCTCAGGTGACAAAGCCAAGGTTGTGATTGATATTACACAATCTGAAGCTCCAATCTGATTGGTTAAAATTATGCATATATATTATGCGTATTATGTATATATGTATATGTATATATATGTATGTATGTGTGTGTGTATGTATATGTTTTTTCTCCAAATATCAGTAACAGCCACAGCAGAACTGTTTTGCGTCTCTGAGCAACACACAACGGTGTTTTGTTAATGAATCAATTGGCCGTTTAAACAAATCAGTTGAATGAATGACTCATTTCATATATCACTATTGAATAAATATCTCCTAATTATAGTTTTCAATCAAATTCTAGAAAATTGAGATGCCATTTTTTCCCCATTATTGCACACCCCTACTTCGAGTAAAATTCAAATATTTGATAGCTTTTTTTAGATTTGTCAACTTTCCATTTACTTGCGTTGGACTTATAACAGATCAAAATGTAACCCAGGACCACAAAACCAGTCATAAGGGCCATTCCGTACAATCCATTGATGTATGGTTTGTTAGGATAGGACTATATTTGGCCGAGAACCGTTTGAAAATCTTGAATCTGAAGGTGCAAAAATATCAAAATATTGAGAAAATCACCTTTAAAGTTGTCTAAATGAAGTTCTTTGCAATGCATATTACTAATCAGAAAATAAGTTTTGATATATTTACAGTAGGAAATTTACAAAATATCTTCATTGAACATGATCTTTACTTAATATCCTAATGATTTTTGCCATAAAAGAAATAATTTGACCCATATTTGACCCCGTCTTTCTTTCTTCAGTCAATAAGAAATTGTTTCTTGAGGAAAACATTTCAGGATTTTTCTCCATATAATGGACTTCAATGGTGCCCCCAAGTTTGAACTTCCAAAATGCAGTTACATGCAGCTTCAAAGGGCTCTTAACGATTCCAGCCGAGAAAGAACGGTCTTATCTAGCGAATCAATCAGTTATTTTTGAAACAAACTCAATATTTCTGTACTTTCTAACCTCAAACCTTTGTCTTGTCTATGTTTACATGAACTCTGTTTTTTCTGGTTCATGACAGTTAGGGTATGTCAAAAAATCTCGTTTTCTTCCCCTTCTTAAAAATCGTCCTATAGTACATTGCTTCAGACGTATTGACCCAGTGTTTTACATAGTGAACATGCAAAGATCATCAAACACCCTTTACAAAAAAAAAAAAAAAACGGTAAAACGGCGATCTAGGATGATTTTGAAGTTGAAGAAGACAACGAGATGGGAGTTTTTCAACATACCCTAACTGTATTGACTCAGATTACACAGACTACGCATGCGCATCAGAGGGATGAAACAAGACGAGCATTTGAGGTTAAAAAGTATATAAATTGTCAATTTGTTTCGAAAATGACAGATCGTTTCACTAGATAAGTCCCTCGGCTGGGATTGTTTAGAGCCATTTGAACCTGCATTTAAACTTCATCAAAGTTCAAACTTAGGGGCACCATTGAAGTCCACTATATGGAGATAATTCCTAAAATGTTTACCTCAAGAAACAATTTTTTTATGACTGAAGCAAGATAGACATGAACATCTTGGATGGCAAAGTGGTAAATTATCTGTACATTTTTGCTCTGGAAGTGAACTAATCCTTTTCCGGTTTACCATTATATCTATTTCTAAGAAACTTTCAGCTGTTAAACCTCTTTATATCACCTGAAAATAATCCTCTGTTGTATTTGTTTGCTTTCAGAACGATCAGGTTCTTCAAGGGTTTTCTGTGGATAAGGGCGAGTTCACCTGTCCGCTGTGTCGTCAGTTCGCCAACAGTGTTTTGCCCTGTCGTCCTGGGCGCGGGATGGAGACGGGCACCTGGCACGCACCCAGTAACAAGAGCATGTCCACACTGGTGAAGGAAGTGGAAGAACTTCAGGAGCAGCTGGGCATTTTCCCAGTAAGCGCCAGCCTAAAGCAGAGAGATCCCATACTGGTATTTATTAGAGCGCACTCCCCTTCCCTCCCCTCTTTTCTGTTGTGTCCATCTCATCTCTCCATCCTGATTCAGAGTAAGAACTCGTGTGCCACTCACCTCCATCATGTGATCCTTCATGCCCCGCCAAACGTTTGCTGTGATTTTAACATCTCATAACACAAACATCTCAAGCCAGTATCATTGACTTGCATGTCAGGCCATGAAACTCTGCTCTGACACACAGAGGCCTTCACAAAGTGTTTTTTTTCCCCTCATAGGCGGAGTCAAATCTGAGTAAAGAAATGGAATCTGTTATAAAGGACATTAAAAACACCACACAGAAAAAATACATGGATTATGGGAAGAACCCAGGTTCACCCGACAATGATTTCCTGTTCATGTACTCCGTGGCCAGGTAAGGAGGAGTCATAAAATGTGTGTGTGTGTGTGTATATATATGATTAATTTAAATTTTCTCATAGTATTATAAGGAAGTTAAATCCATTCAGTTGCAAATGTTTCCAGTAGAAAGAGTGAATTGTGTGTCAATTTAGCAGCATTTATGAAAGAAAAAAGATGGTATTGAAAGAATATTGACGACTGTTTACCTGCTTGTATATTCAGTTTTTTTTTTTTTTGGATCCTTCCCTTCTCTTACACTTTTTGCCCATTAGCTTTTTTCATTATTTAATTAATTTGTGTTCTATGTCTTTATTTGTTCATTTATTGTTTGTTCTTGTTTTTACTTTTTGAATCATTCTTTTTGAAACAATTTATTTGTTTGCTTTTGAATTCTTTCCTGTGCGCTTTTCTTCCATTCTTCTTGTTTTTTTGTTTGTTGTTGCTGATCAGTGTTTAGTTTGCTTGCCTTTGTTCCTTGCTTCTTTTACTCTTTTTCGTTGGTTTGTTTATTCTCTTGTTTGCTCTTTTGTTTGCTTGTCTTTTTGGTTTATTTTTTCTTTATTTAATTAGTTTTCTCTTTTGATCTTTCATTATTTCTTATGTTCCATTCTTTCTTTTGTTTGTTTTTGAGCTTGTGCTTTTTTTTGTTTGTTTCTTTCATTGTGTTAGTCTTATTTTTTTCCTTATCAGTTTTTTATTGTCTTGTTCTGTTTTTGTGTGTTCATTTCTTGTGATTTGTTCTTTTATTTTGTATGTCTGGCTGTATCTGATCACATTTAGTCAGTTAGCTTCATCTTGACAGTTCAGTGATTCCAAGATGTCCACCTGCGCCCACTCCAGCATCTTTAGTTCTGTCCTGTCTTTAGCAGGATGATGATTCTCAGGCCATTAGCCCCTCTACACCTCTCTTTCCTTCTGTCTCTCTGTGGCTTTGAGCAGCTGTCTCACTATAAGTCACTTATCAGTGGCTGGCAGGTGGAAGCACGACCCAGTGCATTATCTATGTGAAATTGCCTGTTTCATTCCTTTTCTCCTCCCTACGCTCTTTCTTCTCTTCTAGGAAGCTTTTAAGATTCTGTTAAGCAGCTGTAAGATACAACATGCACGCTGTTAATTTAAACCGTTTGATTTTAGGGCACAGGTTGTCTCTAGATTTTCTGATTTCGGCTCATCTTCGATTCATCTGTTTGTGTGTATAGAACACATAATATCGAATTCTTCACATAATAATTGCACATGGCCCAGTTATTGTGTTAGTGTTTTTACTCCTATTAGGGTAAATTGTCAGTAAAAACTGCAAAAAGTTCCCGAAAAATAAAATAACGATGAGATGGCAGTTTTAATAGACACTATATTATAATAGACACTTTTTTATGTTGTAAAACATTGGATTGTTTGAAGAAAGTATTATATGATGGTATTTATAAATCTTAGTTAACATTAGTTTATAAAAATGCTACTTTTGATTCTAATAGTATATTAGTACATGTTGAAATTAACTAAAATAAATAAATGAAGTATTTTTTGTTGTTAGTTCATGTTAACTAATGTAGTAACAAATAACAAATTTAATGTAACACTTTACAATAAGATGTCATTTGTTAACATTAGTTAGTGTATTAATTTACATGAACGAACAAACAACAATACAATTTTTACACTATTTATTCATCTTTGTCAATGTTAATCAAAATGCAATCGTTCATTGTTTGTTCTTGCTGTTTTAGTTTCCTATTTAGAGTATCATTTTATTTAAAAAAAAAAAATGAAAAAGAAGACTTAACTAAGCTGTTTAAGACTTTCGTTGTATGAACAAAATACTGAGGTGTTTCTCAAATTATCATCTTTATCATGTTCAATAATTTATTTTAGGTCGTTGTAGCCTAAATGATTGTGTGTAATAAATTTTATGTTTAATCAAATCAAATATTTCTCTCTAAAGCTACTATTTGTAATGTACTTGATACTTTCTCATTTAACACAATAATGGCTTTAATATTTAGTGGATACTTTCACAGCCAAATTTAATTTGTGATTTAATTAGATAAGTTACACCTAATGTAATTAATTAGATTAAAAATTTTAGTCGACTGACAGCGCTACTTAAAATATATTATAGTATGTTTTATACTAAGTCATTGTAAAAGGAGAAGTACAGCTCTAAAATCTAGACCACATTATCGCATTATATTAGGCTTCAGGTAAAATCAGAATCATTGGAACTGTTGAGAATTACCTGCAGAGCTGCTCATGCTGACTATCTCTCTCTCTCTCTCTCTCTCTCTCTCTCTCTCTCTCTCTCTCTCTCTCTCTCTCTCTCTCTCTCTCTCTCTCTCTCACAGGACAAATCTGGAGTTAGAGTTGGTTCATCGTGGGGGGAATCTGTGCAGTGGAGGGGCCAGTGCTGCTGCCAAACGCTCCTGTCTCAGTGAGTACTTCCATCTTTCTCTCTGTCTTTTTTTTTTTTTTTAAGTTTAATATTTTGTTTGTTTGTTTTGTTTTGGTTTTTTACATTAGTTGTCAGTGATAATTGCCTGATCATTCAGCTGTTATCGAAATTTTTAGTGTCTAACTATGCCCTCTAGGCAGATGTTTTTAGGTACAAATCCACTTCAGCATTGTTAGTAGATAAAACTTGTTTAGAGAGTCAATTTATTCATTTGATTACATCAAAACCTTTTACAGCCAAGTTACAATTAAACCACTCTTTATGTATCACATCAGCCATATTAATCAACCAGTAGCCTTGAACTAACCACAGTTTCATTCTCTGGAGTAATCTGAAGTTCATAGTCTTCAATTAAATGTTCAAGGGCACAATGAGTTCATCGCTGGTAACTGCAAGCTTGAATTCGCTTAAGGCCATGGCACTGAACCTTAACCCCTACAACACACCATCCCAAATGAAATTTCTCTGTTGAGAAGTAAACCCTGGTTGTCCATGTGGCAGGTGGACTACTGTCCATAATTCAAGTGCCAGATAACTGTTCAAGTTGTTCAGGAACGCCATTCTTCTGGGATGTTGGATTATGGATGAGGCTGATGGACACATGGAGAATGTCCAGACTGGTGTTGGTGCATTTTTTTAAGTTGACCAGTCAATCGACACACATCCACATAGTGGCTCTGTATAAATGAGTGTGTCTCTTTGAGCTCTTGTGAAAAAAGGCAGGCTGAAGAGATTTCACACTCCAGCAATGCAGCCATTTTCTGAGCTACATTAAACACACATCCACAGAGAGGGCCAGATTTACTCAGTCTCAGTACATTAGAGATCAGATCAGCAAGAGAACAAGAAAATAGAAAGTATGGACAAAGAGTGGTTTCTAGGATGTTTGATTTTTTTTTTTTTGGTTAGGTTTTGTTTGGTATTTCGTTTGGTTTGGTTTGGTTTCTGGTTTTGCTTTGTGTTTCTTTTGTGTGTGTTTGTGGTGCTTTGTTTGGGGTTTTGTTTCTGGTTTGGTGTTTGTTCTTATGTTTTGTTTTGGTTTTTCATTTGGATTTTTTGTTTGGTTTTTGTTTTTTTCTGGGGTTTCTTTTGTTGTTGGTTTGGTTTCTGGTTTTGCTTGGTGTTTTTTGTGTTTGTAGTGTTTTGTTTGGAGTTTTATTTGGATTTTTTTTTTTTCTGGGTGTTATTTTTTGGTGTTTTGTTTTTCTGGCTTTGTTTGATTTAGTTTTTTTGGTTGGTTCTCTGGTTTTGTTTGGTATTTCATTTGGTTTCTGTTTTTGCTTGGTGTTTTTTGTTTGCGGTGTTTTGTTTAGAGTTTTGTTTTGTTTCTGGTTTTGTTTTGGTTGGTGTTTCATTTGGATTTTTTTATTTTGTTTTTCTTTTTCTGGGTGTTTTTTGTTTCTGGTTTTGTTTAGTGTTTGGAGTTTTGTAGAATTTTTTTGTTTGTTTTTTATTTTGGTTTTGTTTGGTATTTAGTTTGATTTGGTTTCTGTTTTTGCTTGGTGTTTTTTTTGTGTGTGTGTGTGGTGTTTTGTTTGGAGTTTTGTTTCTGATTTCGTTTGATTTTTTTTTTCAATTCAAGTTTATTTGTATAGCTCTTTTCAAAAAAATCATTGCAAAGCAGCTGTACAGCAAATGTAGGTTTCTACAATATATTTAGTAGCTTACTAGTGGTGACTATATCAAGTTGATGTACATATGGCATAGATGCAATGGTAAAAACGTAATCAAACAGATGATGAACACTATTAACAGTAATAATTATATGTTGCAATCAAACGCATAGCAAAATGTGGTAGTGCTGTATGTTGTTTCAGGGCTGGCATCATCAGAGGTCCTCTGAGGAGTTGGTGTCATCTCTTCTCGGGTATTTTGAATCCAGACTGAAGCTTGTGTAATTCCTAGTTACCAGAGAAACAAATAGAGAAATAATTTGCTAAAGAATGTTAATGTGCATTTGATTAGATGTAACTGAAGTACAAGGTTATGAGATGTGTCTTTAATCTAGATATAAACAGAGAGAGTGTGTCTGAACCCCGAAGGTTATCAGAAAGGCTGTTCAGAGTTTGGAAGCCAAATGCAAAAAAGCTCTCCCTCCTTTAGTGGACTTTGCTAGGTACTACCAAAAGTCCAGAGTTTTGCGACCTTAGGGAGCGTGATGAATTGTAGCGTGGTAGAAGACTAGTTAGGTATGCAGGAGCTAAACCATTAAGGGCCTTATAGATAAGAAGTAATATTTTGTAACTGATATGGAACCTAATAGGTAGCCAGTGCAGAGACTGTAAAATTGTTTTAATATGATCTTATTTTCTTGACCTGGTAAGGCAGCTGCATTTTGGACTACCTGTAACTTGTTTATTTGTTTGGTTTTGATTCTAGTTTTGTTTGGTATTTTGTTTGGTTTGGTTTATGTTTTTGCTTGGTGTTTTATTTTTTTGTGTGTGTGGTGTTTTGTTTTGTTTCTGGTTTTGTTTGGTGTTTGGTGTTTCGTTTCTGGTTTTGTTTTGGTTTAGGTTTTTTTTGGTCTGGTTTGCTTGGTGTTTTGTTTTTTTTATGGGGGCAGACATGCACATGATAATCACAGGAGGATATGAATGTGTGAGGATGGGGGTGGTGGAGAGATTTGAGCGATGCAGATTCAGTTTCAGCTATCCGTCTACATGATAAACTGATTGTGAAGAGGATAGAAACGAGGATGGAGGATTGGAATGAATATCTGGAGATCCGTTTTTTGTGGTGTGGTGTTTTGTTTCTGGTTTTGTTTGGTGTTTGTTTTTGTTTTTTTGTTTTTTGTTTTTTTGGTTTTGCTTGGTGTTTTTGTATTATGTTTTTGTTTCTAGTTTTTTTGGCTTGGTTTTGTTTTGGTGTTTGGAGTTTTTTTTTCTGGTTTTGTTTCATGTTTGTTTTTTGTTTGGTTGGTTTTGTTTATGGTTTTGCTTGGTGTTTGTTTTTTGTTTTGTTTGATGTTTGGTTTTGTTTGTTGTTTTTGTTTGGTTTCCTTTCTGGTTTTATTTGGTTTTGGTTTGTTTTTGTTGTGTTTTTATCTGATTGGTTTGGTGTGATATTGGTTTGCAGTGTCATGATACAAAGTTTAATAGTTAAATCCAATGATTTGTTCAAATGTAAGTGGCTGGTAAAAAGTAGTTGCCTTTCAGAATGACTCTGGTCTATACTACTGCTGTCAGATTTGCCATCAGATATTCTGTCGTAAGTCAGAGGAATTCTGGGTTGTATTTAGGAGAATTGAGTGTCATTTGATGTTAATTCTTTCTCTGGATCGTTTGCCATTCAAACCCCTGGCCACAAACACCTCTCAAGTATCTTTCTAGCTTGTGTTTCATGTCTATGTGATTGATGGCTTGTGAATGGGGGCAAATATGCACATTATAATCACAGGTGGATGGAGACGGAAGGTCAATATGAATGTGTGAGGATGGGGGTGATGAAGAGATGTGAACAATGCAGAGATCTCAGTTTTGGCTGTCCGTCTACATTTGTTAAGTGAATAGAAACAAGAAGATGGAGGATTGTAATGAATATCTGGAGAGCTCACTTTTCATGCATCATCATAACTGAGGTTTAAAGAGCGTTCACACACATTGTTGCAGTAAAACAGAATACAAATGTATTTTTAACACCCAAACTTGCTGCTAGATGTCTGAGACATCATAAGGAGATAGACAGGACTCAAAATGGACTAAAAATTAAGATTTGCAGTTTAGAATAACTGTTCTACTCCAGTATAGTTATTTGAAATTGAGTAGCCATTACTTCAGTCTTCAGTGTCACACGATCCTTCAGAAATCATTCTAAAATGCTCTAATACGTCTACCTTAGTTACCTATAGGTGGTGCTATTGCTCTGTCCTTGAGTCTGTAGATGAGCCAGCAATCTTGTATGTGGCTGATGTTTTGCTTCTGGTAATAATGCATTTCTGGCATCTTGTCTGCACTAAGAATCTACAGAGCATCTAAAAGCAGACAAGTCTGTGAGATATGCCACATCTTTTATTGCATTCAGAGGAGATGAAATTAGCTGAAATTGCTAATTTGACATTAGAAATTCAATATCAGTTATTCTTTTCATGATGTGACAGTCACAACCTGTTCATCCACATTAGATGTACTGCTCACAGAGGTGGTTAAAAGTATTGTTTTTTTTTTTTTTAACAATTACATTAAATTGATTACAAGTGACAGTAAAAACAATGTTAGAAAAAAAACAGATGCTATTCTTGTGAAATCTGTACTCATTAAAGAATCCTAAAAAAAATGCACCTGTATCACTTTTTTTCATGAAATTGTTAATATTAAATGTGTTTTGAGCAGCTAATCAGCATATTAGAATGATTTCTGAAGGATCATGTGACACTGAAGACTGGAGCAATGAATGAATTCAAATTTGTATCACATATATATATATATATATATATATATATATATATATAACATTTAAAAAAAAATTCAAAACAGTGTGTTGTAGTGTTGTAATCTGTCTGCTGAGGTAAAGCTTTGCTACTGAAATCACTGCAGGTAGGGGGCAGCAGTGATCCACAGCAAATGTTGAAGGCATTGATCAGTGTGTAAAAGGACAGGTTTTCATGAGGTCTGATATCTGTCACATCCTCCTGCACGCCTGGAGGCTCTACGCAAACTCCATTCATCATGCTGCACACACTAACACTGGTGTGTGTGTTCTCTGTGTGTTTCAGATCAGCTGTTTCATGTGCTGGCCATGCACATGCGTCTCTACAGCATAGACTCAGCATACAACCCCTGGACCAGACTCACACAGATCACGCACAGCAGAGACACTGAGTGAGTACACACAAACACACACACAAAATCACATTTCCTGAACAGAGACTTTTTTTTTTATATATATATATATATATAAAATGATGAATTACTAAACTAGTGTTGAACTGCACTACCCATTAATCTTGAGCAGAGATCCGAAAAGTTGCTGTAATTATGGAAATAAAATTGTTGGCAATGAATAAATCAAATCAGAATATTAGAATGATTTCTGAATGATCATGTGACACTGAAGACTGGCGCAATAATGCTGAAAATTTAGCTTTACCATTACAGGAATACACTTAATAATTAAGGTGCTTTAAAAGGTTCTTCACAGCAATGCCATAGAAGAACCATTTTTGGTTCCACAAAGAACCATTCAGTCAAAGGTTCTTTAAAGAAACATCTCTTTCTTACCATTTTATAATCTGAAGATGTTTAAGGTTCTTTATGGAACCATTTAGACAAAAAAAGGTTCTTCTATGGCATCGTGAAACACCTTTATTTTTAAGAGTATAGATTACATTTTAAAGTATATTCATTATTATTTTTTTTAATTTGTAATAATATTTCACAATAATATAGTTTTTACTGTGTTTTGATCAAATAAATGCAGCCTTGAAGAGCATAAGAGACTTCTTTCAAAAACATTAATTAGAGAAATAATCACAGTAGCGTTTACTGTTTTAATTGAAATTAAATTAACATTAAATTAATTTAACTTTTTGTTCATAAGTGAATTACACAACGAAACCAGTCTTAAGTAGCACAGGTATATTTGTAGCGATAGCCAAAAATGCATTGTATGGGTAAAAGATCACTTTTTCTTTTATGCCAAATATCATTAGGATAATGAGTAAAGATCATGTTTCATGAAGATATTTTGTAAATTTCCTACTGTAAAAGTATCACAACTTAATTTTTGATTGGTAATATGCATGGCTAAGAACTTCATTTGGATAGCTTTATAGGCGAATTTCTTGATATTTAGATTTTTTTTTAAATCCTCAATTTCCAGATTTTAAAATATTTGAATCTCAGCCAAATATTGCCCTATCCTAACAAACTATGCATCAATTGGAAGCTTATTTATCAGCTTTCAGATGATGTTTAAATCTCAATTTAAAAAAAAAAGTACACTTATGACTGGTTTTGTTGTCCAGGGTCACAGTTAAACATTTAAAGACACATGCACAAAAATGTATATACAAAAGTAATATATAAAAAAATGAATAACATAACACAGAAGGCAGAAGATTCTGCTGGCTTTTTCTGATGTTTCTTTGCTGCTGCATCTTTTCAAAAGGGAGAGAGACTTGCGCAAACGGGGTTTCCATAGATACCAATAACTGCTGCATCTGGCAAATTATGGTGTGCAGCACTACATTTCATGAGTGCTGCGCTTTATTTTGAGGGTTTATGGCTGTGTGGAGGTTACCGCTCACCGTGTCTCCTGTTTAAAAGGCACTTAACACTCTCGGGCTGCTTAAATAGCCTCATTTCTCCTGCGTTGGGGCGGCAAGACAGGGTTTTCACCTGTGCGTCTCTTAGGACTGTTAGACAGGCTGGACTCAGAGGGGAGGCAGCTGTGCCTATAAATACCTTGTTAGAGGCTTTTGAAGGAAAACTCTGTCACTAGACCCCTCAGGCACTTTGGCTGATCTATTAATACAGCCATTTGAATAAAACCACTGCACTCCCTGTTTCTGCCTTCGTGTAATCACTTACCAAGCACAAAATACAATGTGTTTTTATTATCTGAGAGGTAGTTTTTGGACAGTAAAGTTATTTTTAATATGTTTGGATGTCATTACATTTGCTGGGTGCAGAATATCAAAGCATCATCTGCATTCAGATGCTGCACAAGCTTTGGTGATTTTTAGTGGATGTATAAAGTCTCCTCAAGTGTAAGAAACCCTAGACATAGTCAAATGAACTTTAAACATAATCCACTAAATTTACAAATCAAAAAACGTCAGCATAGTTTAATTTTGAAATGTTAAAGTTGATGAGAACTTGCGTGCCGATTGCCAACAAAACCTTGACATTTGATGCCGTTTCACTTTCCATCTGCAGTTCTGAACCATGACCGGTGTCTTTTATAGTTGGAACCACTCAATCTTTCAGTGTCAAACGATGTGCAAATCCAGCTTCGAATTGGGCCTTGTTTATGAAACGTTCCTCAAAAACACACTTGCAAAACTCAGTTTCTGTCCCGGAAAAAAAAAACTGCATCATCCACTGTTCACGTAACGCTGAGTTCTTCAGGAAGCTGAGCAAGGTTATCTTGGCCTTACAACCAAAACCACACTTTTTTAGAGACATTCTTCCCGAGTAAGTCTCGTGCAGCCAAATGAAGCACGTTGATAGGCGTGTCCTTGCTCTCGCTCTGGTTGATGTGTGCACGGGTGCGCTCTTTCGGGAGAAATGCCCATACAAAGAGTTCCACCCTTCAGGACGTCATGAAGAGCAATGATCGAAAAAAACTTTCTGAACCTTTTTTTCTGAAACCTGAAGTGTGTATTCGGCACAGAAAAACTCATACGTCCAAATAGTTTTGTATCGCAAGGTTTAGCATGAGAATCCAACTCTTCAACAGTGTAAATAACTTAACATGCATGAAACAGCATTGGACCCCCCTTTAAGAAAGTGTGCTTGTGTGTCTGTGTGTTTGAGTGTGCATCCAATACCTTTAGGTGATGAATTCTGCTCTAATGGACAGCACTTTGTCCCACACACTCAAATAATTGGCTTCTAAATTAATAAATATTTGCTTAAAGAATATATTCCTTTTATATTGTAATTGCAGCCTTGGGTTTATGGAACCTGCCCACCTTCTGTACATTTACAGTAAATCTCCTTTGAAAGAATTTGAAGCCTTGTGAATATTCACCTACAGTATTTAGTCCCGTTCTTATATAATGATTTAACGTCTACAATGTCTTGCAAAAGTATTCATACCCCTTCATTTTTTTCACATTTTATGATGCAGCCTTATGTTAAACTGCTTTAAATTAGTTATTTTTCCCCATATCAATTTACACTCCATACATTATAATGACAAAGCACAAAACAGATTTGTGACAAATTTATGAAAAATAAAACTGAAATAAGCACAGTGTATGGTTGTGCCGATAGTGTTGTGTTATGGCCATAGTCTGAGGTATTTGCCATTAACGATAGCAAGACAATTATTATTATTATTATCCATCAAAAATAGACTAGGCACTTATATTTAGTGGAGCAGCGTGGAGAGCTGTTCTGGAATACTTCAGAAATGGAGTGTAGATTGATGTGGAAAAAAGTCATTTAAAGCAGTTTAACATAAGGCTGCAACATAAAGTGTTAAAAAAATAAGGGGTATGAATACTTTTGCAAGGCATTGTATCTTCCTGTGCAAGATAGACGTGAAAGTATTGTCAGTAGATCACAACATCATGTATGATTTTGTGTGTGTGTGTGTGCGTGTGTGTGTGTGTGTGTGTGTGTGTGTGTGTGTGTGTGTGTGTGTGTGTGTGTGTGTGTGTGTGTTTTAAATCAGTTCTGTTTTTGAAAGTGGTCATATTTTCTGTGTTTCTGAAGCATTTGGTCTTATATTTTTGTATGATTTTGTTTTTGTGTGCAGGTACTGTGATGATGAACGTCCTGAGGTGCCCATGCTCTTCAGAGACGTCCCGTCCCTCCTCATCATCTTTATCCTTACCATGCCTCAGCCTTTACGCAAAGGTAACACACGCACAAAGAGTACGGCGTTTTATACATGCATAATTAAATTTCATCAAGCAAACTGTTCATTTTCATATTTTAATGGTAAAAGTAAATGGCTAAACAATCAAGTGTTATATTAGCAGATATATTGTTAATGATAAAAATGTGATATAAAAAAGTAATAACTAAATCCAAAACGATCAATCATATATTATCATATATTAAACTTTTAAATGCAACAATTTGAAGTTTACAAGTAATTTGGTAATTAATAAATACAAGAGTGCATCCTGTGACTACCTCAAAACAAATCAACTGACAAATTAATTTGCAAAAATTATTACTATGGACTGTAATGAATACAATTCCAAATACATTTTTTGTAATATCTATGTCTTGTATCTTGTAATATCTATTTAATGATATAATCGGTTGTCTTAAATGAAAAATAGTCAGTTGTCTCAGACAATGTAATTAATTAACTTGTGGTTAAGATATTTCTTGAAAAGTATTTGTATTGTAGTAAAAAAAATTTGGTTTAAAATTGCTTTGATCGTGACTGAAAATGATGTCATGATAAATATTTTGGTTTAGAATTAGATTTCTTTAAAGATTATGGTTAAAAAATGACCTAAAACCATTTTAACTGAAATGGACTTAAATCATTGCGAAGATTTTAGTCATATCACACACCACTAAGTAGTTTAAGCAGGAAGCTTTTGGAAAGTCAAGACATGAGGAAGACAATGGCAAGGAATGGAAAATTTCATTTGGCAATTTGAACAAATTTGGTTTTAAAAATGGTTGCTACAGTGCTTTTATTAGATTTTTGTATTCTCTCCTGCAAAGTGCTTCTAAGCATTTTTATTTGAACCTCTGTTCACACAGTCCTAAGAATGTCATTTGCCGTGATGCATAAAGCCAACCAATAAAAAAACACATAAGAGAAAATGACCATGATGCTCAGTGCTGCACTAGATGGACCATTTACAGCACTTAAAAAAAGAACATCTTCCTCTTTCCCCTCACATGTGACTTTAGTCTTTTAGATGGGCCATGACTGTCATTTGGCTGATCACTGGTCATTGATTGGCACTCAAATAAGAATCATGTGTTTTGTCGTTGGGAGCATGGGATCGATTTGAGTCCATCAGTGTGAACACAAGACAATAACGATTGTATCAGAACAGAAACAGGCTGTGCATGTGTTAGAGTATA
>NC_133368.1:17523371-17590492 GCF_049309525.1 Garra rufa
CGCGCTAAAATATCAAGGTGAAAGTCATCATAGCTTATGTAGTTTAGACCCAGCTCCCAACCCAACGTTGAGAATAGAATAGATTAACGGCGATATTTTTTTTATCGCCCGATAAGAGTCTCACGTTAACGCCGATAACGGCCCACCACTAATATATATATATATAGTATAGTATATAAGTATATGTGTTAACATCAGGTTTATTGACAAAAATCTTTATATTATCTTTTATTCAATGTTGGCCGAAAAGACACTAATACTTATTGAAATAGACACAAATACATTGGTAATGTAAATGCTGAACTGCGGTTAGTTGTGGGTTACCTGATGAAGCCTGCAGCAGTACCACCAGTCCTGTGGGTCTGTCTTCAGTAGACGGGCCGCTTTGACCACAGATCACACAGTCATACAAAACTTCAGAGTCCAGAGGTTCTGCCGAGCCCATGTCCATCACTGCATCTGTTTCTGGTGACTCTATTAAACACAAAATCAAACAAAACAACAGTCAGAGATAACAAATAAAAAGAATTTTAGAGCACATTGGTAGATCACAAAATTTCCATTTAAATAAAAGGGTGTACAGCATTTTAAGGCACCTAAGATATAAAAGCTTTTCCAAAATATAGGCAGCAAAATTATGCTGCCTTTCAAGACACTTTGTTTTGAGCGAATTCTGTAATGCATGTGAGATGACAATCCCAAAATGCACTGCAAAAAGCTGTAGTGAAAAGAAAAAAAAGTTCATAGAACGAGTTGAGAAATGTAGATTATAAATAATTCTATTTCATTCGATAATGAAAAGTATTTAAAAACAAATCACTAGGCCGCAAGGAATCTCACTAGTTTTTAAAGCACAGATGAAGATCAATTTGGATCGACCATGAGGGATACTTTCCCTAGGCGTTCAATATTATTCAGTTTAAGTTGTGTAGATATTGACTTCACCAAAACTTTAGAGAGCTTTTGAAGCTCCAAAGCAAAAACAAAAGGACCATGGAATTTTACAGATACAAGTGCCTTTGTACATGATAATAATTCAGTATAATTTATTACAATGGCATCCTACTGCACCATGCTCCCATCACATTACTTTTTTGTAAGGGGTTTGGTGTTTTACACAAAACAAAATGCAGAGAGAAGCCAAGCATGAGAGAAGAGAAGATACGGTGTAAAAATCCAATAAATGAACATGAATTATGAGTGCAGTAGATTGGCAAAACTTAATTAGTTATATAATATAAATCTGAATTAGTTTTTTTGCCCTCTCCTGGTTAAATTTACAAAGAGTTAATGGAGGTTCAAGCGGTCATGCATTAAAAGCAGTAACAACAGAGCTAATGTAGTGTGAACCCTGTTTTTATACGGCATGTGTGAAATGTGCAGAATATTTTGCCGTCTGGGAAGGTCAGTATCTAAACACAGTATCTTAAAACTGTTCATGTGCCTAAAACGTATCAAAGTCAACTTAATGCAGGAAGTGAATGCATTGGCTATGACTATATTATGGCGTCTCAAGTTCTTTTTAAGCTGATTTGATTTTTGATCAGGCATTGACTGAACCTCTGTTTTTACCGTTCTTTCACAGTCTGTGTTCTTATCCCTGCAGTAAGTCCAGTACTGCTTTAACATTGTGCAGATGCTTGAAATGTTGGCCTAATTTATCTCATTAGAATTCCAGTGCACATATTCATTTAGAATCTTCTATATTTGCTCTTGCTTTTTTTTTTCTTTCTACAGGTGATTCCCAGGCTCCATTGTGTGTCAACAACATCTGACCCCCAAAAAAGATTCAGTGTTATATAAATGCAAAACACACACACCCACACACCCACACACCCACACACACAGGCCTCCTTCCATTTTGGTGTAGAGCTGTTCTTAGTCAACACATAAGTATAAAAAAAAAATAGGGACATATCACATTTAGTTTCTTTTTATAATAAGCAAGGCAAAATGTAATATATTTTTCATCACTTTAAGTTTAAAGGTAGCATTCACAGTCACAAACACTGCTGATATCTGCTTTTCCCAGCTGACATATTCCTAGGAATTAATTACCTTTTCTAAATCACTCCTAAATGTTAAGAACATGTTCAATTTGTGAGCAAATAGAGGCTTTGTAAATGTCAGCGTGTGTTTGGATTGATATATAGCTTAGGGTGAACAGAAAAAGACAGAGAAGTCTATGGGGAAATGAAAGGTTTGTGTTAGAAAGTTAATGTGACAGTGTTTGCCTGAGGCGGCCTGCTTGGTACTGCTGCCCTCTAACACACCCGTCCTAACTCAACACAACATTACAATGATATGACAACCAGTCTTCATATTCAGATGACTCATGACTTTTCTATACAGTAAAACAGGTCAAAATATCAATGGTGAAAACATTTTTTTTGTTTATTTCAATCAAATTTCATTCAAATCAATCTATCCGTTTTTAATCCAGAAGTACTTGTTCATCAAAAACACACCACAGGGCTCCCACTTTTTTTTCGGTGATCATTTTCCAGGAAATTTTTTATTTTAATTATGCTGGAAATAAAAGACAAGGAGAACGCTTTAAAGCAATATATTCCTTTCTCAAGAAGTCTTTTAAAACATACAGCTTATGGCCATGACTTAACTATAAAATCTCTTTAACATGAGCTCTTAATTATACATTACATCAATTTTCAGAACCAATTTTAGTCCCAGAGCAAAATAAACAATATATATTGGAAGCATTACTTTTTTTTATTTACCTATTTGAAAATAAAAATTAAAAAAATAATAATTAAATCAGTTCATTATTTATGCTAACAATAATAAAAAAAATTGTTGCTTCCAAGGGGTCAAGTGAAAAATTAGTAGATTCTGATTAACACCTCTAACACATATCAGCGAGTGCTGAATTGAGTATGTACTTGGTACTACCAGTACTGCAAAAAGGCAGGTACTGTTACGTTTTATTAAGCAAGAGATGAGATAGAATGAAAATATGACTACGTGAACAAGATGTTTTTTGCTCTATTACAGGGCAAACTTTCTGTAGCCATTTAAATTCAGAGGTAACCACTGCATTTTAATCACAATCAAATAGGACTGGACAATAATTCAATATCAATATAGTTTGCAATATAATGTTACAGCAAACAAGATTAATGAAGCACACCCCTAGCTTACCAACAAATAAAGCAATTACCACACAGCAATTAAGCAGCAAATACAGCTTAATTAACACAAGAGACATTTTCATAGCAATTAAAAGCAATGTGTGAACTCTGAGATTTAAGACACTAAATTATTATCCTACGCACTATTAAACAAAACCCAAAAATACAAAAGATTTTCAATTACTGTATTGCTGAGGGTAGCAAAAAAAAAAAAATGAGAGACAGAAAACTTTGAGTTCACTTTTAATTTTTCCTGTCACCTCATTTTATTTCCAAAAACGTTTTGCAAGTAAATGCAAAGTTTCAGAAATTGTACGTTTAAAATAACTTTAACTATAACTTTATGCAGACTGCAATGGTATTGGCTATATGAGACTATATTATGGGCTCTCAAGTTCTTTTTAATTAAGACTGCATTGAGCCGGTATGATTTTTGACCTACAGTAAAGCATCAGGTACTGCTCTGAGATTCATTACCATATGCACAGATGCTCGAAATGCTGGCCCAATTTATCTCATTAGAATTCCTGTGCAAATATTCATATCCAAAGTGACCTTTGATTCAAATCTGGAAAACAAATGGAGCCTGTACTTCAGAGCTCAAGAGAATGTTTTATTCTGACAATCGCAGGCATGCGCACATCTATAATACAGACACCTCTCTCAATGTCAGCGGGGACATCAGCCATGGGCGTCTGAAGCTAATATTTCAGCCAAAACTCAATGTCACTTTAACATTTGCTGTTGACTTCAGGTGGACAACAAAGACAAATCCTGTTTTCTTAAACGGATCAGATACGAACCTTATTCAAATAGCACAACTCTATAGTGATGCACTGAAATTTCAGCAACCAAAAATATTCGTTAGAAAATAAATTGTTGGTTGCGTCCAAAACAGTATTGGAGGGCTGAAGTCATTGACTGAAATGGCAACATTAAATAAGTATTTTCCCAATGACTATGGTACAATGACTGTGTCAGTGTCTATTTTGCACATAACATGGACAACAGTTAAACATGTCAGCTGTGTGAATGCTAGGGCTGGGCTGACAATATTAATATTGAGACTAGTAGGGATCGGCTAAAACGTGTTTTTAAAACACTCATGGTGGACTTACAAATGTTCCGATGCAGCGTTTTGTGAGTACATAACCTATTTACACTACTGTACAAGTTTGGTAAGATTACTTGCACGTTTAGTGGTGCAATTTATGAGATACATCACATGTACCATTCACTCCTGTAACAAGCAATTCGAAAAACTCTAATATCTCCATAAATGTTTGACTAAGGTAAAAAAAAAACTTCGGATGGGGTATTTACATGGGCTTCGGAGTGCATAGCAATGAAGTCAATTCTACTCCGAACCATCCCTTTAAGAACTTGATATAAAAACTACCTTTTGTGTGTAATTTATACTTTTTAAAATCTACACTCAGTTTTGAGTGTTGATTATTAATTAAATGTGATTAATTGATGAAAACTTTAATTTTCGGTTTTGGTTTTCAGTAATAATTCTGGTGCAAGACTACTGCTCTAAACATGAAATTCACTAATAATGCTCTATAATTTTCTTACACATACAAGTCATTTTTAATCAGAGATGGTTTCTTGAATACTTGGTAGATATCACCGGTGCTAGTATTGTTACATTTAATATACTGGTACCAAAGTCTGGCAAAATTTTATAATCTATTGTCAGCCCAGCCCTAGTAGCTACAATGCAGGAAGTGATTGTTGTAAAACCATTCCATTGACAGTACATGGACGCTCATGTGTAGGATATAATGTTGACTCTATAGAGACATTATCATAAGGTTTATATTAAAACATAATCACTCATGTCAGTGTCAATGTATTCAATCTTGATCTTGGTGACCAGCACACAACAAAATGGCCCCTGAGAATCACTCACACACGGTTTTGCTAAAAAGGCCTGAGGGAGCATGAAGGGCAGAACGAATTTGAGTCACCTTCCTTCAAAGAGTAAGATTACGGCCCACAGCTTCAGCCTTCAAGGACTTCTGCAAGTTTACAACGTCCTATATACTATTTGCAAAATGTTGTAGTAATGGACTGTAAAATTTAATTGAGTAAATTGTTAAGAATACTACACTGCATATGATTAAAAACTGAATTTTACACAAATTTGTCTGAATGAGATTTGCTTTTTACCTATTGCTCACAGATGGAGCTACAATAATATTGCTTAATGTACTTGAAATATCAAATCAATGCCATAATACATTTATTTATTTTGGCAATAATTCAGAACCAGGCCATGTATCAAAGTAATATGGTAATACCATTTGACACCAAGATAGCACCACAGCACTTTCTGTCTGACTCTAATTACCCATTTTAATTAAAAATTTACAATTTAAATTACTAGCATTTTTCTAAATTCTAGATTTTGCATATTAAAAATGTTTCTCGAGAGTTTTGCATTTAATTTCACCCTGTAGCTATATTTCAATGCAAGAACGAATCTCATTTAAATGCCCCCACGTCTGGGCTGGGTTTTGCACATCCCAGATATATACAGAACAACAGCCATAGACAGACTCAGCTAAGGTGGAAACATCGACTTCATAGATACACGATTAAAAATGTATGCTGTGTCTTTAGATCAGAAACACGTCAGAATGAAAATCAGTCAAATAAACATGAAACTGATCATCTGCTAATTAACCGCGGGAGAGACTCATCAGACGTGTTTCATAAAGGTCAGCAAGCAACTTCAGCTCATGTTCAAGCTCACCAACATCCATGGCAGTCTCCATGAAGCTCTTCTGCCTGGAGGCAAACTCCGCCAGCAGCTTCTGCTGTCTCTCTCTGGCCCGTTGACGCCTGCAGACGTCAAAACAGAAATCATTTGCATCATTATTAACTGTTAATTATGAAATGTCCATTTTCAAAGGCTATGAATGATGGGTTAGAATCAATTGGTGCCGAAATGTTAACGTGATCATAATCTTACTACATTTGATGGCCGCTTGAAGGATGTATTTGATCATCATTTACGCCATCAAATTTTGAAGATGGGCATATATTCTTTCTCAGACAATCATTATGTCCAATT
The DNA here is from genome assembly GCF_049309525.1 of Garra rufa. Lineage (NCBI taxonomy): Eukaryota > Metazoa > Chordata > Actinopteri > Cypriniformes > Cyprinidae > Garra > Garra rufa. The sequence continues at coordinate 17,529,603 of NC_133368.1, forward strand.
GAAATGCTTATTAGTTAGGAATGGACCAATTGAAATTCTGGTTGGCATATAATAATTACCATTTCTTGTTCTTTCACAATATTATCACATTACACCAATATGATGGCGATAAACATGAAGACTGACTGTGTGATATAGCCTACTAGAACACTGTTATATGCCCCTAAAATTCTAAATATGAGGGCAAAAATACCTCTGTATAGTGTTAAGCTTTATACGTTAGACAAACGTGCAAGTGACAAAAGTGCAAGAGCGATGCTTTTTGCCCAAATACCTGCACAACTGCACAAACGTGACACTGATTTTATTCAAGAGATCAATAAAGAAGAAGTTACTATTGTTACTTTTTAGACATGCTATTGCAAGTATTGTCTGTTTTGGCTCAATTTCAACAACAAAAATAGCTCCAGCCAAAGCAGAACTGTTGTGCCTTTCCGGACAAAACATCAAGTGAGCCAATGATTCAGTGATCCATTAATAAAAACAGTCACTTGCTTAGTTTAATTATGCGGCTGTTTGAACTAATCAATTAAATGAATGACTGAATGATTCACTCATTAAGACCTGCCACCACCTACTGCTGGTTTTAGTATTATATTTAGAGTATCAATTTATTAAAAATAAATAAATAAACAAACAAACAATAATTTCTTATTTAAATATTTAATTGAAACAAATAAATTAACACCAATTTAAACCTCTTTAATCTCACAGCATTATTTATGCAATTTTAACTAGCAGCGTAAATGCATTCATGCCACCTCTGAAAAGTCTGTAAATGTACCTATATGCAGAGCTGGGTTGTAACTGATTAAATGTAATCTAGATTATGTAATCAGATTCCAAAAATAAAGTACTTGTAATTAGTTACATTTTAAAATACTTTTAATCAGACTACAGTTACTACAGTTTTTATTGATTACACGATTACATATTATTAACACAATAGCAATGAATTATTCATAATTTATTGATTCTCTCTAATTACTCTTTATTTTTTAAATTTTCCTTTCTAAAATAGTCTACCGCTTATACACGCACTCAGAAAGTCCAGTTTTGTGGACATTCACACATAGTCTAGTCACTTGTCAGGTGGCGACACAGAATTTGACCACTGATTTACAAAAAGTAATTTCAGGTTTAAGAAGTGTTTCAACATTGCATCAAATACTGATGAACATTAATTTTTATTTTAATTATTATTAAATTAGGTTAACCATGTATTATTATGTTTTATTGAAAGGCTTTTGTCTTTCAAACTCATTAAAATGCACAAATTCGCTGATATTATTGATGCTTTAGATTGTAAACAAAGTTGTTCAGCTAATTTTCTCGACTTATCAAAAGGCTTTTGACACAGTTGATTATAGCATACTTTTAAAAAGACTCTCCATTGTTGGTCTCCCTGAAAATGCTATTAAATGGTTTTCCAAATATCTTTCAAGAACACAGCGTGTGCTTTTAAATGATTGTACTTCATCTTTTCTGTCACTTTCCAAAGGTGTTCCTCAAGGGTCTGTACTGGGACGATTTTATTTTCCTATAAATATATAAATAATTTATGCAACAACATTCCAAATGCCAAGTACCATCTGTATGCAGACGACCCTGCTATTTACTGCTGTGCACTGTCATTTTTACAAGCACTTCACTATTTACAGTCAGCGTTTGATATTGTTCAATTCCGTTTGTCACTAAAACCGTTTTTTTTTTTTTCAATGCTTTTTTCAAATTTTCCAAAGTTGTACCAAGTGATCTTCTTGACATTAAATCCTTCCAGGAAACAAAAATAGAATATGTTTTAAGTTATAAGTACCTGGGCATCGCATTTAATAAATAGAGTTAACTTTTAGGCTACATATTGATAAACTAATTTCAAGCTTAAGCTTTAGAGCAAGGAAATATTGTGTATCTGCTACCTTCTTACCACTCTTGGACTATGGTGATCTGCTGAATATGAATGCCCCTAGGACATTATTAAAAAAAACAGTAAGTGTATTATTTTGATTGATTTTTTTAAAATGATGTATTTATGTTTTCCATTTTTTAATTAAGATTTAATTAACTCCCTGCAGTTCCTTTATGAACCCCAGTTTGGGAAACCTTGATGTAATATAATGTTTAATGCTCTTCATGTTGTTAATTACAATAAAAGGAATATGTTTTCTCACTCTTTGTATTTTTACACCATTATGGTACAAGATTATGCTGTTTAAATCAATGTGATAAATGAGTAAGGTCAAAAGTAGTGTGATTATATTACCTAAAATATGTAATGTAATGGATTATGTTACTGACTACAATTTTTGTCATGTAATGTGGAATCAGTAACGGATTACAATTTTTAAGTAATCTACCCAGCTCTGCCTATACATCACTTTAGATACAGCTTCTGAAAACAATAATATGGCTACACTGTAGCCTAAAAGTTTGAGTAATGTCGATTCAATGCTTTAAGCACAGAAATGACTTTGAAAAAATGTGCAGTAATGTCTAAATTGCCCAACTGTCTATGTGCGAATATCTGGAAACCCTAATAAGAGGTTCAATACAGCAAATTCTGCCCATTGACAGCATGCGACAGAGCCTTATAAATATCTGGCAAACTCGATTAGATGAGAACATTGTGTAATTGTCCACCTCTCTCCTTTGTTATTTGGATGGGAGGAACAGACACTTAATAGAGGGGCATAAACTAATGCAGACAAGAACGACACGCTTCAAGATTTTCCAGCCGACAATGTCACGGACAAACAAATGAGCAGTCCTTTAATACTGCTCTGAGCACAGTTGCTATGGTAACCTCCAGACACACAATGCACATACTATAGTTGCTTTGACTTGGTTTGCAGGAGGCATCTGATCTGTCCCATAATCAGAGATGCTAATGGTTGGTTTATTACTCATTCCATCCCCATTAAATATTATTGAAGAATTAAATATAGAGACATCATATCTGACCATCGATTTACTATCTAAACATAAAAGAGCATGTTTAATTAATTCTAAGTTTCTCAGAAACGGTGCAAATGATACAGGAAACACACACCTTTCCTCCTTGTCCATACTCTTTTTATCTCCAGGACTGTTCTTCTTGGGCGGTATGGGTGGACACACTTTCCCACAGATTTCCTGTAGGCACCTCTTGCTGTGCCGGCTACGGGCGGCAGCTTTGGCCAGGATTCTTTCTATGGCCGTTAACCCATCTCCGTGCGCATGATGGGCCGGATCCACCTCGGCCAACCAGCTCAGAGACAGAGAGTTCTGCTTGGCAGACAGTTTCTGGTGCAGTTTGACCAGGAGTGACAGCATGCTCTCACGGATCTCCAGGATCTCAGTCACCAGCTGCGGAGGTGAGCCCGGTGGCAGCCAGCGAGAAGATGAGGACTTGGGTCGCACCGCCTGACTGGCCTCGTGGTTACTGCGGTTTATGATCTCCTGGAACTTCCTTCTGCGCTCCGCCACCAGACTGAACACCTGAGCTTCACGCAGGTTCTGAAGAGAAACCACAGACAGAGAATTAACAGATATAAGCCTCGTAAATGATACCTGCAGCAAGGTTTATGTCTTTAAGCACACCAATAGCACACTGTTATAGAATTGTTTGGTCAGTCAATCATAGCAAGTAATTCACATGCAATTATTAAAGCAATAACCCACTCAAAGTTGAGTCTGGGTGTTAAATCATTGTAACGCATTGTCTTAAATGGCCAACTGCTCATATAAAACGTTGTTAAATGTGCAACATGAAGGATGAATCTAATGTTTTGAGTATGTGTGGCTGTCAGTCACTTCACCAGTGTGGGTACTGTACTTCAGTAAACGGATTCTAGCCTACGTCTTGGAATATACGACCCAAAGACTAAGTAAGCAAGATGTCTGCCACTTTTGTTCTTACCAACCAAGGGGGGGAAAGCATTGTGTGCACTCAGAATAACAACAAAACATTGCGCTTTTGTAAAATAACGCAAGCAAACTGGCTTCTCAGTCTCTGCGAACTTGAGCGCAAAACTTAGAAACTTTGTTTGCTTACAGAAATGAAAAATGTATTTATAGAGAGTGAAATGACTATTTTAAATGAACCAATTCAAATAGAAAACAAATATTCTCAGATTACGTAATCCGTATGAAACATTCAGGTACATAACTACTGCGGAGATGACGAATCTGTGTCGAAGACAACAAAGAAAGCACTAGTTTATCAATAAATTATTAAAACAATCTTCTTGCTGTTTTTCCCTGACACATTTATAATTAATTTATCTGCCGCTGCGCTGTGGCAAGCTTTTTTTGCATGTGCTTGAACACTTATTTGGCTAGTAGGCAATTAAAGGCTCATTATGATGATTTATGTGGTTTATTAATAAATGTGCAACTAATAGTCGACTAATGCTTAAAATGAACAACCACTAGTCGAACAGAAAAATCTTTAGTCAAGGGCATCCCTAGAAAATTTTTAACCAGAAAGTGGTGCGGACTGCAGCTTTAAAATAGTTGGTCAAGATAAACATTGATGTTGGCTTGAAAATGGAAGGTTCTAAGGTTGTGCCAGTCAGAGACAGATAGACAGAAAGATGACAGAGAGACCAACAGATTGATAGACAGCTGACAGAGAGACAGACAGATGACAGACAGATTGATAAACAGATGACAGACAGATAGACATATGGATTTATAGATAGTTGACAGACAGACTAACAGATGAATGACAGGTAGATGGTTGATGGACAGATAGATAGTTAGATTGATATAAAGACAGGTAACAGACAGATTGATAAATGGATGACAGATTGACAGAAAGATGACAGACGGATGAATGAAAAACAGACAGATGACGTGGTTTCTATGATGTTCTAGGTGGTTAGCATGTTTTAGCACATTTACTGATAGCAATAATCAGAATGCATAATGGTAATAAGAATTTCCATTAATACAAGACATGCTTCTATCAGCATTTTACAACCATTTTAAACATGGCTCATCAAATCCGAATTTAAAGTTAGGATCTATACATTTTAATGTAGCTATATATTTAATATTTAGTTAGCTATGTATTTTATTGTATCGTTTATACTGTATAACTTTTGACCAGTATGGTCCTGTTTTACATATTTAGAATAAGAATTTAGCTGAATTACTTTAAAGAGACTGCACTACTCCTTAGTATTAATGGATTTAAACAATTACACTCTAGATTAGAGTCTTAAGGGCTGTTCACAAAAAATAATAATAATAATAATAATAAGACTCAGGCCACTGATGTTTACATTGAAAAACAATGGAAAAACATTGTGCTTAAATGCAAAAATGTTCTGTGTTCAGTCCCATAAGGCAATGTCCTGAAATTTGTATGCGACTCAAACGAGGATTGGGCTTTCTGAACCAGCAAGCAGCCCCAGAGGAAGAGCACTTTGTGTCTCATAAGAAACAGTTATTAGGCAAGTGACATTAGCTGCCCAACGAGGGAAACAGAAGGACAGGATATAAGATCACAGGAGGACGCCAAACTCTAAGTGAAATACTCAAAAGGTGAAGCTCAAGGTTAGACCTGACATTGGTCATAAAAATAGACCTGCTTTACACTAGTTAAAATTTAATCATGATAATTCTAACCCACGACTGGCAAAACATTCTGGAAAAAAAATAATAAAGGACAATTCCTTTGCAAGTACAGAGGACTAACCCTTATGGAATGTGTCAGTTGTCCATAGTGTGTTTAATTAGCATGCCGATCTCACTGAAGAGGATGAATATTTAATGATGAGCACTGAACCACTGACCGCTGAGCTCAAAATTCATTATATCACTATAAATCACTAAAAACGCATGCAGTTAAAGCAAACTTCCTCTCATCACTTAAACTCATATCTAGCTACAATATACTGTGAACACTTCAAACAAACCAAGCAGGAAAAATATAGACAGATCAATGCACAGACCAAAAATAAATAAATAAAGTAAGAAAACCTCACACACAATCACAGACTACTGAATGTACCACAAGGTACATTATGATCAGTGCTCCATTTCCTGTGCACTTACTTGTAATTGGGTCAATGGTAGTGTACTGTATGTGCATGTATGTACAATCTTTATAGGGGTTACACAGAGGTTGCATTTTGTTTTGGGTAAATCTAATGGTAGTCTTTGGTCTCGTTAATCTACTATTTGTTCCTGAGCAAATAGTTTTGGCAAAATCTCATCATGTTGAATCAAAGTAAATTCAATGCTGTATATCCGAGCGCTGCATGCGTACTCTTGCCTGAATTGCCTAGCAACTTTTACGATGGCTGTTGTTGTTGTTTATTAAATATTCAATAAATATTATTTTATATAAATAATAGTAGTATTTAATAATGTATCTTCTATAAATAATAGTATTTAATATTGTTTAGTATTGAGAAATGGTGTGTGTATTACTGATGGTGATTTTAGTTACATTGTTTCGCCATTAGATGAGTGTTCAATTTTTTAAACAGAAGTTATTTTTAGTTTTAACAACAGCTTGAAGCGAACAAATGCACTGAGCAGTGCTGTCATCAGAAATTACCTTTAACAGATGAATTAATGTTATGACAAAGATAACGCTTTCCTCAATGGACATTCAAACTAATGTTTTTTTGAGCTGAAGAATGATTGCTGTATCGGATGCAGGTAAATAATTATAATATATAACTCATAATACTCTACTACACACAATATACTGCTTTAAATACAGTAATACAATAAGATTTCAATGAAAGAACTCAACGTTTGTTTGTTACTAGTTATAAATTAACGTTTTCGAATTAGTAACGGAGGCTTGGGCTCAGCTTTTAAACTGTCAAACTTAGATTTGAATCCGTGGTGGAATTAAGTAGTTCTGCACAAAAGAGTGTTGTTGTTGTTTCTGTGTATTTACACACTCGTGCCGTTGAACTGTTGTATAAATGCAATATCACACTCATAGATGTGATATATGGCTGTATATAGGCACGCTGTGAAATTGATTTAAAATCAAATTAAAAATGAGTTTAAAAGTGTTTAACAACATCGTCCGTCATTAGATGTTCACACTCATGTGTATTAAAGTTGTTAATATTATTTGTTAATATTATTCTTACTTGTTTACACTTTTTTATTGTTACTTGCTTACACATTTTTTAATTAATATAAAGGTTTTTGTGAATATTAGAAAACAGTACAAGATTACGTTTCTTTGCACAACCATTTTAAATGATTCATTTTAATCCTATTTTCATAATCCCACCTATTTGTATAATTATTGGAAATGTTAAATGCCAATAAACAAGCAACAGGTCTATGAACATTTCAAAAGCATGTCCACAAAACAAAACGAGTGCAGTCTTCCTAATTCAAACCATTGCATACTTGGTTATCCAAAACAGAACTTAAGAAAACATTTCACACCACTTTAAAATCATTCCCAAATCCCTCTACCTCTCTCCAATTTCCTGTCAGCCTTCTGGAACTCTGAAATGAGAGTGATGTTATCAACACAACAGCATACAGAGATCCATTGTGACCCTGTCTAAAATTCCCTTGAGCCAGATGACCCTGAAAAGGCAACAGTGTCTGGCTCACCTGTCCAAAGGTGGTGCTCTCAGAGCTAGTGCTGGGTGGAGTTTCTCGTTCTCTCTCCCTCTCTCTCTTCCTCTCCACCTCAGGTGCCGTCTCTGGTACTCGAACCCGAACAAAGTTGATGACGTGATGGAGGTTAGACAGCAGACTGGTGCCCGGGAACCAGCTGTCATGGCAATGCTCCTCAATACAGGGCTCCTGCGACCAAACAAGAAAAGAAAAAAAAAAAGAAAAAAAAAAAAAGAAAAACACCTCAGCAAGAGGGACAAAATAACAACAACAGCCTGCAACAACAGACTTATCCAAAGCTTGTGCTTTCAGCAGCTACAAATAATCTAGTCAGATGGTTATGTTTTAACACTGGATGAACCCGTGTTTAATTAGTCAAGCGCTAACAGAGTAACTACAGTCTGCCAGATGGTCTTTTCTTATTTACTTAAAGCATGAAATAAACATAAATGAACATCAGAATACATTTTATTTCAACGTTGGAAAGATGTCAATAAACACAATTTTTGCAAGTTTAAGTCCTCCGAAATTAATCTACTTTCCTGTCTGATTTGTTTATTGGACAAATTGGTGGATTTGGCGTTATGATTGGTCAGACTGCCTGTCAATCAAGCTGTTTGCAAAGAGTCAGTTATTATTGTTATTGCTATTATTAAATTACACATTTTACTATCGTAATATAAAATTAAAAATAGATTTTAAAATATTTTTTATTTAATTTATTTAGGGAAAAAGAAGCTTACCTCTTCCACTTTGTCATCATGAACCTGATTATCAAGCCCAAGTTCTATCAGGTACAGAACCATACACAACACATGTTCAGACATGTTCTGGTGATCCATCCAGATCTAAACAAACAGAACAATAGTTAACAGTTGTCAGAGGTGAAATGACAAGAAAAAATCAAGAGGGAAAACAATTAATTTCATTTTAATACTGGTAAAAATGGTTAGAGTCATTAAACTGAAGTTCAAGCATTCTGTAAAATTAACCACATGCAAGTTGTATTGCATGATAAGTTTCACCTTATAAAGCAGTGTAAAGATGACGATATGTAGGGTTTTGCAGTGCAAAAGGCGCACCAGTCCTTTATAGCAGGGGTGCAAAGGGGTCCTCTCCTTATAAGGTGGCCAGGGATTCCCCGTATGAATGCCTGACTGTTTCAAACTACAAAAGGCAAAAAATATGTATTAGATAATAATTAAACAATGCAATTAGCTTTAGAAAGCCTGTTTCCATGCAAATGTTAAAAATATAAAAACACCTTGTTATTTATCAGTGTAATCCTGAATCACAACATTAAACAGCACTTAACATGTGAAACACGTGACCCTGGACCACAAAACCAGCCTTTAGTAGCATGGGTATATTTGTAGCAAAAGCCAGAAATACATTGTATGGGTCAACATCATCTATTTTACTTTTAAGCCAAAAATCATTAGGATATTAAAGGTTGTATCAGCGATTTCTAGCCTGAAACATAAAGTGTCAAATTCAGCTGAGCTTTCTTCACGATCCGCTCGCTGTCTGCCCCATAAATTGTCTGTGAAAAAACCGCGTCTCTCTGGTCAGCCTAGGGTCCGAGATATGCCAAAAAAACAATCGGCGCTATCAACTATTCCACAGATAACCAAACAGTGTTCCAACCAATCAGCGTCAGGGGTTTGGTGTTGTGGACTTTCCTACTGGTGCAGGGATGTGAGGGAGGCGGAGCGAAAGTCCACAACACCAAACCCCTGACGCTGATTGGTTGGAACACTGTTTGTTTATGTGTGGAAAGGTTGGTAGTGCCGATTGTTTTTTTGGCATATCTCGGACCCTAGGCTGACCAGAGAGACGCGGTTTTTTCACAGACAATTTATGGGGCAGGCAGCGAGCGGATCGTGATGAAAGCTCAGCTGAATTTGACACTTTATGTTTCAGGCTAGAAATCGCTGATACAACCTTTAAGTAAAGATCATGTTCCATGAAGATATTTTGTACATTTCCTACTGTAAATATATCAAAACTTAATTTCTGATTAGTAATATGCATTTCTAAGAACTTAACTTGGACAACTTTAAAGGCGATTTTCTCAATATTTTGATTGTTTTGCACCCTCAGATTCCAGATTTTCAAATAGTTGTATCTCGGCCAAATATTGCCCTGTACAAAAACAACACTTTACATCAACGGAAAGCTTATTTATTTAGATATATAAATCTCAATTTCAAAAAAATTTATATTACTGGTTTTGTGGTCCAAGGCACATATACATTTCATACCAAAATAACAATTCTGTCCTGTCTAAAGCCATAGTACACAAAAGATATTTAGCAGACTGTCCTAGCTGCTCATTTCCATATGATATTAATGAATAGGGAATGAGACTAACAGTCTCCAAGATGACAGTATCATAAAAGTAGTCTACTATTTGCCTTCTGAAGTCATACAACTGGAACAGATCCAAATTTAATACTTTACTCACTGAACATTTGAGTGACACCAACAGCAACATCAACAACGTGCTGATGATATGTGACCCTGGACCACAAAACTTATAGCATGGGTATATATTTGTAGCAATAGCCAACAATACATGTTATGGGTCAAAATTAAACATTTGTCTTTTATGCCAAAAATCATTAGGATATTAAGTAAAGATCACGTTCCATGAAGATATTTTGTAAATTTCCTACCACAAATATATCAAAACTTAATTTCTGATTAGTAATATTAAGGGTGATTAATATTAAAGGCGATTTTCTCAATATTCTGAATTTTTTGCACTCTCAAATTCTTGCTTTTCAAATAGCTATCTCAATCAAATATTATCCTATCCTATCAAACCATACATCAATAGAGAGCTTATTTATGTATTTATTCATGATATATAAATCACAATTTTTGAGGGGTTTTGTGGTCCAGGGTCACAAATCATAGATATTATGATGGATTGACCCAATTTTGAATTATATAAAAACAATTCAGTGTAATTTTTTGAATTCATATTGTCTTTTAGGGTATAAGTACAGTATGACATACAATGTAAGAGCATGATTCCAGTGATTCACAGAATTAGATACGAAGAACTGTTATGAATGCAGCTACTAAAACACAAAAACGTGTGCTTGAGAAATACTCTAGCTTTATCAGACTTGAACACAGCTGCCCTGCGTTAAAAGACATCATTGACTCCATTAGCATTGAAAGAAACGTGGGATATAACATATTTTGTCCTCTTGACAAGTAATCCATCATCCAGCTGCTGGACACAAGCACAACCAAAGCATATTCACAAACTGACACAGCCAATGTCACGTACTGCTGAAAAACCACTTACACGACATCTCTCATATATAAACACTTACATATTTCATGTTGATCTTGCAGCTACTGCAAAACTACAATTTAACCAGATTACTGAACTTACAGAGACCAGAATACGCCGTTAAAGTCAACATGACAAAGAAAAATTGTATTTTGCCTGCAGTCACTTGGGCCATTCAGACTATTGATGAATGTTATCATGCCCATGTTTTACAATGGACAAAATCCTTGTGTGGGCATTAAAGTTATTTTTATCACTTAAAACATTCACTTAGATAAATGAACATACATGCCAGAAGTATTCACTTACAGTTTCATGTTGATTAACAAAAATCAAACAAACAAAAAAAACACTTAAACCATGTCTGTAGCAAAACTGCTAAATAAGTAAAACTCAAACAAATAAACATTGGAAGAGGAATATTCGACAGAATAAATTTAAAACTCTAGTTTTGTAATCACTGCTGATTTTTTTTTTATACTGCCATACATATGGAAGTTCCTCATGTGGCTGAGATTAAGAGGAAATGTTTGTAAAAGCTGTGGTTGGAGAGGGAATCTGTATTTAAGGTGTGATGTATTGATTCTCCGTGACATGACTCTAATTGGGAAAACCCATTTCAGGTGTAAGTCCTCCACGAACACCTTCCTTAAAACAAGAAAAGTAGTGACCCTGAAGATAATTCCCTCTATCACAGAGCGACCCTCAAACTCAAGGTCAACAGTGTACAAAATCAAGCAATTTAAGGCTCCATAGGAGAGTTTTTCCCCCTCAGTTTGGCTTCAGAATGACCAATGACCACATCTCAGAGAGACTGAATGTTTTACAGCAGGTGTTTCCCAACATTACTGTATTAAACTACATTGCAAAAAATGCTTCTTACTTAGAAATTTTGTCTTGTTTCCAGCCAAAATATCAAAAAATTCTTAAATCAAGAGGGATTTTCTAGACAAGTAAAAATTATTGTCTTGTTATCAGAAAAAACAAGTCAAAATTAAGTGAGCTTTTGCTTAGAACAAGCAAAATAATCTGCCAATGGGGTAAAAAAAAATCTTATTTCAAACAGAAAACAACATTATTTTTCTTAACCCGTAAAAACAACAATTTTTACTCGTCTAGAAAATCCTTTTTATAATTTTTGGATATTTTGGATGGAAACTAGTGATGCTCCGATCGATCGGCAACCGATCATGATCGGCCGATTTTGGCTCTAAATAGCTTGATCGGCGAACCCCAAAAGCGCCGATCAAAAAAGCCGATCACTTGACGTAAATTACTTGCGCAACTTTTTCACACGTGCATGCACGGCGCCTAGGTAAACAACAGCAGAACGGAGCTTACCAGTGGCAACATGCAACATGAGTACTAAATTCTTTATTACTTTTGTAAGAGTAGTCTTGTTATTGGGCATGTGACTATGTTGTAAGTGTACAGAGCGCTGACTGTAGTTTTGCCGGAGAAGTTAAACTATAGGTTACTTTCGGTTTCATTCTGAGTGGTGAATGTGCGTGCTTGAATGTAAATGAATGTATCTTTCTATACCCGTCATATTGCAATAATGTTACCGCTGTATGTCTGATTGTTGTCATCAGTTCATGCTGTAGTTCAGTCCATATAGAATGAGGAGAAACGGTGCGCGTGTAATTAGCGTGCGTATGTTTAGCGCCATTTTATCGCATCGTAATTCTAATAGACGCATATAGATGTTACTGAGGTGAATGTTTATGTTTCCTATATACAGACAGATTCTGATATATCATATTTAATTCAGCCTAAACCACATTTTACCTCCTTTATCCTAATGACTGCAATGCTGGATAATATAATCCTTACATCATCTTAAAAAGCAGCTACAAATAACAAGCAAAGAACATTTACAATATCAAAGAATAGCCTAGTCTAGTGCGAGGTGCACTTTAATATAAATAAATCTCTTCCCCATGCGGAGCGTTAAGGCGACGTGGCCACTCTATGCGTTTATTAATGTCACGACAAGTTTCTGAAGCATCCTAGAATAATAACCGTCTTGCTATCGTCAAACCCTGGTGAAAAAAACAGCATATGATGCTTAGGTATGTTTTGGTGCTGGGATGCTGGTTTTAGCTGGTCCTTTGCTGGTTATTTGGCTGGTTAATGCTGGTCCTTCACCAGCAACATGACCAGCATAAACCAGCAAAGGACCAGCATAAAACAGCTTAAACCAGCATCCCAGCACCAAAACATACCTAAGCAGCATACAGTATGCTGTTTTTTTTTTTTCAGCAGAGAAGGCATCAGCAACTGGCGATTGTCAATACACGATACTATCGTCTCCAACCCTAACTTGTTGGTTCTTCAAGATCTTGACTGTAGCCTATTTCTAGATTTTTTTTTTTCAACATAGCTAATTTAGAGTTAGTTTCATTTCTACAAATGGTGCAAACTCTGCTAGATTATAGATCAAAGATTCCCATTCTCCTGCCATTCTGTGATCGGCAGTGATCGGCAATCGGCAGATCATGATCTTGGTGATCGGTAATCGGTGATCGGCCCCAAAAATGCTGATCGGAGCATCTCTAATGGAAACAAGGCAAAAAATCCAAGTAAGAAAGGCATTTTTTTGCAGTGTAAAGTCTCATTTCCTCCTTTAAGACTGCCTACATTAGTCCATTGATGTATTCTCTGGGAACAGGAAACGTCTGTGATGTTGCTACCATAACAGTTACAAAGATTTAAACCACATTGAACATATGTTTTGTATAAACTGTGTTGTATTTGCATGCATTTATAGATTGCAAGATAGACTGAAAGATTCTTGTTTAGTGGAAAATTAAGTGAAACAGCAGATGTTTAGTGTCTAAATGATAAAGTGAATGGTGAAATAAGGAGGAGGTCTGTAGGATGTCAGAAACTCACAATGCTGCATATCGATCCATGGCCGACTGCACGTCTCTGCGGTATACTGTGCGTAGAATCACCATTATAGGGTCAAATTCTTTCTCCCAGACATCCGCTGGAAAACACACAGAAAATAAATGCAGGGTGTTAGTTATTTTGAAACAACCTCAGTCTGCCATCATGTGGCAAGAGCTGATAAATAAGCTTAACGATCACAATACAGTCATAATTATACACAAAAATGTTTTAGAAAATGAGCAAAACACCAGTAGAAACTCACTGTTGGAATTCTGAAACTCTGTAAAAACCTTGATTATGCTTTTTGAATGAATGAATCAACCATGAAAATATCCTGATATTTAGTGGACAAGGAATATACAGTGCCCTCCACAAATATTGGCACCCTTGGTAAATATGAGTAAAAGCAGCTATGGAAATAAATCTTAATTGTTTATCCTTTTGATCTTTTGTTTTAAAAAAAAAGAAAAAAAAAAGATAAAAGGTAGGGGGGAAATTTCACTATGAAATAAATGTTTTTCTCTAGTTAACGTTGGCCACAATTATTGGCACCCAATTATTGCAAAGTTCTTTTCCCAAGATAACAGCTCTTGAGTTTTCTACTATAATTCCTGGTGAGGTTGAAGTTGTAGTGCATGGAGCCCATCAGACATGAAATAACTAGTTATATTCCTTAAATGACTTCTCCCCCATGATTAACACCTATGTGCTATGAGCCAGACCTTTGGTCACTATCCAGCTCATCCCCCCACCATCAAGATAAGACTCCTACAGGAATGCAGGGAAAGATAGACTTTCCTTATTCAGACATGCAGTCCCACATACAGTTATATAGAAATGTACACGTATCAATGTGTTACCTTTTCTTATATCGTTGTTTCTGTTATGTATGCCGGCCTCAAACATTAATCCATAATAGGTGAATTATTGTGCATGCTAAGACTCTCACATTTAGAATCACTCAGTCAAACGAGATGATACATAGATCATGTTTGGTGTCTATGAGCAGCATTTATTATTCCCTAAATGTTAATGTTTGTGGCATCTTAATAACTCCTTGCTTTATATGTATTATTGAACTTTTGAAAGTTTTGTGGCCAAACAACCAATCAGCTTCCACATGCGAAACAACATTTTGAGAGACAAAGACTTTCAATCTTCCCTCCAAAACTCAGATCAACCGGATTGGACAAGGTCCAACTGTGGGCGTGAACGACCTACAGGTTTATAAACCTTCCCTCATCTCTCTCTCGCTCTTGCCTTCGGGACACAAAGACACGTCACCCGCACCTCCCCCCAGATCCATGGGGGGGGGGGGGTCTCACCTAGCAGAGGAGATGATGAGGCCTGCAATACTCTCAAGGAACTGGAAAGGACTTTCTGAACTGAACACATACGGAACCAATGCACAACAACAACAAGCTTGCAAGTATCCGTCCTTTCTACAAACGTAGATAGCTGCGTTTAAGGCGTTTTATAAAAGAAACGATTTCAGGATGTTCAGAACCGTTTCATTCCTGTCCCTTTGCAAACTCACTTTCTGTCTCTCTCTCTTACTCTCTCTCTCTCTCTCTCTCTCTCTCTCTCTCTTACTCTCTCTCTCTCACGCGTTCTCTGTCTATTTGTGTTTTATGTACGTTTGTCTATGTGCGATCGTTTGTAAGTAGAATAGTTTAATAAACAACCATATATTCACATATAATGATTCTCTGTGCTGAATGCTTACATTACAAAAGTCACTTAAACTGTTTCGATCTCATATTGCTACCTTAAGCCCTATTCTGTTCAATTGTTTTAACTCCGTTCTGGTTAGTAAAAATGCGTTGCCGTGACGACGGGCCAACGTCAGAGTAATGGGTATCACTGAACAATTTGCTGGACAAAGAAACCAGTCGATATCGTTATTACTGTTACTGATCAGAAACTGGAAATTGCGTATATTTAATGACGATTATTATACACGATTTCCTGTGAGTTGAACTACTTTCCCTGACTGAAATGTATGTTTTAAATAACTCATTTCATCCTATTCATTGGTCATAAGACCTGGTGGAGTTTGCAGTGTATATGTGATGAGAGAAACAGTCTCATGCATATACACACATATATTGATCATCTTAAATTCTTTGAGCTAACCAAAATTCTCTACAAAGTTCACCTAACAAGAGATCAGAGACCATTCCCTCATACAAAATCTCTCAAGATCCTTCAGATTCCCAGTTCCATGTTGGTGAATAACCTGATGGAATATCTAAACACAGCCCATAATAAGATTTCTAACAGAGGCAATCAGGTTTAGTTTTTTTTTTTATCTCTTAGTATTTGATAGAATCCATGATGCCATGTATCATGAAACAAGAAGTCCAGGATCTCTGGCAGAAAAATAGGCCCAGAACATTAAAGATCCAGCTGTTTATTTAAATGTGGGCACTGGGTACTTTATATCCCTCTTTGCACCAAACTCATCTTGAGCACAGCTCTTTTCTGAGTTTCATCTCACCATAGAAGCCAGTCCCGTTTGAAGTTCTAGTCGTATCTGACAACTAAATATGCTGGAGTTTGTTTTTGGATTAACAAGCAGGATTTCTCTTGAAACCCTCCCAAACAACATGCAGTGATGTAGGGGCTATTTAATTTTTGTTTTTTGCCTTTCTGGCCCCAATCTCTGCAATTCTCCAGCTGTAAACCTTAGAGAGTATTTGGCCACTCAAAGTCTCTCCTCACCATCCATTATGGCGATATAGACACATGGCTTCTTCCAGGCAGATTTTGTACCATCTTTAGTTGATTGGAACTTCTTAATTATTGCCCTGATGGTGGAAATGGGGATTTTCAATGCTTTAGCTCTTTTCTTACAGCCACTTTCTATTTGTGAAGCTCAGCGATCAGAACTATTTTCTTTGGTTTTACTCCTTGTGATGGACAATTAACGGAATTTGTGTTCCTCATTTAAAATCCTGTGCAAAAGGAAATCATGGCTGGACAGTTTCATGCTCCTAGCTCCACCCTGGTGTGCTAAAAAAAATGGGAATATATTTTAGAGATATTTTACTCATAAGAATTTCTAGGGGTGCCAATCTTTTTGACCAACGTGAACTAGAAAAAAACATTTATTTCATAATGAGATTTTCCCCCCAATTTCCATTGTTTCACTTCAATGAAAGATATGAATTTTGTAAATATTTTGAATTATTTCCACAGGTGCCTTTGCTCAAAATAACCAAGGGTGCAAATATTTGTGGAGGGAACTGTATGTCAAAAATGACCAAAAAAGACAATTCGCTCAACTAATCATCATATTAGAATTATTTCTAAAGACACTCTTCATGTGACACTGAAGACTGCTTCTAATAAAATGGCTGCTAAAAATTCAGATTTAAAAAAAAATATATATTCAAACAGAAAAATGCTATTTAAAACTGTAATAATATTTCACAGTATTACTGTTTTACTGTATTTTGGTGTTTACATGCAGCCTTGGTGAACAAAAGATTTCAAAAAACATTCTTTAAAATCTTACTGACCCCAGATAATAAATAGCTGAATTTTTAAGTGTACAGAAATGTGTTTGATCATGGTCATGTAACAGAAACAAAGACACAACTACTGCTAGCAAGCAGATGCTTCTGTTCCACTGCAGAGAAATGTGTTGAACGCTACAATCATGGAGTCACATTGCCATCTGGAGGTAATGAGAGGTACAGGTACACACAACATCCAAAAATAATTAATTTACGGAAAAAATAGCCCATCATAATCTAGAAGATGTGTCACCTTTAGGCGTATACATGCCCTGCTGCATAGATCCTCCGGGTTCAAACACCGGAGCTTTAAAATCAGCTACAGCAGACAGCATCTCTTCAAAACTACAGCTGCCCGGCACCACACCGCTCTTAGGGTTCGGATTCTCCGGGATCTAAAACTGCAGTCAAGGACAATCATCAAACTACAACAAATGTGATCAAAATATTCAATTCAAGTCCTAGGTCAATAATGTGATTAATATTTGTTAAACAAGGCTTTTGTGGTTGTGAAAATATGTTGTAATTTAGGTTTTCCACTCTTTCTGGCCATTTAGAAAGCACTTTTTTTTATGAAACACCTCTTTCACATGTAGGTGCAACAGCACTTCTCTCAAATGGGATTTTTAGCTTGTACATACATCCTTTAATAGCAGCTTCTTTACATATGACACATGTGCTCATCAAAGTGTCTTTTTTGGACTTGGGTTCTTTCTGAAAAGGATTACAGTATTTTTCGTAATTTAATTAGCTCTTATCCAAAGAAGTGGAAAAGATCATTTGATTCTCATGATACAAAATCGAGGACACAGGGCTCTACAGTGCGACCATTTCGGTCGCATTTGCGACTGAAAACTACTGCGTGTGACTATGAAAAAATATTTGGGAGCACCATGTGCAATTGATGCTATCAGCATATTTGTGTTTGCACTGAGGGGTGCTTCATAGGTTTCTGCGCATTTTTGCAACGCTAAGTAATGTATCACAGACATATCTTACAAATCCTTTCATAAAGTGTAGAGAGTATAAATAAGAGATTGATTGTGCAGTGTAGAGAGCTTTGTTGATTATAATGGAACTTTGTAAGATTGCAATGAACCAAGATGGGTGACAGCTTTAATGAGAGTTTGTAAAGGAGATATTGCTTTAATACCACAGTTAAATAAACAAGAAGTTAATATTAAGTGACTTACATTGTCTGACTGTAACACTATTGCCTGATTTTGCTCTGCTTCGTCACCAAAAATGGTCTGAAAAATGTCACAACTGAGCTGCTGTGCATCTCCATTCAAACAAAGCCGTGTTTCTTTTATTCCGTTAAACGAATCTAGTTTGATCAATGATATGATTCAGTAATTTAGTGACTTGCCGCCACCTACTGGCAGATTTAGTTTCATTTTAAAAGTATCTTTTCAGTTATTTAAATCATTTAATAATTCTGTATTCAAAATTGTATATGTAAAACATGAATTTATGAATTTGATTACACTCATGCCACTTCTGAGCCTCATTAAACATGAAAATACACCTACAAGCCACTTTTGTGTTCTGCTGTGCCAACTCTGTTGTACATTTTGTTAATAGCAATTTCATTTGATTGGTAACTTCTTATTCAGTTTTTTTTATTAGAACATTTAAAAAGCTTATATATATATATATATATATATATATATATATATATATATATATATAGATATAGATATAGATATAGATATATAGATATATATATATATAGATAGATTTTAAATGAAGTTGGCAAAAATGCCATTACAAAGGTTAAAATAAAATTCCCCTGTTAATCACTTTAAGGAGTCAAATATCACCTCGTAATGGAAAGACAAATTTTTCATCAGATTTTTTGACTATTGATTAGAAGTTGCACCTAAAATTTTGACTGTGCTCCTACATTTTTCTTTAAAAAGATAAGCATAGATCCCTGGGACAACTTGACAAGCTGTACTAACGCTTGCAAAAACACAATCAAAGCAAGTACTTGTACTTGTACAGAGAATTCCTGTGAGTACATCATGTTTCATGGTGAAAGGATACAAGATCTAGCAGTGAACTGTGGGTACGATCATTCATACACAACTGTGACACCATCTCCGCTCTCAAAATCTCATCATCAGACATTCCTGCAATGACACACAAAGAGAGAAAGACATCATGAATTAATATCTCCATCTCTTTGAGTTTCCCGGGAAAAAGCACACAGAGCGTTTTTAGAACACGCTTTCGAAACGCAGGTGTAAGTCCCATTCTTTTAAATAGCTCTTATTTATAACCAAACTATGTGTGAATACTATTAATGTAACCGTATTTAGTACTCTAAAACAGTCTTGTTCTAAGGTTGTAAGAATTCACCATTCATCAGAAGTAGCATGTTTTATTAAGAAATCTTTTGTATAATGTCATATTACTGAGAATTATTTTGATAAAGATATGCACCTAAGTGTATTCTGAGACTGCACAGTATGACCAAGAAGGTCAGCGCCCCTTCCAGCATGGGTCTCTCCTGCTCTGAGTCCAGCACTGCGTTCTGATGTTGAGACGCCATTGTCAGCAAATCCACCACCTTGAATCTGACATAAACACAAGGCTTTTAGTATCCATAACTGAGAGTGAAAACACAATCCAAGACTGAAATGTTGTTGTACCTTTCAAACACTGAGGAAATGAAGTAATCTGGATCCAGTCTAGAGGCACACACCTGAAGACCAAAAAATAGACTGATATAAGTCCATCAAAATCCAATTTAAAATGACTGCCTAATGACCGAGCAGACGATAAATTACTGATGTCTTGGGAGGAAACAATCAGGATCCATTAACTCTTAGAAAGTGCTGAATATTAGTAGCAATGAGCTTTTGGCTCAAATAGCCAGTAATGCTTAAAAACAGATTATAATGACTGCCTTGACCCTCAGTGAAGATGTGATGATTCAGATTTTTACCTCAGAGAAATATTATCCATGAAAGGTTTAAGGAAACACAAGGCATATTCCCCAAATTAAAGGATTAGTTTCCTTTCAGAACAAAGATTTACAGATAAAGTACTCACCCCCTTGTCATCCAAGTTGTCCATGTCTTTCTCTCTTCAGTCATAAAGAAATTATGTTTTTTTTTTGAGGAAAACACTTCAGGATTTCTCTCCATATAGTGGACTTCTATGGTGCCCCCAAGTTTGAACTTTCAAATGCAGTTTAAACAAAGCTTCAAAGGGCTCTAAATGATCCCAGCTGAGGAAGAAGGGTCTTATTTAGCGAAACGATTGGTTATTTTCGAAACAAAATGACAATTTATATACTTTTTAAGCTCAAATGCTCGTCATGTCTCCATGCGTAGTCTGTGTGATCCGGGTCAACACAGTTAGGGTATGTCGAAAAATTTCGTTTTCTTCCCCAACTTCAAAATCGTCCTAAATCGCAGCAGGAAGAAGGGTCTTATCTAGCGAAACGATCGGTTATTTTCAAAACAAAATAACAATTTATATACTTTTTAAGCTCAAATGCTCGTCATGTCTCGTCTCTGCAATGCACATGCATAGTCTGTGTGATCCGGGTCAACACAGTTAGGGTATGTCGAAAAATGTATATCGTTTTCTTCCCAACTTCAAAATCGTCCTAAATCGCAGCAGGTGTGCCGACCCAGTGTGACCATACAAAGTGACCATACAAAGAAGATCAAACACTCTTTACAAAAAAAGTTAAAACAGCGTTGTAGGATGGTTTTAATGTTGAAAACGAAATGGGAGTTTTTTGACATACCCTAACTGTACTGACCCGAATTACACAGATACAGACGAGACAAGACGTTTGAGGTTAAAAAGTATATAAATTGTCAATTTGTTTTGAAAATAACCAATCGTTTTGCTAGATAAGTTCCTTCATCCTTGGCTGTGATCATTTAGAGCCCTTTGAAGCTGCGTTTTGGAACTTTAAACCTGGGGGCACCATAGAAGTCCATTATATGGAGAGAAATTCTGAAATGCTTTCCTCAAAAAACATTTTTTTTACAACTGAAGAAAGAAAGACAAGGATGACAAGGGGGTGAGTACATTATCTGTAAATTTTAGTTCTGGAAGTGAACTAATCCTCTAAGCCATGAAAATGGAAATATGAGAAACAAACGTCTAAAAAAAAATGTAAACATCTCTGTAAAGATGTCTTAGGTGAGCGAGCGAGAGTGAGAGTGTCAGCATGTTACCTGCAGGAGGTAGATGTCCGGGTCAATCATGGAGTTACAGAAGTGAGACTGGACATAAGTCATGGCTTGACCTTTAATCTGGAGCCCATTTCTCACCCACATGTTACTATGGATCTCAGACAGGCTAGCCTGCAAACACACACACACACACACACACACACACACACACACACACACACACACACACACACACACACGTTGGGTTTACATGTTTTATGAGGACATTCCATAGGCGTAATGGTTTTCATACTGTACAAACCGCATTTTCTATGGCCCTACACCTAAACCTAGCCCTCACAGGAGATTGGGCACACTTTTACTTCATCAAAAAAACTCATTGTGCATGATTTATAAGCCTGTTTCCTCATGGGGACCTGAGAAATGTCCCCACAAGGTCAAAATCTACTGGTATTCCCATCCTTGTGGGGACATTTGGTCCCCACAACGTGATGAATACCAGGTACACACACACACACACACACACACACACACACACAAGTTGGGTTTACATGTTTTATGGGGACATTCCATAGGCGTAATGGTTTTCATACTGTACAAACCGTATTTTCTATCGCCCTACACCTACCCTACACCTAAACCTAGCCCTCACAGGAGATTGTGCATACTTTTACTTCATCAAAAAAACTCATTGTGCATGAATTATAAGCCTGTTTCCTCATGGGGACCTGAGAAATGTCCCCACAAGGTCAAAATCTACTGGTATTCCTATCCTTGTGGGGACATTTGGTCCCCACAACGTGATGAATACCAGGTACACACACACACACACACACACACACACGGGTCCTGCCTGCTTATCACACACTGAAGCATTAACTTCATAACACTGTCACATGACATCAAGTCACAAGCCAAAAATGAAACGCGAGACATCAGTTAAGATTTATGACAAACGGCTGCAACATTACACAACACAATGTCCTCTGCTTTAGCAGCATTAACGCACTGATGGACAAATTGCACCCTTGTGTATGGCTGTAATATTTTAGCACCTAGAACCAAAAAACAAAAGCACTGTATTACATTATAAATAGCATCAGAGGGCAGAAACTATATTGCACAACTCTGGGGAGTCCAAATTAACAGGATCTTTTTTTATCCACGTAACATATCTTTCTGTGTTTCACGTATTCTGTAGAATATCCTGGTTTGTGTTTTACACTGTCGAGTTAAAAAAAAAAAGAGGCAGAAATAAAACCATGACATAAAAAAAAAATAATAATAATAATTCATATGACTTTAAATTCAATAGATTTTTTTATTTTAATTTTCAATAGATCAAAAGAAAAAAGCATTTGATAAAACTAAATAGAACAGTTGGTAAATTTCCTATTTTATTGTTTTATTTAAATACTTTTTAAAACATAAATTAAATACTTCTAAATGTCAATTTACTTTTAAACATAGAAACTATTTAATTTTATTCAACTACAGTTTTAAGTGACTATTAATTTGTCCTTTTAAAAGTGATTCAGTTATTTTTAACGATTATTTTGGTAATGAAATAATTGATTGATTATTCTGGCGATTAATCACATATATTAAACCGACAACGCATATATTTATTTAATTGAATCATAGAGTTTGTGAATTCATAATAGCATTATTAATTATTTTGATTTTTAAATGGGTTTAAAATATGCAGCCTTGGAAAACAGTCTAATCAAGCATTTCCTATTTTATTGTTTTATTTAACTACTTTTTGAAACAAATTAAATACTTTCTAAATGTCAATTTACTTTTAAATGTAGAAACTATTTAGTATTTTATTCAAATACAGTTTTAAGCAACTATCAATTTGTCCATTTAAAAGTGATTCAGTTATTTCTAACGATTATTTTGGTAATCAAGTAATCAACCGATTATTATAATTATTTTTTGCAGTAATAAAAATAGAACAAAACCAAACAACAGCATTTAAAATGACTTAAAATACATATATAATAGCAATGAGGAAATAATATTTTGTTAAAATAAAGTATTAATAGCAAGAAATCGTATCATGGTTTTACTGAACAAAATTGTAAATACATAATGTATTATAAACAATAGCACTAATGTACATTACGCATTAGAACAAACGGCCAACATCCTGATGATTGCTTTTACATACTGACCAAACAAGATTTAATTCAAACGTCCACCTAATCTTTAATATTTGGCCATTTCTTTACTACAGAAATGCTACAGCCACTGTAATTTTTGTATATGTTGAAATCAAAAAGTGTAAACACTTTTTTTAAACTTTTAATTTGAAATTGCAATGAATAGTTAGCATATTGAGAAAGATATTGCTGTATTCTCCTGTGTTTATGTAGGTTTATAAATGATTTACCTTGCAAAATCTGATGAAATTGTGCACGTTGCATGAACGTTATAATAAACCCAAACTCACTACAATATGCAGAGATGGAGTTTGTGTAGCAGCATTTACTGTGAACGGAACCGCTCTGAGATGCACATACACAACCTACACACGTAAACAAATTAAGCGCATATATTAAACCTGCATTGAATATATTTATTTAATTGAATCATAGTTCGTGAATTCACAATAGCATTATAATTTATGATTTTTAAATGTTTAATAATTCATGCAGCCTTGGAAAGTCTAATAATGCGTTTCATGTATTGTTATCCGTGAAATGCACCACTTCCAGAATTTTGCAGGATACTCGACATGGGCAAAATGCAATCGAGGATTTTTAAAAACAGAGTACTCAAATTGAATCGAGGAATTGTGACAGCCCTAGTTTTTATGTGTGAATTATACAATTGATAACTTGTTAATTTAATTTCATTTTAGGTGTTTAAACTCTTAGTCCTCCATAGAAGGGAAGACTTTCAGTGAATGCTGAGTTAATTTTTGACCTGTTCCACACACAAAGCTATAATAAAACAAGTCATATCGGTAGTCTGGCCAGCACTGGTAACTGACAATCATATGAATTTGTCTGATCTTTGGCATGAGGGTGAACAAACGCTGACAAAAATGTACATTTTAGGTGAGCTACTGATTAATTAAACAATCAGATTTTCATTTTCAGTTGATTGATTCTTCTCTTTATTCACCTTAATTGTGTATTACCTGTATCTGAAGAGGGTGAACCATGATCTTCATAAGCATCTCCTGATCAGGAAGCAAACTGTCCAAATCCAGACCTTGACACTTCACTCCCTGCAAAACAAGGAAGAACAGCTCAGTTTATAATCATGCTCATAAAATAAAGGCTTCAAACTGACTAACTGCTAGACCCCATTTAAAATCTGATTCCGGACCATATTTTCACTGAGGGAAAAGATCAATACATCATTGATTAACTGTCATTGATTTTTTTAATGACTTAAGCACAGTTTTACAAGTAGGAGTGACAAGTGACTGTCTTTATGAGTAAGACATTGAATTATTCACTTAACCGATTTAAAGAACAAGCTCACCTTGCTGAGGAACATGGCATAGTATCTATGGAGAGGTAAATGAAAGGTCAGCTGGTTGAGGGAAGGCTGTGACAGACAGAAAGAGTGGGGTTACTCACCAGCTCCACAATTATAAGACATAATCTTACAATGTAAACATCAAAACCGTACCTCATCCACAAACCCAATGGCATCAAACCACATCTGAAGAGTTTCCAGACAGTACCGCACCACTGTCTTAGTGTACTCTTGGGTCTCCTGACAAAACACAACATGTTTAGTTCATAAACAAGTCTCTTCAAAACCACTAATAAGGGGCTGTTCACACAGATGTGATGATTTTGAGTTTCACCACACTGTATTTCCATTGTGTTTTAATGTAAACATGCACTAGATGAGTGTGTTTGATCACCAAGTGTTTCATGTCTTTTGCAGCATCTTGCATATAACTCTGTGCTCTAAAAACAAGACGCTCAAAGTAAAAAAAAAAAGTAACATCAAGACCTTAGTTTTTTTTCTTCCTCACATTCTACTGTTTGCATTTTTAATGCAAATACGTGTTCTGTCTGAATGGCCCCTAAAAGCAATCACGTTACATGTACAGTATCTCACAAAAGTGAGTACATCCCTCATTTCAGCAACCATTTTAGTATATCTTCGCAAGGGACAATACTATAGAAATGAAATTTGGATATATATTAAAGCAACACTAGGTAACTTTTCCCTCAACGCTCCCTCTACAGGTTGGAAGCGGAATTGTCCATTACCGCTGTCGTAAATAATTTAGCCTACCGTCGCGTCACATGCACGTTATTTGTTTGGAGGCTATCCAGGACCGGCTTTGGAAATAACAATGTCCAGTGACAAGGTAGAGTATGTTGTATGACTTTATAAAAGTATTAAAAGCTTTTGTGAAGCCTGCCGTAAAGCAAGTCACATTTGTAGTCTCATTTGAACTACAAAACCGCGACCCGACGACCCAAACTTACATAGTGCTGTTATGGCCGATAGAGGGTCGCAAAGCGAATACGAAAGTGCCGTTTCACCCTGTTATGAGTTGATGAACCACTGACACGAGTTCGGAAACATTATTTTAAGGTAAAAACAACTCTTTAGTGTTGACAACTCCGCTTCCAACCTGTAGATGGAGCGTTGAGGGAAAAGTTACTTAGTGTTGCTTTAAGAGTAGTCAGTTGAAACCGAGTTACACTACAGTGGTCAGGGTCATACAGAGGTTTTCCAAGATGGGTTCCATTTGGAACAGGCCTTGCAAGCAGAGTATGTGAGCGGAGTGGAGCGGCAACAATTTCCCCTCCGCGCTCAGTGCATTTAATAATCGCTCCTCTCCAGCTCCACTCCGGGTTCACATTTTTCCGCTCCCGCTCCACTCCTCGCTCACTGATATCAGAAACACCGCTCCGCCTTCGCTCCGCGTCAAAACATTCAGAAATAGCCTTATGTTTTAAATATAACGGTCCTGTTCATAACACATATTAAAACAACAGGAGAGTTTGGAATAGTGTGCAAACTTTGTACCTACCACATACCAAGCTAATAACATTGTCAGCATTAAAAGAGTATAACTACTGCTTTATGCAGTGCAAAGTTTGTAATGAAAATAACTACATTTTCGTCAGTTATTTTACATATGGATCGCTGCATTTCTTACAGATTTCTGATAATTCGAAATCGGATACCATTACATTTGTTTTAATGCATTATTGTCACAGCGATTGCGTGTGAATAAGTGCTGCACATGTTTAAATGAGGCTTTCACCTGAATATATTCAGTATCTAGAAGGAACAAACTAAATCCTTGTGAACTATAATTTACCGCTCATGTCCATTCACATTATTTCTGATTTGAGTGATCCATCTCTATCAAGCTAAATATGTTTAACATGTGAATGCCTGCTTATTATGCAGTTATATTACGGACCGTTGGCATGAATTGTACTTATGATGGAGCGATGGTGGAGCGCACTTGGAGCGAGTGAAAACCACGACGCTCCGACTTTTCAAAAATCCGCTCCTCCCTCCATTCAAAATCACACCGCTCCACTCCGTGCTCCGCTCGCACTCCGCTCCGCTCACATACTCTGCTTGCAAGGGTTGATCAATGAAGTTGAGCACTCGTTCTGTGCATCAGGTGCAGAACCTGGCTTTAAGAAACAGACGCAGGAGTGCTGCCAGTATTGCTTTAAAGGTTGCAAAAGAAGAAGGTCAGCTTGTCAGTGCTCAGACCATGTGCCACACACTGCAACGAGTCGGTTTGCATAGGTGTCGTCCCAGAAGGAAGCCTCATCTGAAGTTGGCTCACAAGAAAGCCCGCAAACAGTTTGCTGAAGACAACCTGTCCAAGAGCATGAATTACTAAAACCATGTCCTGTGGTCTGATGAGACTATAACATGTGTGGCGATGCCCTGGTGAGGAGTACCAAGAAAATTGTGTCTTGCCTACAGTCAAACATGGTGGTGGTAGCATTATGGTCTGGGGCTGCATGAGTGCTGCTGGTACTGGGAAGCTGCAGTTCATTGAGGGAAATCGGATTCCATTATGTACTGTACAATCTGAAGCAGAACATGATGCCTTCCCTCCAGAAACTAGGCCGAACGGCAGTTTTCCAACATGATAACAATCCCAAACACCACCAAGATGATGAGGTGGCCAAGTATGTCTCCAGACCTGAACCCTATTAAGCACCTGTGGTGGAGATGCACCATGTGTCTAACATCCAGCAGCTCCGTGGAAGAGGATCCCAGCAACAACCTGTGCAGCTCTGGTCAATTCTATGCCCAGGATGATCTGGCAGTGCCAGAAAACAATGGTGCTTGCACAATATATTGACACGTTGGACAAGTTCACTTAGGGTGTACTACCTTTTAATGCCAGCTATTATGACAATAATGGCTGTATGTTGACTAATTTTCAGGGGGCAGTAAATCTATACTGCTATACAAGCTGCACACTGACTGCTCCAAAATATATACAAGTTTCATTTCTATAGTATTGTCCCATGAGAAGATATACTAAAATGGCTGCTGAAATGTGAGGGGTGTAGTCACTTCTGTGAGATACTGTATCTACTGTACTACAACAACAATTCTAGAATAGACAAACCTGCAATACATGATTAAACACTAAAACAGAACTCAGTATGTAGCGTCTTAGTGAGAGCATTAAAAAAAATAAAAAGGTTCCAGAGTGTGATGCATGTAGAGATGACTGTAGCCTCACTTTGACTTTGCAGTGTGTGAGGAGACCCCACATGGGCTGAGCACAGGCCTCCAGCTCAGCTGCAAACGCTGCATAATACGTCTGAGACTCAAACTCCACATGCTCATTCAGCTCTCTCTTATTCAGATTCATTCCTAACACAGCAAAAGGTAGAGAGGAAATCCATTACATTAGAGTGAATTATTGACTCCCTGAGATCAAGTTACAGTTGTAACATAACCTACATTGCACAGAGAGTTCTTTAATTGTAAATCAACAAAACCAAAACAACCTTTCCAAATGAATAGTCCTGGATGTATTTTATATAGTTAACCTTTATAAAAGGCATTTAAGGCCATGCTGTATTGGGAGCACAGTTACAATATCAATAGCCCCTTATACAATAAAGCACAGCCTCTCTTAACTCATTGCTTAATTAAGTAAACATTAATTCATTCGCATTTTGCTATTCAGAGGACTGGGTTTCCTTTCAATGACTGACCTTGGAAGAAGGAGACGAAACTCATCCAGAGCAGCAGCAGAGAATGATCCTCCAGGAAGCGCTTGGCCACACTTTGGTGCGAGAGGATATTAATAAAATCACTAACTAAAGGCCAGTAGGTGTTATTCTTCAGTAGAGCTTCACCACAGTTCACCACCACGTGACGATTATTCTCCTCATCTGTGACAGATTGAAGATATTTTGTAGCCAGCCATTCAATAAATTTTCAAACGGTGCATGCTATACACACTGCACAGTATTAGCAGTATGGTAAAAGGTTATTTCAAACACAGCCTATACTTTACTTTTGTTACCTTGCAGTTCGCTCTTGATAAGGCAGCTCTCCATCATGTAGAGGAGCACAGTGACCATGATGTCCAGTAACTGGCACTCCTCTGTGACGTGTCTCGCTAGCTCCTCGTTACTGAAGAGCTGCACGCTTATGTGAACGATGCGGTTGGACATGGTGTCCGACTCATGACTCTTCATGAGGGTCTTCATGATGAAGGCATAGTGTTGTACAAATGTTTTAGTGAACGTGATCTGCGACACAGAAGAAGAAAATTCACTAAACAGACTTTGGTTAAAAAAATACAATAAAAAAAAAAGACACGTCTTGATCTGAATGAAATGAGTCGCGATATGTGAAGTTCCGATCTATGTTAAATGATTCACAAACCCGCTCCGAAGTACAGATCTAACTCAAATGAATCACGATAGCCATTCTGAAGTCCCAATCTAAATCCAATTATTCACGACTTGAATTCCGGTCTAAGTCAAATGTTTCACGACCCACTCCAGAGTACCAATCTTACTAAAAAAAAATAAATAGCGATACGAGTTTTGAAGTCCCGATCTGAATGAAATGAGTCGCGATATGTGAAGTTCTGATCTAAGTTAAATGAATCACAAATCCACTCCAAAGTACTCTAACTCAAATGAATCGTGATACGCGTTTTGAAGTCCCGATCTAAATTAAATGATTCACGACTTGAAGTCCCAATCTAAATCCAATTATTCACAATTTGAAGTTCCGATCTAAGTCAAATGAATCACGAACCCGCTCCAAAGTACCGATCTAACTCAAATGAATCATGGTACACGTCTGAAGTCCCGATCTAAATTAAATGATTCTAAACTTGAAGTCCCAATCTAAATCCAATTATTCACAATATGAAGTTCCGATCTAAGTCAAATGAATCACAAACAGTGTTGTTTTCGTCAACGATGACGAAATCATTTCGTTGACGCAACTTTTTTTCATGACGATAACGAGACGATGACGAGATAAAAATGGCTCGTTGATGACTAAAACATGACGAGACGTGTGTGAGCTTTCGTTGACGAGACGAGAATAGACGAAAATGTTAGTGGGTGGTCCGTCAGACGTTTAAAATGCATGACATTTCTGCTTATTGTGAATGCCAATTAAAACATATATCTGCCGCTAGC
Source organism: Garra rufa (assembly GCF_049309525.1). Classification (NCBI taxonomy): domain Eukaryota; kingdom Metazoa; phylum Chordata; class Actinopteri; order Cypriniformes; family Cyprinidae; genus Garra; species Garra rufa. Next base: position 17,559,733 of record NC_133368.1, read on the forward strand.
GGTTCTCAATTCCAGTCCTCGCGCCCCACCGCTCTGCATATTTTGCATGTCTCTCTTAGTTAACACACCTGATTCAAATAACCAGCTCATTAGAAGTGAACTCCGTGCAGGAACTGTGTTCCGATTGACATGGTCCCTGCACAGTGTTCATTGCTCCCTACTCCCTGAGCGGGGGAAATCTGTTTACTACACTTCGAAACATTCATTCACATATCTGCGCTACGCCACGGCATGCGGCGTCTTCACACACAGATGAAACTTACTAGAGAAGTGTGACATAAATGCATCTGTAAATAAATACATTTTAAATTACGTCTCAAACGCTTTAACGACCTTCAAATGGAACATATACACTCGCTTCGAACTAATGAATAATGGCGGAATATCCTGTGATGTCCACTTCGAAGGGCAGTAACGTTGGAATAGAACAAACGTCAGAAGCGATACGTGAAACACACAAAATATGCAGAGCGGTGGGGCGCGAGGACTGGAATTGAGAACCGCTGCCGTATGGCAAGCCGGTTTAGCATTAAATACTCTTTGTCATACTAGTATGGCAAGCCGTTTTAGCATTCCATCCTTGTTTGTTATTTATGTTTTAAAACATTCCTTCATTATTGTAATTATTGGTGAAAATAGTCGATCTGGAAGCTCACATCGTGTTGAACTATAAATCTGCTATTTTCAGAACTTATAAGTGACACTACCCAACAGCCAAACACTTACAGACCTACATTAATTTGTTAAAAGACTACTTTTTCCCACTTTTTTGACTAAAACTAGACTAAAACCTTTTTGACTTTTCGTCGACTAAAACTAGACTAAAACCTTTTTGACTTTTCGTCGACTAAAATTGGACTAAAACTATCACATATAGAACTGACTAAAATTTGACTAAAACTAATAAGCATTTTAGTCCAAAAGACTAAGACTAAGACTAAATCTAAGATGGTTGTCAAAAACAACACTGATCACAAACCCACTCCAAAGTACAGATCTAACTCAAATAAATCGTGATTTGCGTTTTGAAGTCCCGATCTAAATCAAATGATTCTAAACTTGAAGTCCCAATCTAAATCCAATTATTCACAATTTGAAGTTCCGATCTAAGTCAAATGAATCACGAACCTGCTCCGAAGTACCGATCTAACTCAAATGAATCGTGATACGCGTTTTGAAGTCCCGATCTAAATCCAATTATTCGCAATACATGAAGTTCCGATCTAAATCAAAAGATTTGCCATTTGAAGTCCCAATCTAAAAACAATTATTTGTGATTTGAAGTTCCGATCTAAGTTGAATGATTCACAAACCCGCTCCAAAGTATCAATCTAACTCAAATGAATTCCGATACACGTTTTGAAGTCCCCATCTAAATCCAATTATTCACAATTTGAAGTTCCGATCTAAGTCAAATGAATCACGAACCCGCTCCGAAGTACCGATCTAACTCAAATGAATCGTGATACGCGTTTTGAAGTCCCGATCTAAATTAAATGATTCACGACTTGAAGTCCCAATCTAAATTCAATTATTCACAATTTGAAGTTCCGATCTAAGTCAAATGAATCACGAACCCGCTCAGAAGTACCGATCTAACTCAAATGAATCGTGATACGCGTTTTGAAGATTTGGTTCATCTGTTTCTCTTTTTGCATCTTCAGTCATGTTTACACACCATTGTCAGTACTACTAATGGCTTAGTTTTATGACATTAACTGAAATAAGCGAAAAAGTATGATGTTTTGATGAATTTTGCGTAAAAAAAGGCGTGCTTACTGAAAAAAATTAAACACTTATTTCATAGACACAATGTCATCAAGTAATTCAAGCGCTTTAAAAGACTCTATTCAGGAATATTGCCATTTTCATGGGTTTTCCAGGTCTCACATTTAAAAAAAGTCAAATTCAAATACTTTGAGCACTTTAAGCACCTTGCACAAACCATGACAAAAGATTATTTCAATGCCTTTGTGTTCACTCGCAAAATACTGCTTTCTCTCATAAACCATTTGTCTTCCTTCGAGAACCTCATATTTCCATCACAAAAAAAAAGCAGTGCAAAGTTTCTCAGGGAACACAAAAGTTTTGCAACTGAACAGAAAAGTTCTGTACGTGAACAGAAATGTTTTGCAGACAAAAGAACTTAAATGTAAGTTTTCCTCCCATCCAATGTTTCTTTTTACTTTCACCATGTCTATTAACAGGACAGACATTGAAAGTAAACTTCAAATTATGTGACTATATAATTTACCTAAATTTACTAGCAACTTAAGCAAAGTTAATTTTGGATCCTGCTTATGTAAGTGTGTTATGTTATGTGACTTTAACTGCATTGAATACCTTGTAATCCTGATCTGGCAACATGTTGAGCAAAAAAGTGACCATCTTCTGTGGGAATTCATACTTAATAGTCCAAAACAATAACTCTTCTAAAAAACATTTATGTTTCAGGGTGTCCATTATGGATGGATCTAACAAAACAGGAAAACAGCGAGGAAATTGTTTTTGTTACTACATTATTTGGGAAATTAATTGTTGATGAGATTTAAGAATGATGAGATGTAATGGGATCTACCTTTGGTACTGCTACTGAGCTTGACTCTTTTCCTCTGACCCACACCCTGCAGCCCATCCTGATCCTCCTGTCAAACAAAGGCAAGAACCACTTTTAATGTGACCCACTCTTCTAAACAATGAGCACAGCTAAAACTATCAATTCAGTGGCCAAAGGAAAGCTGTATTCTCGACAATGACACAAAGGGAAGACACACCCTGCTGTGCTTGTTTTGACTGGTTGCTGGGGCACATTTTATATATCTCACAAGTCTGAGTGCCTACCTCTTTGCTAGAGTCCTCCAGACTGGCAGCAGCAGTAGCTCCTAAAATAATAACAAACATAAAGACAAATATTGTAACCATGTTACCAAAGTTTCCAAAAGCCATCAAGATCCATTTGCCCAATTCACTCATCAGAAATAAAGCATGAATAAAGCAGCAAGCGTTACCCAGTAGACTGAGCGCTCCTGCCCCAGCTGGAGTGTCTGCTGCCCCAGCTCCTCCAGCTCCTTTCTCCTCCACCGACACCAGACCTGAACTCTTTAACGCTGACAAATACTTCTCATAGTTTCTCTTCGCATAAACATTCTCCTCTTGACCTGTGTGTGTGGGACAATATAGAAGTGTGAGAATGAAACTGAAAATGAGTTCATTATTTGAGCCTATTTTTAAAGTCACATGATGTGTGAAAAGAACAGAAAACATCTTCCTCAGACAAAAACAGCTTAATTAAAAGTTGTTTAAAACAAAATACATCAATGCATTAAAGTTCACTTTTACACATCAGTAACAACAGCTCAGAAAATTCAATTAATGTGGTAGTAGGATATAGGATAAACTTTCAAAAATAAGGTCCCAAAAGGAATGTTTGCAGCGTTGTCACAGAAGAGCCATTTTAAAGAACCTTTCAGTTAACAGTTCTTAAAAGAACCATTTGTTTACCATGTATTCTGAAGAAACTTTTTCCACTCTAAAGAAGCTTTTGAGGAATGGAAAGATTTCGTAGATGGTAAAGGTTCTTCATGGAATCAAATGTGTCAAATTACTTTTTTACTTTTCTTTTTTTTTTTTTTAAGTGTACAATACCAGTCATAAGTTTTTGAACAGTATGATTTGTAATGTTTAAAAAGTTTTTTTCTGCTCACCAAGCCATTGGTTTTATTGCATTTATTTGATCCAAAGTATGGCAAAAACAGTACAATTTAATAATTGTTTTACTATGTAAAATAACTATTTTCTATTTGAATATATTTTAAATGCAATTTATTCCTGTGATTTCAAAGCTGATTTTTTAGCATAGTCACATGATCCTCAGAAATCATTCTAATATTCTGATTTTCTACTCAAATTGTATTTAAAATGTTAAAATTATTATTAATATGTTGAAAGCAGCTTTTTTCAGGTTTCTTTTAAGAATAGAAAGTTCAGCAGAACAGCATTTTTCTGAAATAGAAATCTTTTGTAACATTATAAATGTTTTAATCTTCACTTTTGATCAATTTAAAGCATCCTTTCTAAATAAAAGTATTCATTTCTACAATTTATATTCATTAAAGAATCTTGAAACAAATGTACTCAACTGTTAAATATTTTATAACATAATAATAATAATAATAATAATAATAATAATAATAAATGTTTCTTGAACAAATCAGCATATCAGAATTATCATCGGCACTTAAGACTGGAGTAATGGTGCTGAAAATGTAGCTTTGATCACAGAAATAAATTACCTTTTAAAATATATTCAAATAGAAAGCAGTTATTTTAAATAGTAAAAATATTTTTTAAAAATTACTGCTTTTGCTGTATTTTGGATCAAATAAATTCAGGCTTGGTGAGCCTTTAAAAACATTAAAAATCTTTAAAAACTTTTAACTGGTAGTGTATGTGCTATTATCCTAAACATTTAGTTAACTAATGGAAAGTTGTCAAACATTGTGGTGTTTATGGACAAAAAAAATGCCTAAGTTTAACAAAATCTATCATCACTGCACATTTCTTTGTTGTAAATACTGTTTTTTTTGTTTGTTTTTTTACATTAGCATGGCAATAAACTATTTTTAATTGTAAGGGTGAAAGAATGGAAATGGTCAAATAAAAAAATAAAAATGTGATAAATACAACCACATTAAACAAAAGGTAATCAAAACCTCAAATGACTGGAATAACAAAGACACTACTTCAACAACATTTCAGTCATACTCACCCATGCTCAGTTCTTTAAAGGTCTGCTGATTGGTTAAGATCTTGGTGAGAACAGTGCGCATGGCCCCGCCCATCTTGGTCAGCTCTTCTAAGAACGATATGTGCGCCTCTAACTGCTGGAGAACCTTCTGCAGATCTCTGTCAGCGGCAGACTCTGCCAGCACATGATAAGATGTTTGTGTGTGTGACAAAATAAAGCAGCATATGTTACCCCAGTGGGCACGATTAGCAGGCTCTTGCCAGTACACGGCATACACATGGGGCTAGTATTATCAGACCTGCAAACTCATCAGAGGAAAAAAGGTGACAGTGTCCGCGGGGGTGTGTGTGTGTGTGTGTGTGGGGGGGGTGTTGTGGGGGAGTTCAGTATAAATTATATTATACTGAAAAACATTATTTTTTCCTTCTTAGCCTGGACAAGGGTTTCACATACACACGAACGCAAACGCCATGGAGGGAAACTGAAATACATTCACAAACTATTTAATATATTTTACAGTTATAAAGATAAAACTTAAAAGATGTAGTTATTAAATTATATGAAATATTTAAATATATAGGAATTATCGATTCATATTGAGTGCATTATTTAATTTTCATACCATCAATATTTCACGTATTTGTAGTGAACTATATATAAGTATCTAAATAATTCACCCTTATAGGCTGTTTGTGTGTGAGCTTAATGTCTTTCTGCACTTGCTATATATATATATATACACATACACACACTTAAGGGCGGTAAAAGTACTACAATTTATTATACTAGATATTGTATAATAAATAAAAAAGAAAGCCGTCTTGAAAAATATAGGGAGTTTAAAAGGCAGCTGCATAATAAATAATCCTCTGCTGCCATCTATTGGTTATATGGGTAACTCCATATTATTTTTTTAAAAAGACGTTGTTTTCTGCAAAGTCATTTTGTCCGATGCAGTTTTTTATGAATGAAAAATGAGTCCTTGAAGTACATTTTATTTCACAGCTGTAGAGTTGGAAAATAATAAAGGCTTTAAAATATTGTGATAAGATTTTAAAAATGTGTTCATGACTTTGAAGGCAAGTTAGTGATTATCAATAATACGATTAAGATGTCCTTGAAGAGAAGTATGGCTTGCTAGCTAACGTTAGCCTAAACACGTTATGATAGTGTTTAGCTGTCAGCATTTAAATGTACAACTATGCAGATACGGAGAGTACGGGATTACCAGGCTCCGCATTTAAATGATATGTTGTTAAATAATAAGAAACTGAATGTTCACGTCGCTAACATTGTTTATAATGTTGCAATTATCATTTTTCTCAGTTTCTGATAAGAACGAGGCAGTAGATCAGTCTCAAGAGTGTCCACCTAATATATAGCACATATAAAACGAGCTGCTTATCTTTATGCAGAAGTCCTAAAGAACTCTCCGTGCATACGGTCATTTCAATTTCCATCAGAGTTTCCACATTAGGTCAGGTGTCTCTTGACGGGCGCGAACACAGATGGCAGTAGGTGTGTTCGAGCTCATGCTGCGCTGCGCTGACCGATCGGCGAGATTAGCCGAAAGCAGTCGGGGAGGAGCTGAAAACGGAGCCGTCAAGTCGGACAAGTTGGAGATCTCGTTGCTCTCTCAAACATGGCAGATCACGTGGCGTTTGCCTACTTTATTGCAGATTAACTGGAAGCTATAGAAATACCTTTTTTTGTTGGAAGAAATGCAGGCAGCACATGCAAGTAAAGCAGCAACTACAGATTTCAGCATCAATCAATGTTGACCACGTTAGATTAAATGTCTGTGACATTTTAGTTATTCCATAAAAAATATTACTTAAATATGCAGCTGAATACTATAAGTGGTCTGTATGAAAAAAGTACAATAATAAACTTATGCACAAATCCAATATAAAGAATTTAAGGGAAAAAATGTACTGCAGTCAAAAGATCGTAAACTATTTACGAAATGGCATGCAAATTGATTTGTTATGCACGAAACACGCGTGATCATCGTCATGTGGTGAATGTGGCCAATCATGAGAAGCTGTGACGTCATCACAGCCTGACGCAGTCCCTTCTGAAATGTTGCGCTGGCTGAGCAAGCCGGCTGTTCTCGAAACGCTCTCGCGTTACTTTGATGCCACACGTGAACGTCACGTGGCGTCGGCGCCGGTTCAAGTCGGACAAAATTTCTAACCGGCATGCACTACTTCAAGTCAGCCGCCGATCGGTCTGCGCAGCGCTGCATGAAGTCGAACGCACCTAGTGTGTTTCAAGATACTGAAGCAAGCGCTGAGATTGGTCCAGGAAAAATGTCATTTATAAGAATTGTCCAATAATGGCCTACATGGCACGCAAGCCCACCCCCACCTCCCTCTCTTGACAGGCGTGAGCTCAGTTGAGATTCCGATCGGCCCAGATGTCAATTAACGCAAGCCCAACCCCCCCCCCCCCTCCCTAAAAAAACTCTCCGGTTCTACACGATTCACGTGAATGACCCATTTGACAATGAAAACGGCGATTGTCGCCGAAAAGCGACAAGTTTGCAGGTATGATTATTCAAAAGAACAGAGAAAGCAGTTGATCTTATTCATTGCTAAATTCATTGCTAAATCCTTATTGTAAAAGCTAAGCCAAGTGTTTTTATCAGATCATGAGCCGAATCCACTGAACCACCTCCAAATAAATACTTCAAAGACTCGAAAGGAAAAACATTTCTAAACATAATCAAATACAAAGCAGCTATTTTAAATAGTACAAATATTTCACAATATTACTGCTTTTGTTGTATTTTGGATCAGAAAAATGCAGGCCTTGGTGAGCATTAAATTTAATTAAAAAAAAACATTAAAAAGCTTACTGTTCAAAAACTTTTGACGTGTATATGTTTGAATGCTCAAGCCATTTCATGTGATCTTTAACGCAGTTATAGCGGTCCAGCGGCATTAAAATGAATGAAGAATGCTGGTAACTGAACAGTTTTGATTCCCACTGACTTCCATTATATGGACAAAAAAAAATACAATGGGAGAAGTGTCAAATGGATCCTTTGCAGTGAATAGGTGCCATCAGAATGACCTGATAGAAACATCTAATAATCATGTGAAGTGAAAAGACGTAATAAATCATTAAATGATTAGTTCACTTCAGTGTTGTTTTCGTCAACGATGACGAAATCATTTCGTTGACGCAACTTTTTTTCATGACGATAACGAGACGATGACGAGATAAAAATGGCTCGTTGATGACTAAAACATGACGAGACGTGTGTGAGCTTTCGTTGACGAGACGAGAATAGACGAAAATGTTAGTGGGTGGTCCGTCAGACGTTTAAAATGCACGACATTTCTGCTTATTGTGCATGCCAATTACAACCTAAGAAGTATCTGCCGCTATGGCAAGCCGTTTTAGCATTAAATACTCTTTGCCATACTAGTATGGCAAGCCGTTTTAGCATTCTATCCTTGTTTGGTTACGCCCACCACCTGGTGTGCAGCGCACAACGTGCTCAACACGTCACATTGTTGTCACTCAGACAGACAGACGATTAACCATGATGGCGGCAGTTTGCACATTATTTCAAATATATGTCTTTTATGTCTAAAACCATTCCTTCATTATTGTAATTATTGGTGAAAATAGTCAAGCCGGAAGCTCACATTGTGTTGAACTATAGATCTGCTATTTTCACAACTTATAAGTGACACTACCCAACAGAAAAATACTTACTGACCTACATTAATTTGTTAAAAGACTACTTTTCCCCCTTTTTGACTAAAACTAGACTAAAACCTTTATGACTTTTCGTCGACTAAAATTGTACTAAAACTATCACATATAGAAGTGACTAAAATTGGACTAAAACTAATAAGCATTTTAGTCCAAAAGACTAAGACTAAGACTAAATCTAAGATGGTTGTCAAAAACAACACTGGTTCACTTCCAAAACAAAAATGTACAGATAATGTACTCACCCCCTTGTCATCCAAGAAGTTCATGTCTTTCTTTCTTCAGTCATAAAGAAATTATGCTTTTTGAAAAAAAAAGAAAAAAAAAAAATTCTAAATTTCTCACCATATAGTGTATTTATATGGTGCCCCCAAGTTTGAACTTCCAAAATGCAGTTTAAACGCAGCTTCAAAAGGTTCTAAATGATCCCAGCCGGATCTTATCTAGCAAAACGATCAGTTATTTTTTAAACAAATTAACAATTTATATACTTTATAACCTTAAATGCTCATCTTGTCTTGTCTCTGTGATGCGTAGTCTGTGTAATCCGGGTCAATACAGTTAGGGTATGTCGAAAAACTCCCATCTCGCTTTTGTCTTCAACTTCAAAATCGTCCTACATCGAAGTTAGGGAAGAAAACGAGATGGGAGTTTTTCGACATACCCTAACTGTATTGACCCCGATTACACAGACTACGCATGCGCATCGCATGGATGAGCATTTGAGGTTAAGAAGTATAAAAATTGACAATTTGTTTCGAAAATGACAGAAGACCCTTCTTCCTCGGCTGGGATCATTTAGAGCCCTTTGAAGCTGCATTTAAACTGCATTTTGTAAGTTCAAACTTGGGGGCACCATACATATCCATTACACTGTAAAAAGTAATTTGTTAAGCTTACTTAATTAAATTGTGCAAACTCGTTTGCCTTAATTCAATTAAGTAATCTTAACTTAACTGTATTAAGTGTAATTTAAGTATTATCTACTAATATATTAAAAGTATTCCTTACTTATTTTCAATTTAGTTATATTTATAGTTGAATTTACTTAAGCCATTTACGTTTTGTTAACTTAATTGAATCTGTGATCTGAGGAACATTGAGAGTAACTATGCCACTCAGAATTACTGACTCCCAGAATGCATTGGGGCATGAATAAATTCTGCAAAATGCTTTGTTTTACTGTTGTTGTTTTTTTATTTGCCGATTTTATTTGCTGTCTTGTGTCAGTATCACAACAAAAAGAGCAATTAAAATAAGTATTGTTACAATTAATAAAAATAAATGAAATTTAATTGTTACCATTGTTGCGTTTAGTGTGCTGAATGTTGAAATCTGTGTCTGAATTGTGGTTGATTGCAAAATATTGGCACAAATATTAAAGGATTATATCAATCCAATTTAAAGCTTCACAAGGTGTTTATTATAAAATTGTAAATGATTATTAGTCAACATGAAAAGTACACTAGCTAATGATTTAATTCTAAATTAGATCACCTTTTTAAAGCAATCTATTTATTACTTCTCTTCTTTGAAACCAAATAACTGTGATTTCATGTTGCATCAATAGAAAGAGAATTATAAACATTTTAATGAAGTTCCAAGTGCTCAACTAAAGGGATCACTAACCACTATAATGGTGAGATCAAACAAAAAATCTATTTTTTTTATTAATTTTTTTGTTGTATTGACAATTTAACATTCAAGAAGACTTTGGGAAACAACTGAATGCAACTAGAAAAAGATGACTTTCAAAGTGGAGGAAATTAGTAAAAAGTCTATTAGGCTAAGAATTGCCCCGCCTCAATTTTTTTTCTTTTCTTCTTCTGTTGTTATGTCGGATAATAGCAACAAATTAGCACACTGCTACCTCTCACTGTTGTATTAATGTCATTGACTCCTTTGTGGTTACTTAAATATTTTAAGTAAGTGTCACTCAAAACAGTAAGTACATTGTTTCATTTGCCTTGAAATTAGCAGTAATAAATAAAATTAATAAAACCTAGTAAGCATAACAACTAAGTAAAAATAACTAATTATATCTAAGTAAGGTAAACTGTTGGATTTTACAGTGTATATGGAGAGAAATCCTGAAATGTTTTCCTCAAAAAGCATAATTTCTTTACGACTGAAGAAAGAAAGACATGAACATCTTGGATGACAAGGAGGTGAGTATCTGTATTATCTGTACATTTTTGTTCTGGAAGTGAACTTCTCCTTTAAGACACTTTTAACCATTGCATCCAGGTAAAATAATAGCCCTAAAATAATAGTCCTCAGTCCATACTATTGCTTTCTGAATCAGGAGAGAAATATGCACAGGTCAAGCCCATTTTACAAGCCAAAACAGTCCAACACAGTTTTCTGTGGATTCTGAAGTGAGAGAACAACAGGAGATAAAGGTTGTTATTGGTTATGGTTATTGTTTTTTTTTTTACAAACACACAGCTTTTCACTTTACAAGATGTAAACTGATGGATTGGAGTGGTGAGGGTTACTTGTGGATTATCGTGATGCTTTTCTCTCATTCTGATAGCACCCATTCATTGCATAGAATATAGTAAGCATTACAATTTGTTCCCATAAAGAAACAAACTCATCACCATCTTAGATGGCATAAGGGTGAAATTTCTTTTTTAGGTGACCCATTCCTTTAAGGTATACGGTGTCCTCACCTGGCTCAGTATAGCCGTCTCTCAGGTACTGAATGATAGTGATGATAAACCGCGGCAGCACCATCTCAGACATGAGCAGCAGATCCCGAGGGACTGATGGCACGTTCTCTCCTGTTTTTAACCGATGCCTACTGCAAAACCTGTCACACAAGAGCATTTGAATTAGCCGTTTTGAATTTGCTGATTAGTGTAGAAAAAATACATTTGTTATCGTAATAAATATAAATTCACATACAAGAAAAAAAAAACAGTCTAGCCAGCATTAAACAACATTTTAAACCTGTCTATCTGATGTCTGAGGTCAGACTGTTTCCATAAAGGTCAACGGGTCGATGCACTACAGGCAACCACAATATGCAATTCTTCAGGTTTTTCACTAACATCATAGAGGAGGTGTAGGAATTAAAGACCCATGTTAGAACAGGCTTAAAAATACAGCTATAGAAGAGTCATCAGCCACTTTTATCAGCAGTCTCGTTTCTAAAAGCATTTTACCCATTTATTTACATCACTGAGAGTAAAAATAAGCAGGGCCAAACTAACCAGCTCAGAGGTCAATCATTTTACAAAGAATCAGGAAAAAGAGGCAAACATGTACAAGCATTTTAATTGGGAATTAACTATTTACAGTACACTCTTAAAAATAAAAGTTCTTTATTGGCATCAATGGTTCTGTGAAGAACAAATGCAGATTTTTAAAATGCTCTTCAAAATGGTTCTTTAAGGAATTGGTATCATGGCAAAAACACTTTGGAGCCTTTATTTTAAGAGTGTATCCCATGAAGCATTGCATCAGAAAAAAAATATAAGCATACAAATATATATTCAATGGTATCTATTAATTATAAGCGTAAAAACAATACTCTTTATTGCAAAATGTTCATGGGTATATTTGTAGCAATAGCCAAAAATACATTGTATGGGTCAAAATTATAAATTTTTCTTTCATGCCAAAAATCATTAAGATAAAGTAAAGATCATGCTCCATTAAGATATTTGGTAAATTTCCTACTGTAAATATATCAAAATGTACTTTTTAATTAATAATATGCATTGCTAAGAACTTCATTTGGACAACTTAAAAGGCAATTTTCTCAATATTTAGATTTTTTTTGGACCCTCAGATTTTCAAATCTCAACCAAATATTGTCCTATCCTAACAAATTATAAATCAGTGGAAAGCGTATTATGTTTATTCAGCTTTCAGAAGATGCACAAATCTCAATTTCAAAAAAGTTACCCTTATGACTGGTTTTGTGGTCCAGGGTTACATATATAGAAATGTACAAGTAGACTGAACGTGTAGAAAGTCGTGTTCAGTGTATTTCTCCTCACAAATAACTGGCTATTAAAATCACAATGAAACGCAAGCAAGTGACAGATATTTTCTTTTGTATTCTGACATATATCAGAGTATAAAGGCTTAATAAAATAGAAAAAAATCCATAGCGAGGATTAGGTTCTACACCTTGGTTACTGACAGGATTTTAAGATGTAGGCACTACACTCAAAAATGGAGGCAGGCGAACGACCAAATGGTTTTGGAGGGCTGAAATCACTGACGGAAATAGCAGCATTTAATTAGCACTTCGCTGATGTTGTGTTTTGACTTTGTCAGCATCTATTTTGTGCACACAAAGTGGAAAAGCTACATGTAAACATGTCAGCTGTGTGGACGCTAGTGCTGGGTTGACAATATTGATTTCTGGAATTTAACTGATCGTAATTTTGATAAACCAATATCAATTTTTAAATCCCATTAGTCTATGCTGTTTCTGATGGTAGAACGAAATTTGCAAAGCATTACTTATAGTGCAAACTAGGGATGCACCGAAATAAAAATTCTTGGTCAAAGCCAAAGCCAAACAAAATGACACAGTGGGTCGAAGGCCGATTACCAAACATGGTTTTCCGTGTTTTACCCGCCATGTATTTTGCTAATTTGTTTCACCACTGCATAATTTAAATAGTAAATATTTGCTTTTTACAGTTTTGTCTTGCTTTTCAAAGATTACAAAACAACAATTTTAAAATATTTGACCCTGAACATTAACATTCCAGTAGACATAGCCTACCAACAAAGCACAATTTAACTTAAAATGAATAAGTTTTAAGGCCATTTTTAAGACCCCCTTCTTGAATCAGGCATGCGTTTTTAATGTACAAATAAATGCAGCCTTGCTGAGCAAAGGAGAATGTTATAATAAACGTATTAATAGAGCTGTTGTAATGATTGTTATCATTTTTTTTGTGTTACTTTTCATTTAATTTTACAGAACAACAGTAAAATGACAATACTAACATTTATGAACATTGACTTTTATTTTGGCGGAAACCCTCAAGAAAACCTCAGTACTGCTGACAGCGGCAGATTTATGAATGATTCTCATCACACGGATTTTCCTCGCGCTTTAGACTTTGAACCCTGGCTAAGCAGCTTGTGCAGAGCTGTCAGAATAAATCAATTTTTTGCGTGTATTAGACAACATAACGTTCTGTAGTTTATTTACTAATGTTTTAAGGTCATTTCTCAATTTTAGTCATCATACAGTAACCAGCAACAACCACCTCTTTCTCTTCTCATGGAAGACATGCGATGTGACACTAAACAGTCTCTCACTATTGGTGCTTGATTTTTGCATCTTTCTTGGACAGTTTTAAATACTTCCACACTGTCAACATGTTTGCTGCATTAGTGCGCACCTCTATTTGATCACGTCACATCACGTCATTGTTTGGTATAATTTATTCGGCCTTTTTGCTTATTCGGTCGCCGAACATTTGGTGCATCCCTAGTGCAAACAGCTCACAAAAAAAGTCTTATTTCCTCTTTTGACGTGTTCAAATGTGGCACGATAGACTTCTGTAGCCGCCTCAGTTCAAGCAGTAGCAATTTTTGAGTGTTATTAAATCAATTTCACTGATTAATTGATTAAATAAATTAATTTTGGTTAGCAGCTAAATGAAAACTGAATGAATTTAAGTGTTTTTAGTGTTTTCAGGCCATCTCTGTCCACCAGAAGAAAACTGCACTGGTACTTATTTATTTACAAAGCCATCTAGGGGTGGTTGCTTTCTTATCTCTGTTGTTTTATGCAACAGAAAATTACCAAGAAATATTTTCTTCGTTCGCAAAACTGTTATACTCTTTCGGTTCCCTTTACTCGAACTGAGCTAGGCAAGAAGTCTTTTATGTATGCAGCGCCATTTGACTGGAATTTCCTTCAATCTAAATTAAAACTAGAACATCTGCTGCCTCTAGATCATTTTAAATCAGTTATCTGGCAAATGGAAGTTGATCTAACAATATGCAACTGCTTTTAAGTGTTTTTAGTCTGTTTGTGTGATGTTTATCTGTGATGTAATTGATTGTATTGCTGCTCATTTTGGCCAGGACACTCCTGTGAAAGAGATTTTTAATCTCAGTGAGCTCTTTCTGGTTAAATAAAGGTTAAATAAAAAATAAAATAAAAAGTGTATCAATTATTTTGGAACCTATGGAAACTCACCAAACTCTGCACTATAATAATAAAGCACTAAAACAAGGATTGCTTCCTAGAGACTCAAAACTCAAAACAAAAAACATAATGCTATGCCAGCATATTGGTTCTGTGTGGGATCAGAACGTAAGACATGTACCACTGAATGGCTTATTTACCTTGTCTGTCTACAGTGCTGTCATGTCACATATTACTGACAATCTAAAGATTAAGCTGTAAGAATGACACTCACAGTAAACATCATCTGTAGGGATTTTTACAAAATAAGAAAAGAGATGATTGGGTTCAGCAGACAGTCATTTTGAATCAAAACGTCACTCTCCAGAGCAAAAGCAAGTGTTAGTGGAGCTTTATTTTTTATTTTTATTTTTTTTTTCACACTACACTCCTTTAGGCTTGCCACGATAGACGGTGTTGACGGTGTTACCGGTTTTAAGACGCAACACCGGTGACATCACTTTTCCACCGTGACACCGTCTCTTTTTTTTTTTTTTTTAAGTATTCGTTTTTTTATTAAATATTTATTTGAATTTAATGGAAAATATTATTCTAAATAATTTACTTAAGACGAGAGCATGCAATATAATTAAAAACTGAACATAGCTACAATGCGTCATATTTCATTTATCACGTGAGGAGTTCGCGCTTACATAAACAGCGTAAAAGTTTAGCATGTTTGGCCGAGCACGGGGCACTCCCCCTGCCCAGGGAGAGGGATGCTGAAAACAAGAGATGATGAAGGTAAGACTGCTTGGCTATTTAAAGGGATTCTCTTGTAGTGCTTGGATATGGAGTGTGATTGCTGATGGTGAATTGGCCGTGTTAATTATCTGTGCGAGGAGTCGAATTTACAGAAAGAGAATGGCGGAGGATTTAGTGTCCAAAAGCACCTGTTTGGCAATATTTTGGGTCCAAAGTTTGTTTGTTTTGTAGTTTCGTTGTCGTCCATTAAAACAATTGACGCCGAATTGCCAATTCCCGCAAAACTGAAAATGAAAGTATAATACGCACGCATTTATAAGCTATTTAAAAGCAGAAAAAAGAGCAAACCCCCACCCCCACGGTGATACCGGTATTACCGGTGTTGTCACGTGCCGATTAACCGGTGGGGAAATTTCCTCATCGTCACAACCCTACACTCCTTCCAAGAATAAAACTGACAATATCCTCATTCCTGCAAAGCAGAACACTTCATAGTAATTAAACCCTTTACTGATAAAATACACTGAATCATTTGAGCTCCAGGTGACAGCAGTCATATCCGGCTCCCATATCCGAACCTCTAAACGTCTGTCTGTCGGCCCGTCTCACAGCTCAAACGTTAAAGTGAAGGCTCTGTGCAGTGAGTAGTGTTAGAGGAGGAAGGGAAGAGACCTGTCACTGACCCTGTGGGTGGGTTAAAAATAACCCAGACTGTGTCACTCTCTGTAAGGCAGTGATCAGGTGCCACAGCCCACTCTACACTATTAGCCCCCCCACCAGCCCTTATGCTAGTGCATATATATCAATCAATGCACAGCTGTGCCCAAAAGCATACTAGCTGGCTACACTCAACATCTGAACTGTGTCGATTTAAAACACTTACACTGTAAATTTTTTTTTAAAAGAGTACTGAAGTACATTACACGAGACGAAAGTTAAGTCTTTCTACTTCAAAATGTCACATTCAATCAATGTGTTACTTGGTTCTGTGTAATTATTTGTGAAATCTACTAGCAATTTCGAAGTGAAAATTGCTTCTAAAAGCTGGAAATTCTAGCTCATGGTGCCTAGAAACATCTAGGGTATGAACCAAAGTTCACTAGGTTTAAGGGTGTTTCACCCCAAAACACTTCTGATTCAGAACAGCCCCATGAAGAGGAAATGCTGAGAATTCCAGTTAACTTGGGGACTCAAAACTGCTGCTTCTTCGGTCTAAAAGTGTCCAAAACAATGCTGAACCAAAACGCCTCTATAATATGATGCTGATTTGGACACACCAATGATTTCAGGCTTTCTAACTATGTCTAGGTACATTCTTAAAAATAAACGTGTTTTAAAAGGTTCTTCAAGCGATGCCATTTAGTCAAAGGTTCTTCAGAGAACCATCTCTTTCTTACCTTTTATAATCTGAAGAACCTTCTTTCGCCACAAAGAACCTTTTGTGAAACAGAAAGGTTCTTCAGATGTTAAAGGTTCTTTATAGAACCATTTAGACAAAAAAGGTTCTTCTATGGCATCGTGAAGCACCTTTATTTTTAAGAGTGTAGGAAGCACACCAAGTTTGTCACAATGCCCAAAAACGGTGCTAATACAGGATGGACAGATGATTTGATGTCCTAATCAGCACAATAGATTGGACACCCATGATGTGTCATTGATATGATGCCCTAGGTAACCAGGTGACTAGTTTGAGAATATGACAAAAATACAGCAACACTGATATCCAATAATGCTGTCCCTGTAAGCCGCTCTCTAAGTTTTAAAACTATAATGCAATAAAACAGCTGCTGACTCGGGATGTGCCTATATATGGTTCCCAAAAACAATGTCTAGGTAGACAGCTCATTAAGTGAAACTATGATGGCCAAAAAATGCTTATTTGTGGTACTGCGGATGCTGTGGAACCACAACGCAACTATAATGTGATATCAAGAAGCGAATGTTATGAGGATCAAAAATGTTACTGATGATGACTAGGTAGACAGCTTACAAGGTTTGAGATTAAACCCCAAAATACTGCATATTCAGAATTCACTCAATATACAACTAAAATGGTAGGTGTGGTCACTATGACCGCTCTAATACTGCTGTAGATTTGAGACACGCCTATTTTATGATCAGTGTTATTTTATTATCATTACTACATTTATACATTTGTTAATATTGTGAATTAAATTTTATTTTTATTTTTTGTTGTTTTTACTTTAATATAAAGGTTTTAGTAACTGTTGCGTTTGTCATTTTTATTTTAGTATTTCAATTTAAGGTTTTAGTAACTGTTGCATTTGTCATTTTTATTTTAGTATTTCAATTTAAGCCAAACAAAAATAAAAACGTTGCCTTGTTACTAGATGACAAATATATATTTTAAATAATTTATTTCAGTTAAGCTTTACTTAACAACAATAAACATGATTCTTATGCTTTTGAAAAAAAACATAAATTAATAACAATAATAATAATGTCAAGATAACCATAATTCTCAGGCTTTTGAAAAAATACATAAATTATTATTATTATTATTAATAATAAATGTCAAAATAGGCAGTTCTATGATATAATGATATAATATAAACAGATGCTAACACGGAATATGCCTATATTTTGATTCTCAAAAATTATGTGTTGCTAGTTTTGGGATTATAACGTTTAAATGTATAACTTTTTCAATTCGGAGTACTCTTTACGGTGCCCAACATATAACTGAACCCGAATGCACCTATACATTAATGACAAAAAAAAAACAATTCTGCTGGAGAAATAAAAAACATAGCAGACTTAGCTTACAATGTTTAACACCAAGACGATGATAATGACATAAATTCACCTAAAATATCAAGTAATTAAAAAGCGGTCTCTGTAGTCATCACATCAGGCTATGATTCTTAAATTCTGCTTGTGATCTAATATATGCTTGTGTTATGATGCTACATAATAATAATAATAATAATAATGTCAAATAGGCATCTCGCAATGGTTAACATTATGATACCCTGAAACGCTGCTGATTTTGGTTGCGGCCGTGCTATTACGCCCAAATCTGCTTCCGTTTTGGGATGCGCCTATGCTACGATGCCCTAAAACGCTGTCCAGGTGGTCAGCTTACTGACAAGTGTTTGAGACACAGCACCTGTCAGTCAGATCTCTGCTCAGAGTGGCTACTGACCCGCTCTCTCTCATCACGTTCCCGTCCCCGCAGTCACAGGCCCCGCCGGCCTGACTCCGGAACATGTTAAAATCATGGCCCGTGTGATCGCCGTTATTGAAGCACTCCGCACATAATGACATGCACGGCGAGATGCCGCAAGTCCGGCAACGGTACGCCACGAAGTTGGCAGTCCACACCAGCCCGCAGAGGGTGGCATTATCGTAAGATCGGACGGTCCGGCAGAACTCGTCGAAACCGTCCCCTCCTGCCAGCAGCCATTTACACCACTCCAGCGCCTCCGGGTCCGAGCCCCGCTCCGGGTTCAGCACGCTATCCAGCAGCTCCTGCAGCTGCCGCAGTCCTGAGCTGTTGTCAGTCCTCTTGAGGTCTGCTTTCAGATGGGCGGCGGTGGATTTCTTGTCCCGGCGCAGCAGCGACGCCGCCATGATGCGCTACGGGTTTGTTGTGCTCACTTTATTTTGGTTGTCTTGTTGCTGTGATCGCGGCGCTTCTCGCGAGGTCTTGTTGCTACGGTTCTTTTGCGTGTCTCGCGAGAGTTGGCTCTAGCGTGGCGTGAAACGGAGACCTAAAGAGGCAGAGATTTGCGGATCAGAAATGATATTCACATTTAGTCAGCCGTTTACTTTGAGCAACAGCGCAAAGAGCCAACAATATTTGCAGTGCCGCAATGTCCAATATGTTACAGCTTGTTTTGAATAAATTGCAGTAAACGTTTTAATTGTTTAAAAATGTCTTTCTAACTGAACAGATATAATGGGTCGAAATACATTTCGTTCCTAATTTAACTTCCAATGTGTAGTTTCACTTCATTAGGTTTCTTACTGTAAATTATTGATGGTGACACCACGCGGTATGCGTTGTTTTTCTCAGCGCTTGTAAAGATGGACCAATCAGCGGTTTGAGATTACTAGCGTTATATAATAATTTTAGTGAGATTATTGGGTCAAATTTTAATTTTGTCTGACTGGGACTCCTATTTGTAATTAAGAGTTTTAAACGATTATACATGTTAGTGTACAAGTTTCTACAATACGGCACAAACGTCCTAATATTTGTACGCGTTTCAATAGAGCATTCAGTTTTTTGAGCCGACAAGCGCCTTCTAGAGGAATACAGTTTTTCTGTCATAGAAAATGAGCCCGGTGTTTCTCGCGAGGTTTTGTGAGTGTAGTTTGTGTAGTTCGTGTTGTTCCCGCGATGTTTTGTCGTTTGATTTGTATATGATGGGGTGGGTCGGGTGGCAGAGTTAGATTTGCTTATCTGACAAAAGCACGCTGGTTAATGAGACTATTTTGGACGAATATCTTGATATATTATTACTCAGCATCACCAGTAAACAAGTCTTTATGATTCAACAAAAATACTTTGTGTTTGTCCACTAAGCGTCATAGAAGGATGTCAGATTACCCAGAAAACAACAGTAAGAAGTCCAAATAGCAAATAACACCAGAACATATGTTATGTGTATATATGTTATGTATATAAACAAAATAAACATGATTAGAACATTAAAAGAGAAAAAAAAATACATTAACAAAATATTATACAAAGGGCTTAATCATCAAAAAATACTTTCATAAGATTACATCGTTTAAGGGCTTTTTTATTAATGCATAAGTTTTAAGGAGTTGAAGAAGACCATTAAATCATTCTGAAAATGTAAGAAAGTAGGTAGGTTATTAAAAAATCTGCATTTATGAATGAAGTAGGTTAATTGTTTACCGTTTATATATAGATCAGTGGATTGGCCCATGTATTCAGAAGACAGGGGCTGTATCCGAAATCGCCCCCTATACCCTCAAATAGGGCACTATTTGAGGGGACAGCCATTTTAAGTGGTGTTCGAAACCATAGTGGACGTTCTCGAGTGCACTCATTCAATCCCACAATGCACCGCAAAAACAAGTGTACAACCGATGTACGCTCAACAGCTAGAGATAACCCATAATGCACTGTGAGAGTCGCGCGCCGACTGAATTCCCGCGTCTCTCCAGACGATGGCGCCCGCAGCTGAATCATCCATCTGTTCATTTTACAACGCGCTCGTCCACTACGTAATGCAGCGTACAACACAGGTACAAATTTGTTGTAAATTGATTATTAAATTGTTTAACCAATGTTTATACATAAACTAGATAAATCCTTTAATCTTACTACTCGAACTGTCCGTTTTAAATGATTGTTAAACAGTAAGCAATACTATGCAAAAGCGACAGTCCTTCCGGTGCGCTTAGTGTCCGAATTCACTCACTCGTTTTCATTCACTCCTTCAAGTGAACTGTACTAGTGGACTAATGTAGGGAATAGTGAATAGGGTATAGGGAGCGATTTCGGATACAGCCAGGGCTTCCTTCAATAGAGCGGCCATATTTAGTGTTGCATTTTGCACAAACAAATGTTCCAATGACTTTATGTCTGCTTTACAAAAAAAGGTGCATTAGGATTACACAAACATATGCAAAAATATGCACCAAAAGTAATAGTAGGCTAGGCTACATGTCAAAGCATTTGTGTTAAATGCCAAAATATGTATTAAATAGTAGCTGATACTAAAGTTGTCCTATATTATTTTTTTCTGCTAGCTTTATCAAAACAGACTAAATAAAGTCCTAAAAGTCTTTTAGTACTTATGTTTGGCTACAAACAATAGGCTACAATTGGGCCCTGAGATTTCTTTATCACTCGCCTACAGTCCACAGCAGTCCAGTCCATGGAAGATTTGTTTTTATATTCTGTATATTTTCAGGTTTATGTAAACATGCACTGGAGTTTTTGGATGCTGCATCACATCTTGCTGGATTTTAATCATGAGTTTGAAGTGTTTAAATCAGGACAACAACACAAGAATCATTCAGTTTTTGCTCTGAGTTTATTGCATTTAATTGAATATTATTTAATGTGTTTTTGGACGCTTTGGTCATTTATTTTGCTCATTACTTTGAATATGTATTCTCTATCTATATGTGTCAGTACTTTCACGGGGAGAACAGGTACATCTTTTGATGAACCTCAACTTTGAACTTACCAAGAGTAATTTAGAACACTTCTTTCCAGATCATTTTAAAGGCTCTTTATGACGTCATATAATGTCGTCTTGACAGGGAGTTTTTTTTTTTTTTTTTTTTTTTTTGTGTGTATTTATTTTTTTTCATAAATACGCAATGTCTCATCAAGGACTCACTGTCATTGATGTGCTGACATATTAGGCCATAAATACCAAGAACACATGCACACATGGTGTTATGAGGGATCATATTTAGCTATAAGAATATACAGTGCCACTTGTGCAGTTTGTGAACCCTTTACATTTTTCTATATTTCTGCATAAATATGACCCAAAACATAATCAGATTTTCAGTTCTGAAAGTAGACAAAGAGAATCCAATTAAACAAGTGAGAGAAAAATATTTGCTTTGTTATTTATTTATTGAGAAAAATGATCCAGTGTTACATATCTGTGCTTTGCTAAAGTATATGAATCTTCGCTTTCAGTATCTGGTGTGACCCCCTTTTGCTGCCGTAACTGAAGGTTAAGTTTCTTGTAAATGCTGATCAGTACTGCACAATGACATGTAGGAGTTTTACACTGTAAAAAAAAAAGCCGTAAAATTTACAGGAAAACCCTGGCAGCTGTGGTTACCAGAGTTTTACTGTAAAAAATACGGTAGCAATGTTTTACATTTTACGGTTTTCACTTAAATATACAGGTAAATACCGTAATTTCTGATTTTTTTTAAATTGATATAATGGTGATGTACCAACCTTTTGAAGTACTGAAATCTGTTTTGTACCTTTGCAATACACTGATAACCACCAAAAGCAGGTGGTGATGACAACATCACATGATCAACCAAAGCCCCTTACAAGGGGATTTTAAATAATAGAATATATAAAAGGTGCACCGTGTCATTCACACAAACACTAAACACCATCATGGTAACACACATAAAACTGATTTAAGGCAAAAAACATTAATTTAACAGCATTATATGTAACATATAACCCTAATGTACAAAACTGGCAAGAAAAATCTAAGAAGAAAAAGTTATTTCCACAAAAAACATCGAATAAAAAAAATTAAACACAGGGAATTCTGGGAATGTCAGTTTACGGTTATTCACTGTAAATTTTACCTTCTTTTTCACTTCAAAAAACGGCATACTGCCGTAAAATTACATGCAATGTCCAACACAGTTTTTTACCGTATATAGAAGGGGAACTTACTGTTAACCATATCACAGGTTTTTACCGTAGCATTTTTACAGTTTTTTACCGTTAAATTCACGGTCATTTTTTACCTATTCTGTAGTTCAGAACCACTCAAACTCTGTGATATTGGTGGGTTTCCTCCTGTGAACTGATTGCTTAGGTTCTTCCACAACATTTTAATTGGATTAAGCTCTGGACATTGACTCAACCATTCCAAAACATTAACTTTGTTCTTCTTTAAATATTCTTTGGTAGAATGACTTGTGTGATCGTGGTTGATGTCTTGCTGCATGACCCACGTTTTCTTGCGACTCTGTTCTTAAACAGGTGTCCTGATGTTTCCCTTTAGATTTTGCTGGTATAATTCAGAATTCATTGTTCCATCTATGATAGCAGGTTGTCATGGCCAAGATGCAGCAATACAGGCCTAAGCCATGGTACTACCACCACCATGTTTCACAGATGGGATAAGATTCCTAAGCTGGAATGCAGAGTATTCTTTTCTCTGAGAATAATAGCTTTTCATTTAAACCAATGAGTTCAATTTTAGTTTCATCCATCTATTAAACCATTCAACAATAGTCCTCTGGCTTGTCCACATGATCTATAGCAAGCAATTTTCTTTTTGGAGAACAGTGGGTTTTTTTTCTTGTATAACTCTGCCATGCGCACTATTGGTTGCTCAATGTTCTCCTGATGGTGGACTCATGAACATTAACATTAGCTATTAAAGCTGCGAGCAGCGATGAACGGGCCCTCGCACCCGGGCTCACCGCCGACCGGTGGCTTCAGGAAAACAGCAAACGGTGGGCAGTATGCTTTTAATACAGTAAATATAGAAAAAATATGTCATAAGTCATTTAAATGTGCCAAACTTGCCGCTGCCAGCTGGTGTCGCTATGCCTATAACTGATTATTGGCATGTAGATGTGTTCAGGCCAGCACTATTATCAAACATATGAAGTTTGGTGCAGACTGACCTTGGTATGTTTGAGTTAGTGAAATATATGAGATATCCTGCTGCCAACAGGTGGGGCTATGATAATATCTGAATATTGGTCTTTAGGTGTCTTCAGGCCAGGACTCTTACCAAACCTGTGAATTTTGTGGCAGATCAGACATTTTCAGGCTAAGTTATAACCACTTCTATGTCTATGCAGAAACATCAAACTTTGTCAGGCCACCACGGACATGCCCTTTAATGAAAACTCAAGATCTTCACAATTTAACATCTCTAAGGCCTCAAGATCAGACTGACCAAATATAATGTTGATTTAATTAAATGCAATCAATGCAAGGACTTCAGATAGATGCCAACTGTGAACCAGTATGCTACAAATTCCCTATTTTCTGATGATGATAAGAACATGTAATTCATGATGATAGCAAAATGTTATTATTGCTTCCTTTACATCCACCACTTCTGCTTAAATGTCATTGTTACCTATCTGAACAATTTTTGTATAATATATTTTTGTATAAAATCAATTTTTGTCATAACTAAGAATCAATAAGGAAGACGGTGCCCAGTTGGCACATGCATTCACAGTAACCATCTGCTAGTTTGGATTTTAAGTTTACAGAATTGAAAGGGTTACACTTTAAAATCAACACACAGACACATACACACAAAATATAAAATGTTGCCATCCAGTTTCATTTGTTAAAATTAACTATATCAGTTAACATGACCAATAAATAAATAGCATTTATTAATGTTAATTAATATTAAGCTAAAAAAAAGTATTCATATAAAGTTTATGTACTGTGAATTAACATGAACATGAACACAGTTCATGGGGGTGTACAGCAATACACAATAAAGTGCTCTATAAACGCTTTCTTTCAAAATATCTTTAAAAATCAAGTTGAGTATTTTAACGGGGTGATATATATATATATATATATATATATATATATATATATATATATATATATATATATATATATATATATAACTGATCTTAAAATGATGGTTTTCAGATGTTTTGAAGAGATAACAGTAACGTTTGTTTTGTTGTCAAAGTTTGTCTTAATGTTTTATTATTATTATTTTATATTCAATAAATAACACTATGTAAATATTGTCTATCAATGAAGATAAATTGATCATGCTAAAAAGTTGTATTTTTTTTAAATCTTTTGCTATGTGACTGAATAGGACAAGTTCATGGTACAGTTAAGTAAAAAATAAATAATAAACAACAACTGCAAAATACAAACAATGAAAGACTTAGTGACCCTTTATATTTTCTCAAAATATCAGACTCTCAAAGATCAGACATATTTATGTAATTACACTACATACAGTATGTGCATTTTGTTCAAAGATGGTCTGTAGAATGGCTCTCTACTCTGTCACCCTCTCTGCCTCTCACCCCTCCCCCCTGCAATAATGAGCTTCTCTGTGCCTGACTGAACGCACACACATACAGTAGAGACATTCACCAGAGTGACAGCAGGTTTCTGAGTTATCTTTTTAATTTTCTTTAATTCATTGAAGCTTGTATAAAATTTATATTTCCAGCACTTGCTCAGAATGATTAGATCTCTGTGTGAAAAAAGTTTTAAAGAGTTTGGATGCTGCACTTTAAAGATATAAAAAATTAGGGTTATGTTTTTTACTACATCTTTAAAAAATCACCACGTCAACACCGTTCGAGATATCCAAAATCCGCTCGCAATTTAACATCTTCAGAATCTTCTCTTCATGTTAAAAAAGTTTGGTGTGAACAGCTGGTTGTTCTTAGGAGTAGTGTGAATTTGTTTACTACCTGATTTTTCAAAAAAATCCACATTCAAATCAAAATAGCCGGCTTTCTGTTGGTCTTAGCTAATGAGTTTGATTTAGAAAGTTGTCAAGATTGATGAGAACAATATAAGTACAGAGTTTGGTGACTGTAGGAAAAACTAACCCCCCAACTTTTGTCAAAAGATGGCGCTATAGAGTGCCTGCTCCACGCCCATTTATGACCTTTTGCCAGTGTCTAACTATCATTAATATTGATGTGTGTGTTGAGTTTCATGAAATTCTAAGCATGTTATCTGCCTTGAAAAGACAGGAATCTAATTTTAAAGTTTGACACGTTGCCATGGCAACAGCATTTGATTTATCATCGACCCCTTTACATATTCTTTATCGGCCGTGTTTTGACATGATTTTGATGAAGTTTGAAGAAAATCGAGTAAAATTAAGAGGCTGATTTCAAAGCATTTTGAAAATGACACGTTTCCTGCTGCCAGTTGGTGGCGCTATAACTTTGACTCATAATAGTCACATTTATGGAATCGGCATCATACAACGAACAAACTGGTGAAGTTTCATCAGAATCAGGCAATGTGTGCAACAGTTATTAGACACTTCCTGTTTCTCATTTCTCGCCAAAACTTTGTCGCCTTGCCACGGCCAAACCGTTCGAGATATCAAAAATCCCCTCGCAATTTAGCGTCCTCAATGTCTTGAGATCATGCTGACCAAGTTTGGTGACAATCCTATAGAAATCCTGGGAGGAGTACGTTAAATTCCAGAGCATGCGCTTTTTAAACAGCCCTAAATATCTCACTTCCTGTTGCGTGGAGCCCATGACATAGAGTACAAAAGTTGTTCAGCTCGGTGAGTTCTATATGTGTACCGAGTTTCATATCAATACGTGCAAGTATGTGTGCACAGTACATCAAGTTTTCAAACTGTGTTCCAGGAGGCGCTGTAGAGGCCCTGAACCACGCCCGGGTCCCAGCCTCTGTGGCGTCCGGACGACGGCAGATTCCAACGTGTGTGCAAATTTTCAAGAGTTTTTGAGTATGTTAAGGCCCCCAAAAGTGCCCCAACGGTTGAAAAAAAACAAAAAACAAATTAAAGCTGCGAGCAGCGATGAACGGGCCCTCGCACCAGGGCTCACTGCCGACCGGTGGCTTTAGGAAAACAGCAAACGGTGGGCAGTATGCTTTTAATACAGTAAATGTAGGAGAAATAGATCAAAGTCACTTAAATGTGCCAAACCTCCTGCTGGCAGCTGGTGGCGCTATGCCTGTAACTGATTATTGACATGTAGATGTGTTCAGGCCAGCACTTTCATCAAACATATGAAGTCTGGTGCAGATTGACCTTGGTATGTTTAAGTTAGTGCAAGATATGATATAACCTGCTGTCAATAGGTGGCGCTATGATAATATCTGAATATTGGCCTTAAGATGTCTTCAGACCAGGACTCTTATCAAACATGTGAAGTTTGAGGCAGATTGGACATTTTATGGCTGAGTTATAACAACTTCTATGTCCATGACCAAACATCAAACTTTGTCAGGCCACCACGGACATGCCCTTCAACGAAAACTCAAGATCTTCGCAATTTAACATCACTAAAGCCTTTTTATTAGACTGACCGATTTTGGTGTTGATCTGTATAAATCTCTTGGAGGAGTTTGTTGTAGAGTACAGCATGACACTTCCTGTTGCCAGCAGGTGGCGCTATGACTATAACTGAATATGGGAATGTAGATGTCTTCAGGTCAGGAGTGTTATCACACATGTGAAGTTTGGGACAGATCGGACATTGTATGCCTGAGTTATAGAAACTTCCTTTTTCATGGCGAAACATCGAAATTTGCAAGACCGCTATGGACACGCCCTCCAATGAAAACTCTAGATCTTTGCAATTTAACGTCACAAAGTGCTTTAGATTACACTCAGCAAATTTGGCGTTAATCCGGATAAATCTCTAGGAGGAGTTCGTTCAAGTACGAGGCCTGAAAATGGCAAAAATGACAAAATTTGCTGAGAAAATGAAAAATAACCGACTTCCTGTTGGGTGTCAAATTTTGCTCCAAGAGGCTTTTTTGTAGGTATTGGACCCTATTTTAAATAGTTACCATGTTTTATGGTCTACAAGCATTTTTAAATATTTTTTTAATAGTCTATAAGCATCTGTGAAATAATTATAAACAAATATATTAAAAATAAATACATATTAACTTAGTTGATTTTTTGGCCTTTTTGTATTTGTTTCTCATTCTAATTAAGTGAACTGAGCAGTATAGTGTCATACTTATAAGATACTTTGTTCTATCAGTGAGAGTGTATATATGTATTTAAATCACATAATCTTTCCTTAAAAGATTAAAAAAAAAGATTTTAATGCTCTTTAAGCACCTATACAAAATTATTATGTAAAATTACACTGACAGTACAGTACATATCAACTGATTCTATGGATTATTGTCATTTTTATACACTGACAATGAGCTAAATAGCATTAGAGGTCAAACGATTCCTTATCTTATGAGGACCTCTAGTGTTCATCCCTGGTATTCGAGCTTTAATCTGACGAATTTATTTGACACTTTTCATGTTTTTGGGGCCTCTGAGCATGATAACATTTTGAAACTACACGTATTTCCTAAGAATTTCTTGTTCTTTATATGTAAAAAGTTTTGATGAGTTAGAATAATGCAATTTAAAGATATATGAAAATAACTCTTCATCTTTTTTATTGTTACTTTCATAAATCACCACATCAACACCGTTCAAGATATCCCAAAGCCATTCACAATATAGGGAACATTTTCCCTATATTCTGATGATGATGATAAGAACATGTAATTCATGATGATAACAAAATGTTATTATTGCTTGCTTTACGTCCACCACTTCTGCTTAAATGTCATCGTTACCTATCTGTTCAATTTGTGTGTGGATATTGCTTTGCAGGTGACTCCTGTTATAAGACATCACTTTTAAGCGCTACATAACTAAGAAAGAATCAATTAGGAAAACGGTGCCCAGTTGGCACATGCATTCACAGTAACCCTCAGCCAGTTTGGATTTAAAGTTTACAGAATTGAAAGGGTTACACTTTAAAATCAACACACAGACACATACACACAATATATAAAATTGCCAACCAGTGTCATTTGTTAACATTAACTATATTAGTTAACATGAACAATAATTAAATAGTATTTATTAATGTTAATTAATATTAAGCTAAAAAAAGTATTCATATATTGTTTAATGGTAAAATAGTATATTTTAACATTAGTTTATGTACTGTGAATTAACATGAACATGAACACAGTTCATGTGGGTGTACAGCAATACACAAAGTGCTCTATAAACGCTTCTTTCTTTCAAAATATCTTTAAAAATCAAGTTTAGTTTTGTAATGGGGCGATATATATATATATATATATATATATATATATATATATATATATATATATATATGGTATAATGGTATAATTTTCAGATGTTTTGAACAGATAACAGCAAAGTTTGTCTTGAAATTGTTAATTTAAATTTTATATTCAATAAATAACACTATGAAAATAAATGTCTATCAATGAAGATAAATCGCTCATGATAAAAAGCTGTATTTTTCTTAATCGTTTGCTATGTGACTGAATAGGACAAGTTCATCGTACAGTCCAGTAAAAAAAAAAAAAAAAAAACAACTGCAAAATACAAACAATGAAAGAGTTATTGACCCTTTATATTTTCTCAAAGATTAGACTTTCAAAGATTAGACGTATTTATTTAGATTATAAATCAGTGTGCATTTCTTACTCCGAGATAGTCTTTAAGAAGACAGCATTTTTCACTCTCTCTCTTCCTTTCACCCCTCCCCCCTTCAGTCTCTCTTAAGTTACTGTGACTCAACTACGCACACACACAGAGACTCAGAGTGACAGCAGGTTTCTGATTTCTATTTTTATTTTTCTTTAATTCATAAAAGCTTGTAAAAAAATTATATTTACAGCACTTGCTCAGAATGATAAGATCTCTGTGTGAAAAATGTTTTAAAGAGTTTGGATGCTGCACTTTAAAGATATAAAAAAATGACGGTTATGTTTTTTACTACATCTTTAAAAAAATCACCACGTCAACACTGTTCAAGATATCCAAAATCCGCTCGCAATTTAACATCTTCAGAATCTTCTCTTCATGTTAAAAAAGTTTGGTGTGAATAGCTGGTTGTTCTTAGAAGCATTGTGAATTTGTTTACAGCCTGATTTTTCCAAAAAAACACATTCAAGTGGAAATAGCTGGCTTCCTATTGGTCTTAGCTAATGAGTTTAATTTAGAAAGTTGTCCAGATTGATGAGAACAATATATGTACAGAGTTTGGTGACTGTAGGAAAAACTAACCCCCCAACTTTTGTCAAAAGATGGCGCTATAGAGTGCCTGCTCCACGCCCATTTATGACCTTTTGCCAGTGTCTAACTATCATTAATATTGATGTGTGTGTTGAGTTTCATGAAATTCTTAGCATGTTATCTGCCTCGAAAAGACAGGAATCTAATTTTAAAGTTTGACACGTTGCCATGGCAACAGCATTTGATTTATCATCGACCCCTTTACATATTCTTATCGGCCGTGTTTTGACATGATTTTGATGAAGTTTAAAGAAAATCAAGTAAAATTAAGAGGCTAATTTCAACGCATTTTGAAAATGACACGCTTCCTGCTTCCAGTTGGTGGCGCTATAACTTTGACTCATAATAGTCACATTTATGGAATCGGCATCATACAACGAACAATCTGGTGAAGTTTCATCAGAATCAGGCAATGTGTGCAACAGTTATTAGACACTTCCTGTTTCTCATTTCTCGCCATAACTTTGTCGCCTTGCCACGGCCAAACCGTTCGAGATATCAAAAATCCCCTCGCAATTTAGCGTCCCCAATGTCTTGAGATCATGCTGACCGAGTTTGGTGACAATCGTATGGAAATCCTGGGAGGAGTACGTTAAATTCCAGAGCATGCGCTTTTTACACAGCCCTAAATATCTCACTTCCTGTTGCGTTAAGAAAATGACATAGAGTACAAAAGTTGTTCAGCTCAATGAGTTCTATATGTGTACCGAGTTTCATATGTGTACGTTCAAGTATGTGTGCTATATGGCCCTCAAAATTCCAGGGGGCGCTGTAGAGTCCCCTTGCCACGCCCCGGTACCAGCCTTTGTGACGTCCTGATGGCCGCAGATTCCGACATGTGTGCAAATTTTCAAGAGTTTTTGAGCATGTTAAGAC
>NC_133368.1:17590992-17641949 GCF_049309525.1 Garra rufa
GAGCCCATGACATAGAGTACAAAAGTTGTTCAGCTCGGTGAGTTCTATATGTGTACCGAGTTTCATATCAATACGTGCAAGTATGTGTGCACAGTACATCAAGTTTTCAAACTGTGTTCCAGGAGGCGCTGTAGAGGCCCTGAACCACGCCCGGGTCCCAGCCTCTGTGGCGTCCGGACGACGGCAGATTCCAACGTGTGTGCAAATTTTCAAGAGTTTTTGAGTATGTTAAGGCCCCCAAAAGTGCCCCAACGGTTGAAAAAAACAAAAAAACAAATAAGAATCCTTAGAAGAACAATAGGGCCTTCGCCCTTTTGGGCTCGGGCCCTAAATATGAGAAAGATCTTTAGTTGCTTAGAAGCTACTTAGAAGTTACCCAGGGAACTTTTGCAACCTAACAGACTATTACACATTCTGCTTTGGAGTGATCTTTGTTGGTCGACCACTTCTCAGGAAGGTAACAGTTGTCCTAAATTCCCTCCAGAAAAATATACAGTACAGACCAAAAGTTTGGACACAGCTTCTCATTCAAATGAATGAGAAGGTGTGTCCAAACTTTTGGTCTGTACTGTATATTTTTCTGTTTATTAAAGTTTTTACTCTACATTTGTGCAGTTTTCAGTGGGTTAGTGATATTTTTTAGATATATATATAAATTAATAAATAAATATTTTTTAAATGGGTTTTTATAGAAAAACTGGTTATGTAAAATTCACTTTATAAAAGACCCACATTTCTTAACTTTAATTCATGGGGATAACATGCATAATTTCACATGGTTTAGTGTAAGATTTTTGCCCATTTTTGGAAAATCCAGTTTTAAAAGTAAAAAGAAAACTTTTACCAGTAGGTGGCTGTAGAGCTCCACTATTTGCTATTTGACCACCTGAAAGATATTTTTTCACAAGTTTTTTCAGTTGAATTCATATCTACAGTATATGTCCAAACTTTTGGTCTGTACTGTATATGTAACACTGGATCATTTTTCTCAATAAATAATTAACAAAGAAAACATTTTTTCTCTCACTTGTTTGTTCAGGATAAATCTAAAGGTAAAGGTAAAGAGTTCCAGAGTGTAGATTAATTCCAGCGTAAAGATTGTTACTGTCATGAATCCGGTCCGTGCCTTTCCATCTGTTTACCACCAGATGTTGCACTGTCATTATATTGACTCTCTCAGGCTGTATCCGAAATCGCCCCCTATACCCTCAAATAGGGCACTATTTGACGGAACAGCCATTTTAAGTGGTGTTCGAAACCATAGTGGACATTCTCGAGTGCACTCATTCAATCCCACAATGCACCGCAAAAACGAGTGTACAACCAATGAACCCTCAACAGCATTCACTAAATTCCAGGGGTTTCATTACCACGACGTAAAATGGGCGTTTCTGGGGGCGTTGGGAAAACGCCCCTTTCTAAATAAAAAAAAAAAATGATAAGAGAGGTCACCGATCATGCACAGTAAATCAGTTTTTTTGCGCGGGAATTTCAAAACCTAGGATCAGCACTGATGGATAATGAAGGACAACACAGTCATACAGGTTATTTTTATGTTTTAAAATCTTACATTTAAATGATTTTCGAAAACAAATAAACAGCCGTTATAGAAATGTAAAATGTGTAGCGTCTATTTACGAACATTAATCATGGTTTACAACATGAAGGGTATCTGGCATGAAACCGCTGCCCTCTCTCCGATCGTGGACAGGTATTTCAAGACACTGTAACGTTATATGAATATAAATATAAATATTAAGTGTATTTGGCACGAAACCCCTGCGATCGTGGAAAGGTATTTCATGATACTGTATATGAATATAAATATAAATATTAAGTGTATCTGGCACGAAACCCCTGCGATCGTGGAAAGGTATTTCATGATACTGTATATGAATATAAATATAAATATTAAGTGTATTTGGCACGAAACCCCTGCGATCGTGGAAAGGTATTTCATGATACTGTATATGAATATAAATATGAAAGGCACGAAACCCCTGCGATCGTGGAAAGGTATTTCATGATACTGTATATGAATATAAATATAAATATTAAGTGTATCTGGCACGAAACCCCTGCGATCGTGGAAAGGTATTTCATGATACTGTATGAATATAAATATGAAGAGTAGGAAACCCCTGCGATCGTGGAAAGGTATTTCATGATACTGTATATGAATATAAATATAAATATTAAGTGTATCTGGCACGAAACCCCTGCGATCGTGGAAAGGTATTTCATGATACTGTATATGAATATAAATATGAAAGGCACGAAACCCCTGCGATCGTGGAAAGGTATTTCATGATACTGTATGAATATAAATATGAAAGGCACGAAACCCCTGCGATCGTGGAAAGGTATTTCATGATACTGTATATGAATATAAATATAAATATTAAGTGTATCTGGTACGAAACCCCTGCGATCGTGGAAAGGTATTTCATGATACTGTATATGAATATAAATATAAATATTAAGTGTATTTGGCACGAAACCCCTGCGATCGTGGAAAGGTATTTCATGATACTGTATATGAATATAAATATGAAAGGCACGAAACCCCTGCGATCGTGGAAAGGTATTTCATGATACTGTATATGAATATAAATATAAATATTAAGTGTATCTGGCACGAAACCCCTGCGATCGTGGAAAGGTATTTCATGATACTGTATATGAATATAAATATAAATATTAAGTGTATCTGGCACGAAACCCCTGCGATCGTGGAAAGGTATTTCATGATACTGTATATGAATATAAATATGAAGGGCACAAAACCCCTGCGATCTTGGAGGTATCTGAAGCAAATGGCTTTTCCCAAACTGCGCATGATCGGTGACCTATGCAAATTCTCAAATAGGCCACGCCTGCCTGGTGACGCAGTATCGATTACGCTGTACTGAAACCCCTTGGAAAAAAGTGCATCCCGTCCACGATACCATTGTAAACCATGATTAATTTTAGTAAATAGACGCTACACGTTTTACATTTCTATAACGGCTGTTTATTTGTTTTCGAAAATCGTTTAAATGTAAGATTTTAAAACGTAAAAATAACCTGTATGGCTGTGTTGTCCTTCATTATCCATCAGTGCTGATCCTAGGTTTTGAAATGCCCGCGCAAAAAAACTGACTTACTGCGCACGATCGGTGCCCGCTCTTAATATTATTTTTTTTTTTTAGAAAGGGGCGTTTTCCTAACGCCCCCAGAAACGCCCATTTTACGTCGTGGTAATGAAACTCCTGGAATTTAGTGAGTCCCTGAATCATCCATCCGTTCATTTTACAACGCGCTCGTCCACTGCATAATACAGCGTACAACAGGTACAAGTTCGTTGTGAATTGATTCTTAAATTGTTTAACTAGGGTTTACACATAATTTCCGTGACAGAGTTCAAGATAAATAATTTAATCTTACTACTGGAGCTGCCCATTTCAAATGATTATTAAACAGTAAACAAACTATGCAAAAGCAGCAGTCCTTCTGGTGCACTTAGTGTCCGAATTTACTCACTCGTTTTCATTCACTCCTTCAAGTGAACTGAATGAGTGGACTAATGTAGGGAATAGTGAATAGGGTATAGGGGGCGATTTCGGATACAGCCTCACACTACACAGACTGTCGTATGTCACCCCAAACTATATTTCCCATCATCCATAATTGCACTGATTACACACACAGCTGCAACCAATCAAACACACTTTATAATGCTGCATTCCAGGCAACCAGTTACCCATGTTTTTCCAACCTTTTACACATGAAAGTGCACCCGAACGACAGTAAAACCCGTGATTTCCCACCCGTGAACTCATACTAGATCAATGTGCTTCCAGTTCCAAAACAACGACAGCCCCTATGGATGCATTGTTTATGCAAGTGGTACACGGTGAAGAAATAGACTTTAGGACAATATAACGTTTCAATCAAATTAATAATAATATAATAATAATAAATGCCCTCAGGCAGTTTGGCGTGACCTGCCTGCCTGGAACGCTACAAAGTCGTGAGTCGCGGTTTGAAGTCGTGGTTTACGGGCTCAAAAACCTATATGAATCTATATTCAACTAAATTCCCTGCTGAAAAAAACAGCATATGCTGGTTAGGTAGGTTTTGGTGCTGGGATGCTAGTTTTAGCTGGTTAATGATGGTCATGTTGCTGGTCAAGGACCAGCATAAACCAGCAAAGGACCAGCATAAACCAGCTAAAACCAGCATCCCAGCACCAAAACCTACCTAACCAGCATATGCTGTTTTTTTCAGCAGGGTTATATATATATGCCATTGTTGACCCTAGCCTGTGTATGACCACATCTTTGTTCACCTACTCATTGCCGAAATCATACTTTAGATTTAATATTGTCACACGGAATTGATGTAAATGGCGTTGAAATTCTGCATCAAAGTGATGATATCTCAGATCATTATCTAGTCTCATGTATACTCCAGATAACTAAATCTGTAAAATTAACTCCTCGGTATAAATACGGTAGAACCATTACTTCTACCACAAGAGACTGCTTTGTAAGTAATCTTCCTGAATTATCTGAATTCCTCAGCATATCCAATAGCTCAGAAAAACTTGATGATGCAACAGAAACTATTGACTCTCTTTTTTCTAGCACTTTAGATATAGTTGCTCCTCTGCGTTTAAGAAAGATTAAGGAAAACAGTCCGACGCCGTGGTATACTGAACACACTCGCGCACTGAAGAGAGCACAACGAAAAATGGAACGCAGCTGGAAGAAAACAAAACTAGAGGTTTTCCGTACAGCCTGGCGTGAATGTAACATATCCTATAGAAAAGCACTAAAATCTGCTAGATCAGACTATTTTTCATCTTTCTTAGAAGAAAACAAACATAACCCTTGGTATTTATTCAATACAGTGGCTAAATTAACGAAGAATAAAGCACCAACAGACGTTGAATTTTCTCAACAGCACAGCAGTAACGACTTTATGAACTACTTTACTATCAAGATAGATAGTATTAGAGATAAAATTGTAACTATGCAACCATCCGCTACAGTATCACATCAGATATGCTATAGATCTCCTGAGGAAAAATTCCATGCATTTTCAGCTATAGGAGAGGAAGAGCTGTGTAAACTTATTAAATCATCTAAACCGACAACATGTATGTTAGACCCTATTCCATCTAAGTTACTAAAAGAGGTGCTTCCAGAAGTCATGGATCTTTCTGATGTTACTGCTGTAGAACCTCCAGAGATGGCGGCATCCGCTGCAGAACCTCCAGAGTTGTCAGTGGTATTCAGTTATCAGCTTTCTGTCAGTCCTGTCACGGCTATGGAGGCAGAGGCTGTCTGCTAGTCCTATTCCAGCCAAAGAGGCCATTTATGAAGCCTTTGACCATTCTGTCATGGCTATGGAGGCCACCCCTGAACTCTCTGTCGGTCCTGTTCCAGCAAAAAAGGCCATTTATGAACTCTTGTTCGGTCCTGAGCCAGCCATGGAGGCCATCTGTGTTCTGCATGCTCTGAACTGTCTGTCTGTTGAAATGCCACTATTAAATTTGAGTTTGAACGTCTGTCCTTTTTAACTTAATAAGTCTAATGCTGACACATTTGTCTGTCCAGATTCTATTATTTCCTGTCCAGTTTCTGTCGCCGAAATGTCTACCAGTCTACCAATTTTGAACGGTCATCTGCTGTTGAGTTTGATTATGAACTGTCTGTCTGTCCGGGAATTCTCAATGAGAACAATACTGAACTTTCAACCCTGTCAGTCATGTTCAAAAACACTTTTAAAGAGCCCACTGTGTTCCCTGTACCGACTCTTGGGGTTGTAGAGTTTCTGTCTGTCTCTTGTGTCTTAGTTTCTCCCAGGCTCCAGTCTCTGCCGTGGTTTCTGTTCTGTCTGCTCCACCGTGGAGGGCTTCTGCTCTGTCTACTCCACCCTGGTGGGCTCCTGCTTCATCTGCTCTGCCCTGGAGGGCTTCTGCTCTGTCTACTCCACCCTGGTGGGCTCCTGCTTCATCTGCTCTGCCCTGGTGGGCTCATGCTCTGTCTGCTCCACCCTGGTGGGCTTCTGCTTCGTCTGTTCTGCCCTGGTGGGCTCCTGCTTCATCTGCTCCACCCTGGTGGGCTCCTGCTCTGTCTGCTCCGCCCTGGTGGGCTCCTGCTTTGTCTGCTCCACCCTGGTGGGTTCCTGCATTGTCTGCTGCACCCTGCTTCGTCTGCTCCACCCTGGTGGGTTCCTGCTTCATCTGCTCCACCCTGATGGGCTCCTGCTCCATCTGCTCCACCCTGGTGGGCTCCTGCTCCATCTGTTCCACCCTGATGGGCTCCTGCTCCATCTGCTCCACCCTGGTGGGCTCCTGCTTCGTCTGCTCTGCCCTGGTGGGCTCCTGCTCCATCTTCTCCACCCTGGTGGGCTCCTGCTTTGTCTGCTCCACCCTGGTGGGCTCCTGCATCGTCTGCTCCACCCTGGTGGGCTCCTGCTCCATCTGCTCCGTCCTGGTGGGCTCCTGCTTTGTCTGCTCCACCCTGGTGGGCTCCTGCATCGTCTGCTCCACCCTGGTGGGCTCCTGCTCCATCTTCTCCACCGTGGTGGGCTCCTGCTTCTTCTGCTCCACCCTGGTGGGCTCCTGCTTCATCTGCTCCACCCTGGTGGGCTCCTGCTCCATCTGCTCCATCCTGGTGGGCTCCTGCTCCATCTGCTCCATCCTGGTGGGCTCCTGCTTAGTCTGCTCCATCCTGGTGGGCTCCTGCTTAGTCTGCTCCATCCTGGTGGGCTCCTGCTCCATCTGCTCCATCCTGGTGGGCTCCTGCTTAGTCTGCTCCACCCTGGTGGGCTCCTGCTTCATCTGCTCCACCCTGGTGGGCTCCTGCTCCATCTGCTCTATCCTGGTGGGCTCCTGCTTAGTCTGCTCCATCCTGGTGGGCTCCTGCTCCGTCTGCTCCTTCATGGTGGTCTTCTGTTTCATCTGCTCCGCTGTGGTGGTATTCTGCTCCGTCTGCATTGGTCTGGTGGTCTTCCGCTCCTCTGTGATGGTCTTTAGTCCTGCTCTAGTGGTCTTCTGCTCCGCCATGGGGATCTTCGGACACATCTGCCCCGCTGTGGTGGTCCTCACCTGTACTGCCAGTCTTGTGCTGGCTCCCTGCCCCACCGGTCCTGCCGCAGTCCAAAGGTCCTTCACCTCCACATGGACCTGGCCCTCCATCCCTCCCCTTGTTCCGCCTCCACTCCACCGCCCTCCTGGATTGTATAATGTTTGGAGCGTCTGGAACAGACTGATGCATGTCAACCCTGGACTACATTTTCCATCATTCATTGCACTGATTACACAAACAACTGCAACCAATCAAACACACTTTATCCACAAGTTTTGTACGCCCATGAGGCCTTGCGTCAAATGTGGGAGTGTCTTCTGGTTTAAAGTAAACAAGTGGGACGTGACACCAATTCATTCAACTGTTGACAGTGGTGATGGGCAAATGAAGACTTGACTGGAGGACTGACTGTTTCAGATAAATATTCAAAGCTTTGAGTGTCGAAAACAGCGCATTCTGGTGGTTAGTAAAAAAAATTATCAGCCAAAAGCCTGTGAGAGGGCTCCTGCTCTGTCTGCTCCACCCTGGTGGGCTCCTGCTTCGTCTGTTACACCCTGGTGGGCTCCTGCTCCGTCTGCTCCACCCTGGTGGGCTCCTGCTTCGTCTGTTACACCCTGGTGGGCTCCTGCTCCGTCTGCTCCACCCTGGTGGGCTCCTGCTTCGTCTGTTACACCCTAGTGGGCTCCTGCTCCGTCTGCTCCACCCTGGTGGGCTCCTGCTTCGTCTGTTACACCCTAGTGGGCTCCTGCTCCATCTGCTCCACCCTGGTAGGCTCCTGCTTCGTCTGTTACACCCTGGTGGGCTCCTGCTCCGTCTGCTCCACCCTGGTGGGCTCCTGCTTCGTCTGTTACACCCTGGTGGGCTCCTGCTCCATCTGCTCCACCCTGGTGGGCTCCTGCTCCATCTACTCTTATCAACCAAAAGCCTGTGAGAGAAATTCCATCAGACGAAACATTCACCACACAATTTGTAGAATTTCTGTCTGTGGCATTAAATAACAGTACGAATATCAATATGATGTAATAGAAGAATAATGTACACATATATAAATTGCATATGACAAATATTTAATTTTCCTGAAATAATTTGTATTTTTTTTTTCATATTACATGTATAACTGGGTAGTTAAAAATGTAATTATATAAGTGTGAATAAGTAAGATCTGGGGGTTCGAACCATACATTTCTATGGTTTGAACATTCTGACATGCAAAGTGAATCGCGCACGGGACGGAACAGAAAGTGAGGCTTCGTTTGTCACTGGTTTTGTGATTTCTACAACACAACACAACACAAGCCTCGAATCAAGGCATCATCTGTCACACCCGATGCCTCGGTTCAAATGTCAAATCACTAGTTGACAGTCATTCAAGATTGAGCGATCTGAACTTGCTAATGATGTACGAACAAAACTTTTGAACAGCACATGTTGTCCCTGATCACTGTTACGACATCTCTCATAAAGATTTGCAACTTTACAAAGTAAACAATGATCCGAAAAACACCTAGCCTCTTCGCTAATTAGCACGCAAAATGCCACTGGTATACTATTTTTGCCACCTCACCAGAAGTTGTACCCATGTTCTTTTTTTACAGTAGCGCCCCTCGGAAACAGGTGGATAAGCCATGGACTATCTCTTTCAGATCGCTGAGTATTGTTTAGCATTTATCAAGCCCCGTTCACACTACAAGTGGCATGCAGCAACAAAGCAACGCAATCCCATTAATTTCAATGGAGAGCTTACGATTTCTGGTGACAAGAGCGTCAGAGGCTGTTGGCAACGCGACAAAGTTCAGAATCCTTCAACTTTATGCAAATAAAGAGCAACTTTCTGAAGCGACAGTCAATAGAAAAGAAGACAGTTGAGCTCATGTGATCGATGTGATGTGATGCAGCTTTACTCTCACAGTGATAGCTACTTTACGGAGTCACTCATTTTCCTAGTTTCCTGAGTCTAGTTGAATCTATTTCTCAGTGTGTTTACCCGTGTTCTGATCTTCTGCCTGTTCTGGACATCGATCTTGTCTTGTCGTTTAGACTATTTTTTGCTCCTGATCTGGATTTATTGCCTGTTCATTGGATTACCCGTTTAGCCTTGCCCCCTGGACTACGTTCGTCGTTGTTTAACCCTCGTCTGTCTCAGGATTACTCTTTTGTCTTTCCCTCTATATACCTGTTTGCCATTGTCGACCAGCCTGTGTATGACCACATCTTTGTTGTTAAATAAAAGATATGCAGATGGATCCGCTCGTCTCTTGCTTCACTCCGTAACAGTTACAGTAATCCAGCCGGGTTGAAATGAATGTATAAATAACAACCTTCAAATCATTAAAACTGACAGAAATTTTAAACTTGCAACAAACTTGCTCTAACTACAGAGTTAACCTGTCAAATTTCAGTTCAGGATCAAAAATAACTCCTAGGTTTTTAACTTTTTCACAGATGCTTTCTTCAAAAAACCCCAGAGTAGGTTAAATTATTTAAGAAATAAGAAGGGCTGAAAAAATAACTTCAGTCTTTTTTTTGATTCAACTGTAGGAAATTATTTTCCATCTAATTCTTGATGTCCTCTAAACAAGCCAGCAAAGAGGACACTGAGTCAGAACCTGATTTTAGAGGGAAATAAAGCTAAGTACCATTCGCATAAATGTGGTATGATATTTTTTTTTATGAGACTTAAGTATAAAACAAAGAGGGAGCAAATACAGTGAGAATGAAATTTGACCCACAATAGAGCCCTGGGGTACCCCTCAAGTGATCGGAACTGAGCTTGATGAAAATTCATCAATTTCCACTGAAAAACTCCTATTTGTGAGATACGATGCAAACCAATCTTGCAGTACCACAAATGCCAACCTCACTGCCTTATTAACATAGTACTCAGTTTTGCTCTAAAGCCAGACTGAAAAGGTTCTAAAATATTATTAGAATTTAGGTAGGGGGAAATCTGAAACATTTTCCAAAACTGCAGAAATGGCAATTTTGAAATAGGCCTATAATTATTTAACTCAGTGGGATCATGATTTGTTTTTTGAGTAAAGACTGGACCTATTGAAAGTAGCCATTCTTTCCACTGAGAATACACAAAACTTTAAACCAAACACCAAAGACATTGCGGATTACTTTGTCAAAAGAAAGGCCCAGAGAATTAAATGCTACAAGTTGAGCTGATGCTACAAATAATGAATAGACTATAAAAATAAATAAAAAGCATTTATATAATAAATAAAATAGATTGTGAATAGTCATGTAATGTGATTTACCTCAGAAAAATACAACAATGAGCGTTGGAGCCCACTTTAACCTATAATGTTTTTTGGGGGGGGATTTCTCATCAAGAAAAACTCCACATAATTTTTTTTTTCCTAAAAACAAAGCACAGTTTATTAAACATTCAGTAACAAACAAACAGCCCATATGAATCAAGAAAAACAATATTTCCGCTTTTGTTAGCAAATTTTACACACAGGTTTCTATACAATCCTATTGCAGGGGTATATGGATGAAGTAAAGATGTAAAGAGCAGATCTGGCTTTATTCTTCAGAGATCTCCTGAGATGCTTTTCAAATGAACTAGTTTGGATGATAGCTACTGTTAAAATAGAAATTGAATCACGTTTGGGTTATTTTTATGTTGGTTGTTTTAGATGTGCTGAAACGAAACTAGGCCCGGATATTACAGAGGTTATTAATGCAGAGCAGAAGCTTTATACAGCAGGAGCTGATGAGGTTAAACATGAGATGTAACGATTGTCCCAATGCAGTATTCACAGGTGTGTCATGCTGTATTGTCATTACAGTACACTGCTGTTTAATAATTCACCTGTCTATTAGGCTTCCTTTTCAGTTTTGATGGTAAAGGCGTGTATTTAGAGTGTATTCACTGATATGGTCACATGACCAATTGAAAGTGTTTATGAAATATGTGCGTCTGGCCTATCAAAGCTGACACATGGCTTCTGTGACAGCTTGACATATTACACCTCTGGAGGCACATACAACATACAGAACAATTATACAGTCAAACATAAGCATATAACACATGAAATACCTGGACATTCCTACAATACATTGTTGTCTTTGAAAATAATAAATTAAACAAGATATTTGATTTAAGGCTTTTGG
This sequence comes from Garra rufa, assembly GCF_049309525.1. Taxonomy (NCBI): domain Eukaryota; kingdom Metazoa; phylum Chordata; class Actinopteri; order Cypriniformes; family Cyprinidae; genus Garra; species Garra rufa. Next base: position 17,602,197 of record NC_133368.1, read on the forward strand.
GGTTTCTTCCTGGACATTGTTTGGGTATTTAAATAAATAAATAATAAATAAATAAACAACCATTTAAAATGTTTTTTTTTTTTTCAATTGGAGTTTTTTTCTTTCTTTCTTTTAAATAAATTAATACTTTTATTCATCAGGGATGCATTAAAATAACCAGTCTTGAAAAAAGTACAACCATTTCAACTGCTATTAAGAAATCTGAATATTAGAATCATGTTACATTAAGCACTGAAGAAATGGCTGCTGAAAATTATGGTAATTTCAAACTGTAATAATATTTCGCAATATTTTTGTTTTTACTGTTTTTTGATGATTTGAATTGTAATGTAGCCTTGGTGAGTAAAAAAATCGTATTGATCATAGACTTTTGAATGTTAGCATAAATAAGTGCCGAACTGTAATAACGTTAGTCCGCAAATTGTTGTAATTTCAGTTATAAAACTCAGACAAACACATAATCGACATTCTCTGTTCAATTCATTTTTTTTTTTTTAGACAATCAAAATCCACATTATGCGTAATGACATCAATTATGACACTCTTGACCCCATACTGTGAAAACTGAATACATTACAGGTTAAATGGTGGATGATCAGTTATTTCTACATGCAGGTATTTGTACAATAATTCTTACCTGTCAAATAGTCTACATTCTTTAAATTATCTTAATGAACCTGTGAAAAATATATCTACTGTCAGATCACTAAATTTATTTTCGCATCCAGTCGTCAACCACATTCTATCTCATTCTGTCATCATTTATTTACTCGTGTTGTTTCAAACCCATATTTGAGTTTGACATTAAATGAGATGTACATTTGAGGTCAAAAGTTTACATACATCTTGCAGAATCTGCAAAAAGGTAATTATTTGACCAAAATAAGAGGGATCATACAAAATGTATGTTATTTTTTATTTAGTACTGACCTGAATAAGATATGCCACATAAAATATGCTTACACATAGGCCACAAGAGAAAATAATAGTTTATAACATTCATAAAAATGACACTGTTCAAAAGTTTACATACACTTGATTCATAATACTGGTTTGTTACCTGAATGATGTGGGGGGTTTTTTAGTGATGGTTGTTCACGAGTTCTTTCTTTGTCCTGAACCGTTAAAATGCCCTTTTTTGGTTTTCCAGCATTTTTGTGTATTTGAACACTTTCCAACAATGACTGTCTGATTTTAAGATCCATCTTTTCACACTGAGGACAACTGAGGGACTCATATGCAACTATTACAGAAGGTTCAAATGCTCACTGATGCTTCAGAAGGAAAAATGAGGCATTAATGAAGTGGGTGAAAACTTTTGAAATTTAAAGATCAGGGTAAATTTAACTTATTTTGTCTTCTAGGGAACATGTAAGTATCTTCTGTAGCTTCTGAATGCAGTATTAAATGAAAAAAAAAAATAGTCAAAATAAGAAAAATGTACATGAATGTTCCATTCAAAAGTTTACACCCCTGGCTCTTAATGCATTGTTTTTCCTTTTGGAGCATCAGTGAGTGTTTGAACCTTATTTTTAGTTGCATATGAGTCCCTCAGTTGTCCTTAATGTGAAAAGATGGATCTCAAAATCATACAGTCATTGTTGGAAAGGGTTCAAACACACAAAAATGCTGAAAAACCTGTCAGAAAAAGAATCTGACAGACCTAAAGAATTTTTCTGAAGAACAGCAGTCAGTTTAACTGTTCAGGACAAACAAGGGACTCCGCTGTGGATCATTCAGGTAACAACACAGTATTTAGATGTACGTAAACTTTTGAACTGGGTCATTTTTATATTATTGTCTTTTATGGACTATACATGGACATCTTTTATCTCTTTTTTATGTCATCTTTTATGAATATCTTATTCAGGTCAGTACTAAATAAAAAGTATTTTGGAAAAATAATTAACATTTTGCAGATTCTGCAAGGTGTATGTACACTTTTGACTTCAACTGTATATTGAGCTATAAATGTGAGATGAAACTGAGGAATTGAGTGTTCAGCATTTTCCCACCAGAGCTCTAAAATAACATTTGAACTTCCACTTATTCAAACTGGCATGTTGCAAATTGCTTACGAGAAACGAGGCAACCAAAGCCATTCAGCATCATAGATCTGATGTACCACATTTGAATATATGTAAACACAAATGAGATTTGAGAGCTTTTTCAATTTACTTTCATTGTATGGAAAAGAGCAGCATGTACATTCATCAAAAATCGTACGAGTCTGGAACAACATGAGTAAATGATGACAGAATTCTCATTTTTGGTAAACCTTTCCTGTAAAACCCTCACATACAATAACACCCAACTACTGGTCTGTTTAGGACTCTCAAAGATCTAAAACACATCACCCTAAGCCTTAATATGACATTCAATGATGTTACTACTCCTAGCTCTGCAGTTCCCACAATTCCAGTTTACTTGTAGTTTCTCAATCTATTAATCGCTAAAGGTCTCAAAAGTGAACTCCCTGGGCCACAAGTCATAATGGAGCAGGCCGATAAACGCTACAGGAAACACTGTGTACAGTAAGTGCACATTCCAAATGATATGATATAATGTAAATGACATTTAATGTTGACGTATAGCATGTAACATGCTAGAATCTCTTTCAACCAGCCCAAGTTCTCGTCTCATAAGGTGTGTCCCATACTGCTGCTGACCAGTCCTTTAACGTTTGTCACAGGTCTGACATCGTGTAGCTGTTTGCGTCGGTCAATAAACGCAGTGAGTCTGACGGTGTCCAGTGGTGTTTTGGAGTAATCGCCACTATGAGCGCTGACCCATGGGTGCTGCAGACACGTGGCTGAACTCGGCCTCTTCCTGGGGTCCTGGTTGAGCGTGGACACAATGAAGTCTTTGGCGGCCTGGCTAACACCACTGAAGTACTCCTCAGGAAAGCAGAAGTCCAGCCTGCAGATGTTGACACAGGTCTCTTCCAGACTCTCGTCCAGAAATGGGGAGACTCCACTGAGCATAACGTAGGCCAGCACTCCTACACTCCAGACGTCTGTGGACAGGGACACCGGGGTGCCCTGGATGAGCTCTGGAGCGGCAAACTCAGGGTTCCCCAAGAGGAGATGCACATAGCGGTGACTCGAAACATGTACAGCATCGCCCAGATCTGAGAGTTTCACGCAGGGCACCGGCACGTGAAGGTCCACCAACAGGTTTTCAGGCTAAAGAATGAGAAAGAGTTGAAACTCAAGACTCTGCACTAGGCTTCTAAACTATATTTTAGTGGTCGCCTACTTACTTGGTGCTTGCTTGTACAAAACTCATATTCCTCTGTGGTTTCTAAGGTGTTCTGAGAGTTTTAAACACATTGCTATTTGGTTGCAGGAGTGTGTTATACAGGCGTCTAACAGGTTTTAATAAAGTTCCTTTCAAAGAAAGTCAGTACAATGCCTCTGGGCAACCATTTTGGGCATCTAACCTACTCTTATCTATCACTCACTGTTTCTGTGGGAACTAGGGCTTTTAATGGCAGCCGCAGTGATGCTATGACTTTACCAATTTGCATTTGACTTTTATTTAGAAGGAGGGGCTGGGTTGCTTTGGATAAGTGTCTACTAAAAGATGACTTTTTACTAAATAAGCTGTAAATATCTGTTGCATGTTGATGTGGTGGTATAATGTTTCACCTTGAGGTCCAGATGAGCTACTCTGCATGTGTGCAGGTGCTGCAGAGCTTCCAGAGTGTCTTTAATGAAGAACGCCACTTTCTCCTCCATCAGCTCATCGTGAGCCACCAGATAGTCCAGCAGACGTCCGTCCTCAACACTGAACACATAAATATGATCATATCACTGCAGGCCATTTTTAAAAATAAGTTCCATTTGAGTTTGTGTGTGTGTTGAAAAAGAGAGTGGTGTTCAAGGAGAATGTTCATACTGTTCCATGCAACAAAAACAACCAAAATTTAGTATTTTTTAACTGAAAATTTACTGAATATACAGTTGAAGTCAAAAGTTTACATACACCTTGCAGAATCTGCAAAATGTTAATTATTTTACCAAAATAAGAGGGATCATACAAAATCATAAAAATTGAATTTTATTTAGTACTGACCTGAATAAGATATTTTACATAAAAGATGTTTACATATAGTCCATGAGAGAAACTGTTCAAAAGTTTACATACACTTGATTCTTAATACTCTGTTGTTACCTGAATGATCCACAGCTGTTATTTTTTTTAGTGATAGTTGTTCATGAGTCCTTTGTTTGTCCTGAACAGTTAAACTGCCCACTGTTCTTCAGAAAATCCTTCAAGTTCCACAAATTCTTTGGTTTTCAGCATTTTTGTGTATTTGAACCCTTTCCAACAATGACTGCATGATTTTGAGATCCACCTTTTCACACTGAGGACAACCGAGGAACTCAATGCATTCATTTGAAGATCAGAGTAAATCTAACTTATTTTGTCTACTGGGAAACATGTAAGTATCTTCTGTAGCTTCTGTAGGGCAGTACTAAATGAAAAAAATATGATATTTAGGCACAATAAAAATCTTCATTCTGTTCAAAAGTTTTCACCCCATGCGTTGTTTTTTCCTTCTTAAGCATCAGTGAGTGTTTAAACCTTCTGTAATCGTTGCATATGAGTCCCTCAGTTGTCCTCAGTGTGAAAAGATGGATCTCAAAATCATACAGTTATTGTTGGAATAGGCTCAAATACGGAAAAATGCTGAAAAGCAAATAATTTGTGGGACCTGAAGGATTTTTCTGAAGAACAGCAGGCAGTTTGACTGTTCAGGACAAACAAGGGACTCATGAAACTATCACTAAACAAAAACCACAGCTGTGGATCATTCAGGTAACAACACAGTATTAAGAGTCAAGTGTATGTTAACTTTTGAACAGGGTCATTTTTATAAATTCAACTATTGTTTTCTCTTGTGGACTATATGCAAACATATTTTATGTGAAATATATTTTCAGGTCAGTACTAAATAATAAAAAAATAGCATGCATTTTGTATGATCCCTCTTATTTTGGTCAAATAATTAACATTTTGGAGATTCTGCAAGGTGTATGTAAACTTTTGACTTCAACTGTATTTAGAATATCTTCAGTCTTGGTGCTCAACTGCTGGTAGGATGACGTCCTTTTGTAGGTCATTCTAGAAGTTAGCATCACCCTGGTTACTTTGAAAAAAATGGCAATAGGCTTTTTTTCTGCTGGCTCTTAGATTATTGCTGATTATGATTTTTACACATTTTGTTCATCAAGACATAAGATAATCCCCATCAGGCCTTCTCTCTAATCGCCCTGGAATAGTACCACAATTTGGTGTCTCTGTCCCATAATTGTGTAATTAAGTGATAGGCTATCAATGAAAGTATATTTGCTTTTTAAACTGATTTACTCACAGCTCAAGAACCAGCATGTAGGCTGTGGGTGACTCATATGTATCAATCAGTGCCACCAGCTGTGGATGCTGGACATGACGCAGGATGTCGGCCTCATGGGCCACCTGATCTTTCTTCTGCATCTTCTTATTGACAAACTTCACAGCAACCTCCTTCTTACTGGCCTTACTAAGACACTTCCTCACCACTGAAAAACGACCCCTAAAAACATAAGACAGCAGAGTTTGTTGCTAAGAGGATGATGGACTGCATTTTAATAAAAGTAAAAGAAAAAAAATTACCGTCCAATTTCACATAATTCTGTGAATGCAGAATCAAAGTTCTCTTTCCACTGGATTCCAGTGCCGTCATATGTCGAGGCTTCATAAAAGAGTAGAAAAAATGAGAAATGTGTTTGGAACAGAAGAATTACACTATTGTTTTCCAAAACCTAGTGCTGCCTACTTAGACAATACTTTATAGGCATCATAGGTGTGCTTTTTAACACAAAGGCTTTTCCAAAAGGCACAGGTCGCATATTCTGTCTAGAAAACTTTATTTTGGCTAAAATGGAAGGCAGCATTGCATGTATCTTTCACTGAGAAGTCAATCCCAGATTGCAATGCAACAAGCTCTGTTATTTTATTTTTAAAATATTTAAACATCTAAAAATCAGGTACATTTTATTAATAATGACACAGCTGATGGTATCAATGGCAGCCCGAGTTGTCGGTTTATGAACTTTGTAAGATCTCAAAGAGTTTAAGGGATTGTTCACTCAGAAATGAAAAAATTGTCATAATTTATTCATCTATATGCCATTACACATCCATGTGTATGAGTTTCTAATTGGGGGTTAATCTTGGTTAATAAATGTAATTTTCTTCACTGTTAGATCAATATGATGTTTGTTCTTAATAATGCTACATCACTTTATTTCATTACTAAATGAGGATCATAACTGAAATGGATTTTCTACATGATAAGTTCATGATATTTTAGAGTAGTATATCCATAGAAGCAGTGTATTGCTGTTTATTCAGAGTTGGATATACAGTTGAGGTCAAAAGTTTACGTTAACCCTTTCCAACAATGGCTGTATGATTTTGAGATCCATCTTTTCACACTGAGGACAACTGAGGGACTCATATGCAACTATTACAGAAAGTTCAAACGCTCATTGATGCTTCAGAATAAAACACATTGCATAAAAGCCTGAGGGGGTAAAAACTTTTTGAATTTCAATATCAGGGTAAATTTAACTTATTTTGTCTTCTAGGAAACACGTACCTTTTGAAAGACAGTACTAAATGAAAAAAAAAAAAAGATATTTAGGCAAAATAAGAAAAATTTACATCTTTATTGTGTTCAAAAGTATTCACCCCTGGCTCTTAATGCATCGTTTTTCCTTCTAAAGCATCAGTGCGCATTTACACCTTCTGTAATAGTTGCATATGAGTCCCTTAGTTGTCCTCAGTGTGAAAAGATGGATCTCAAAATCATACAGTCATTCTTGAAAAGAGTTTAAATACCCAAAATTCTGAAAAACCCAAAAATTTGTGGCACCTGAAGGATGTTTCTGAAATAATTAACATTTTGCAGATTCTGCAAGGTGTACGTAAACTTTTGACCTGGACTGTATATGCAACTCTCAGTAAACAGAAATACACTGCTTCTATGGATAGACTACTCAGAATATCATGAACTTATCATGTAGATAAACCATTTCGGTTATGATCCTGCAGAAGACAGCTACCTCGACAGAAAGACAGTTCAGTTGACAGTACTTATGTTTGATTTGAGTGTATTCACCTGTGCTGGGTAATGTCACCATGTTTGAGGGTTCACTGGGTGGGCTGATGCCCCAGGGGTTACTGGCACTGACTCTGAACTGATAATGGCCACCGGGAATCAGATTCTCAATCTTCACACATACATCTGCAGTGGAGACCACCGACTGCTGCCACACCAGAGAGTCTGCACACAAATACAGACACACAAAAGTTGCAGATGTACAACTTATAAAAAACTAAAGTGATGTGACACTAAATGGCTAATATGGTGTACATCAAACTCCAATTTCAAAAGAGTAAAATTAGTATCTTTCCACTACATGATCTCCTTAAGTGTCTCTCAGTTCAACAGAAAACAGTTTGTTTGGCTATGCTGAAACTTCTGGGAATTTACAGCTGTGTAATTGTTTACCTTCCTGCCTGTATTCCACAGTGTAGCTGGAGATGGCAGAGTTTCCTGAGCTGGCTGGAGGAAGCCAATGGACAATCACTGCGGTGCTGCTGGCTTCCTGTGCCACAGGACGAGCAGGGGCTGCTGGGATACCTGCACCAGAGAGCGTGTGGACATTAAAACAAGTGGAAAGGTGAGTTGTACATTCCCCATCTTTATTCCACTTTGTTTGTTTTACCTTGTACTTTAATGGATGCAGATGAGGAGGAAGTGCCATGATCATTCACAGCCACACACGTGTAGATGCCAGTATCCTGAGGCATCAGATTGCAGATCTTCAACACTATATCACCTGATTCCCTAAAGTTGAACAAGCACAGCACATGTATTTACAAATATATCTATTATACGTTTATTATTAGTAATTACAATTACAATTAAATTACATTTAAAGACAACTGTTATTTCATTATGTAAGTTTTTTGTTTTTGAAATTTTCCTGTAATAATCACTGTGGTTGAATTTTGGTCCACTCTTTTTTGCAGAATTGCTTTAGTTCAGCTACATTGGAGGGGTTTTAAACATGAAATGGCCATTAAAAGTACTGCACACCAGCATACTCCCACCAGCATGTTTGACCATATAGGTATGTTTTTTTTTGTTTTTTTTCGTAATTCAGTGTTTGGTTTACACCAGGTGTAATGGACCCCTGTCTTCCAAACAATTCCACTTTCAACTCATCAGCCCACAAAACATTCTCCCAAAGGTCTCCTGCATTGGCAGTGGTTTTTGCCTCTCAGTTAGTGAGCAGTGACTGTCCTTGGGTCTTTTTTGACTACCTGGACAAGTCGTCACTGTGCTCCTAAAGGAATTTTTTGAAGATCAGCCGGTCACACTTTATATTAGGTGGCCTTAACTATTATGTACTTACATCAAAAAATAAGTACAATGTACTTAATGTGGTCATATTGCATTGCAAAACGCTTTTGCTTCTATTAAGGTGGGATATGGGTAAGGTTAGGGACAGGTTTGGTGGTATGGGTAAGTTTAAGGGTGGGTTATGGTGTGAGAGATGGGTCAACAGTGGTAATTACAGAAATCAATTACAAATGTAATTACATATAGGTTTTTTAAAAACGATAAGTACAATGTAAAAACATGTATGTACACAATAAGTACATTGTACCAAATGATTAATTTAAATGTAAGTACATAGTAGTTAAGGCCACCTAATGTAAAGTGGGACCGATCAGCCTTCTGGGAAGGTTCGCTACTGTTCTCTGGCTTTCACTGTGGTTCTCTTAGTCTTTAAGAGCCTTTAAAATAGCTTTGGAACCTTTCCTACGCTCTTAAAAATAAAGGTGCTTAACGATGCCACAACCTTTTCTGTCTAAATGGTTCCATAAAGTACCTCTGAAGAACCTTTCTGTTTCACAAAAGGTTCTTTGTGCGAAAGAAGGTTCTTCAGATTATAAAAAGGTAAGAAAGAGATGGTTCTTTAAAGAACTTCGACCGAATGGTTCTTTGTGGAACCAAAAATGGTTCTTCTATGGCATCGCTTGAAGAGCCCTGTAAAGCACCTTTAATTTTAAGAGAAAAATTTCTAGAATTTCTTTCACAACTGCTGTTATTTGATTTTAACCAACTTCATGTTGTTAAAGGGAAACCCGGGTATTTACTTATATGTACTTGTATGGCTTAATATTATGTAAATGATGTCTCTTACTGAAATATGTAGTAGAAAACCCATGAAACATTTATGTTATTTAAAAAATCCACACCTGTATTTATACATATTTTGAACTATGGGGGGCGCCGTTATATCGATTACATCAAATGGTTGCACTCCGTAAGCTAAAGGCACTACCTGTTGCTATTTTTACCACAACACATCTCTGAAAACTAAAAAAAAAAAAAAAAAAAAAAAAACTGATACGATGCCACATTGTGTGGCTTTTGGTTGTAATTTTAAGTTGAACGGTAACAAGAGAAACGATTTAAGTCTGCACTGCTTTCCTAGCGATAAGAAAAGGAGAATAATGCGGGAAGATACCTGTGGACAAATAAAACTTACTAAAGACCTCCGTTTTTGTTCTCTCCACTTTAGCACTGATGCCTTTGAGGATTTTAGTAGGCCACAGCTACAAAAAGAGCTTACAAATGGCAGATACAAGAAATGCTAGATGCCATCCTGACAGGATGTAAACATGCTGATGCTTGTCATAATGCCGAAGCCATGGAAGGACTTTCTTAGCGTGCATTTAATTTGGTATCCAGGTGAGTTTAGACTCCTTGTGGGGAAAAATCGATTGTACAGCTTTTGGTTTAAGCCTATGCTTATATCCATCGTCACCTGTAGCTGTAGCTTTCAGTAGCTGTGGTCATCGTATCAGCATTTTATTTTCCAAGCTGTGTTGTGGTAAAAATAGGAACAGGTAGCGCCAGTAACTCCCTGAGTGTAACCATTTCACATTATCAAAATAATGGCACACCCCCTCAATCCAAAATATGTATAAATCGATGTGGATTACATAAATCTTCCATGGGTTTTTAACTGCGCATTTCAGTAAGAGACATAATTTACATTATATTAAGCTATACAAGTCTTAACAGGTTTAACAAGGTTTAACAGGGCTAGTAGTGATCAGGCCTGGTTGCAGCTGAAAACCATCATGAACGCAATTTCACACACACTCTTAAAAATAAAGGTGCTTCAAAAGGTTCTTCAAGCGATACCATAGAAGAACCATTTTTGATTCCACGAAGAACCATTCAGTCAAAGGTTCTTTGAAGAACCATCTTTTTCTTACCTTTTTATGATCTGAAGAACCTTATTTGCTACAAAGAACCTTTTGTGAAACAGAAAGGTTCTTCAGATGTTAAAGGTTCTTTATGGAACCATTAAAAGGTTCTTCTATGTCGTCGTGAAGGACCTTTATTTTTAAGAGTGCAGGCCCAGTTGGTATTAGATAACTTTTTTTAGCTTCAATAAGTAACATCATTGAAAACAACATTTAAAACTGTATTTTGTGTTTACCCAGGTTGCCTTTATGTTAGACTTTATTTTCATTTCTGAAGCTATTTTTCTTTTTAGCATTGGGTGGAGATTGAAAAATGACAAACCATGTTTTGTTTAAACAATGCTTTTTTTAAGGTGGGTTGAAAGCCACAGTCAGTGGCACAGTGGCAAAGAAAAATACCCTGAGGAATCATGGGATGGTTACGTATCATGGGATGGTTACGTAACGATGAGACTTAGGAGGTTACATTGGTACAGTTTTCCCACAGAACAAATTCAGAAGACATGGCCTGATCTGAACTTCAATGTAAAACATTTCTGTGTTCCTCAACACTTTCCTGAAGTCAAGCAGTCTCTTATACTCAAAGATTTTACTGTAAAATTGCAATATAACCCCCCCTCAAAAGCTGTCTCTGGGTCAATACCTTTTCAAAAGGTATTAATATGTATTATTTGGCTACTAATACAGTATATATTGTACACTTTAGGTAGTGTTGGGGGAAGTTATTTTTAAAAGTAATGCATTACAATATTATGTTACTCCCTAAAAAGTAACTAATTATGTTACTTATTTACTTTTTATGGAAAGTAATGTGTAAGTTGCTTTTGCGTAACTTTTTCAATCTGGCAGGGCATGCTTGCTTGTTTTTAACATAAACTATTTTTAGAAAATGTAAAAGCCCTTTCACACCAAAAATGAAGATGAATAAGCCTCAGGCTGAAGGAAAAGTAAATTCACGTCTGTACAGAAGAACGCAGGAGAAGGTGGTTCAATACTCTTCAGCAATAAAAAAGCACAATGAAGCACAAATCTTAGTTTATCTAAAGTCATTTTTGCTTATTAGTATGGCTGAACTGGATCATCAATGGTTAGCAGCAAAAACAATGGTTAATAAAATGGGATTAAATACATAAAGAATATCTGTGTTATTTAACATTTAAATATTGCAGGTTTACGTCATATTCTGAGTCTGAGTTTTAATTGATTTTGATAAATACTGAATCTCTTTTTTGGGAGTGAGATGAATTAATGCATGTTCAGATTTACAACGTCATGTTTACACAGTGCACATAATACCTCTGTACTTCCGATTTCTCTCAACATGGAGACAGGAGACTTAATTTAATAAATATGAAAACAAAGTAACTGGCATTACCTATTTAAAGTCAAATATGTTCTTGTAAATTAAAAAAAGTAATGCGTTACTTTACTAGTTACTTGGAAAAAAAGTAATCTGATTGCATGACTTGTGTTTCTTGTAATGCATTACCCCCAACACTGGGTAGTGATGTACCTTTGATGTATTAATATCCACCCTTTAGGGGTATTGTTGAATCACTACTAATTATAGTCTGTATTGTGAATGATTGTGGATTAGTACCTGATATTGATAGTGAATCGGTTATTGTTGACCAGCAAACTTTGATCGGGTCCTTTTAGGGTGATTGTGGGCTTGGGTCGAGCACAAACTTTACAACAGAGAACCACCGTCTCCCCCAGAGCACACGTCACGTCGGCTAGAGGGGTCAGGAACTCTGGAGCCACTGTAAATGTGTATATATACAGTACAATGTCATTCTGATAGACATTTATTTTTTATTTTCTCTTTCATCTCACTTTATTAAAGGAAATATTTAATTTGCATTCTAAAACAAGCTACAGGCCATGTACAGTTTCTCACAAAAGTGAGTACACCCCTCACATTTCAGCAACCATTTTAGTATATCTTCTGAAGGAACAATACTATAGAAATTAAACTTGGATACATTTTAGAGTAGTCAATGTGCAGCTTTTAAAGCATACTAAAATAACTCAACATACAGCCATTATTGTCAAAATAGCTGGCAACAAAAGTGAGTACACCCTAAGTGATAAAAGCAGTATGATGTTTATCCATGCAAAGCCACATGTCCTATTCATCAAGTTTATGTTTTGTCTGCTTGACAGGACCATACAAAGTTGTGTATCTTGTATTAGAGCAGTTACAATTTGGTGCTTTAAGTACAGTTCTTTCATACTGACCACTGGATATTCAACATGGCATCTCATGCAAAGAACTCTCTGAGGATTTGAGAATTATAATTGTTGCTCTCCACAAAGATGGCCAAGGCTATTAGAGGTTCAGTAACACCCTGAAACAGAGTTACACTACAGTGGTCAGGGTCATACAGAGGTTTTCCAAGATGGGCTTCATTCGGAACAGGCCTTGCAAGGGTCGATCAACGAAGTTGAGCACAGATGCATGAGTGCTGCCAGCATTGCTTTAAAGGAACACTCCACTTTTTTTGGAAATAGGCTCATTATCCAACTCCCTCCCGAGTTAATAAGTTGATTTTTACCGTTTTGAAATCCATTCAGCCGTTCTCCTGTTCTGGCGATATCACTTTTAGCATAGCTTAGCATAGATCATTGAATCCTATTAGACCAATAGCATCGCGTTCAAAAATGAGTTTCCATATTTGTTGTATTTAAAACTTGACTCTTCTGTAGTTATATTGTGTACTAAGACCGGTGGAAATGCAAAGCTGCGAGTTTCTAGGCTGATAGGATTAGGAACTTCACTTCCATTCCGGCGTAATAGTCAAGGAAGTTTATCTTATCTTATCAGCCTAGAAAATTGAAGCTTTGCATTTCCACCGGTCTTAGTACACAATATAACTACAGAAGAGTCAAGTTTTAAATAGGACTAGGGATGCACCGATACGAATCGGCTGATCATGCTTGCGCGTTTTGTCAGTAAAGCCGGTTCTGTAATCAGCGGTAAATGCCATTAGGTGCGTGATTTCACGTTGAGCCTTATATACTACACACAGCCGTTGTTTACCGACGAGAAATGTTCATTATCAGTGTGAATGTGCGCAGCTCATCAGTGAACAACGGCTGTGTGTAGTATATACGGCTCAACGTGAAATCACGCACCTGATGGCATTTACCGCTGATTACAGAACCGGCTTTACTGACAAAACGCGCAAGTGATCGGCCGATACGGATCGGTGCATCCCTAAATAGGACAAATATCGAAACTCGTTGGTCATTTTTGAACGTGATGCTATTGGTCTAATAGGATTCAATGATCTATGCTAAGCTATGCTAAAAGTGATATCGCCAGAACAGGAGAACGGCTGAATGGATTTCAAAATGGTAAAACTCAACTTATTAACTCGGGGGGAGTTGGAGAATGAGCCTATTTCCAAAAAAACTGGAGTGTTCCTTTAAAGGTTGCAGAAGTAGAAGGTCAGCTTGTCAGTGCTCAGACCATACGCCGCACACTGCAACAAGTTGGTTTGCATAGGCGTCGTCCCAGAAGGAAGCCTCATCTGAAGCTGGCTCACAAGAAAGCCCACAAACAGTTTGCTGAAGACAACCTGTCCAAGAGCATGAATTACTGTAACCATGTCCTGTGGTCTGATGAGACTATAAGATAAACTTAGATAAAGCTCAGATGTTGTCCAGCATGTGTGGCGATGCCCTGGTGAGGAGTACCAAGAAAATTGTGTCTTGCCTACAGTCAAACATGATGGTGGTAGCATCATGGTCTGGGGCTGCATGAGTGCTGCTGGTACTGGGGAGCTGCAGTTCATTGAGGGAAACATGGATTTCATTATGTCCTGTACATTCTGAAGCAGAACACGATGCCTTTCCTCCAAAAAACTAGGCGGAGCGGCAGTTTTCCAACATGATAACGACCCCAAACAGGAAGAGGATCCCAGCAACAACCTGTGCAGCTCTGGTCAATTTCATGCCCAGGATGATTAAGGCAGTGCCAGATAACAATGGTGCTAACACAATATATTGACACTTTCAACAAGTTCACTTAGGGTGTACTCACTTTTGTTGCCAGTTATTTTGACAATAATGGCTGTATGTTGAGTTATTTTCAGAGGACAATAAATATATACTGCTATACAAGCTGCACATTGACTACTGAAGTTTCAGAGAAGATATACTAAAATGGTTGCTGAAATGTAAGGGGCGTACTCACTTTTGTCACATACTGTATGTATGATCAATCAATACTACTAAAAAATACAGACACACTGAACATCATAGCATCTGTATATTAATAAACTCACCCTCTTGGATGAAATTAGGGTTCAGTAACTGCAAAACAGACAGATGAGTGTTACAAGTGCACACTTTAAGCATTCCAGACTATCAGAGTCATATAAAGCACCAAATCTTTCTACACAGAAAAAAAGGACGTTTTATGTTTTGTCATTTCAGCATTAGCCAACAGAGGGCAGTACCATCACAAGACATGATAGACACCGGCTGTATTTGAAATGGCATACAACTCATACTATTTTTTTTCCATATAAAGATGGGAGAATTGTAAGTGTAGTATATTAGCATGCTATTTGGATAGCTATTTGGATTCAGCCACTGTATGTGTTCAGGATAGCATACTACTGACCATTTCTGCATGTGAAATCCTGAATCCAGACCAAAATGAGAAGTATATAACAAGAGCACACTGCTTGTGATTTCCAGAAACACAAGGAACTCTGATTGAATTTTGATTTCAAGTGTGATGAATTAATAATATCAACCACAAATATCTTTTTGTTTGATTGCCAACACATAAAATAGTGGCTGTCCAACTTTTAGTTAAAACTTTATAGTTATATTTATCGTCCTTTTATCAACCATTTATGCCAATCACTCCACACAATTAGTTAAAATAATAACTTACCAACTTAAAATGGTCACTTAAAAACTAGAGTTCAGATATTTCTTTAGATTAGAGCTCTAATAAGCTATTTACGTCTAAATTCAGTTTATTACAAAATAATAAAAACAAACAATATATTTCTTGGGGGCAGCATGCATTGAGATCAGTATCTCTACCTCCATACTAGTTTTGGGGTCTAGTTCATCCTCACAATCGGACTCATCCGAGCTGCGGGAATCCTGTGGTTTGGGTTAAGAAAGAACAACGTTACACACATGCAGTACAGGAATACATAGGAACGGAGAACTCCAGGCCAAAACGACAGAAATTCAACAATCCTTATGTTTTATTTAAATTAATGAGTTATTAGTGTCATTAATCACAAAATAGGATGGCTACAAATGGAGAAAATTGAATTTTTATACTGTAGCATTTTACCAATGCAAAATACATTTGACTCATTTATTGAGATTATAAAAAAAAACAACTGAAATATCAGGTTAAAAAAAAAAAAAAAAAAAAAAAACTACCCAAGCTTTATATTTACGACAGGTAGCAGATTATGCAGTTATCATTCAACTTTTCAATATAAAATACAGTTGAAGTCAAAAGTTTACATACACCTTGCAGAATCTGCAAAATGTTAATTATTTTAGCAAAACAAGAGGGATCATACAAAATGCATGTTATTTTTTTTATTAAGTACTGACCTGAAGAAGATATTTCACATAAAAGACGTTTTCATGTAGTAAACAAGAGAAAATAATTGTTGAATTTTTCTGAATTATTGTGTATTTGAACCTTTTCTAACCATGACTGTATGATTTTGAGATCCATCTTTTCACTCAGAGCTTACTGATGCTTCAGAAGGAAACACAATACATTAAGAGCCAACTTTTTGAATTTGAAGATCATGGTAAATTTAACTTATTTTGTCCTCAGGGAAACAGGGATCTATCTTCTGTAGTGCAGTACTGCATTGGTTAGTGGCCAGTTGCATTTGAGTCCCTCAGTGTGAAAAGATGGATGTCAAAATCATACAGTTGGAATACATACACTGTTGGAAAGGGATCAAATACACAAACATGCTGAACATGCTGGGACCTAAAGGATTTATCTGAAGAACAGTGGGCAGTTTAACTGTTCAGGACAAAAAAGGGACGTATGAACAACTATCACTACAAAAAAAAAAAAAAAAAATGCTGTGGATCATTCAGATAACAACACAGTATTACGAATCAAGTGTATGTAAACTTTTGAACATGGTCATTTTTATAAATGCATCTATTATTTTTTTTCTTGTGGACTCTCTTGTGAATGTAAAATATATTATTCAGGTCAGTACTAAATAAAAAAATAACATGCATTTTGTATGATCCCTCTTATTTTGCTAAAATAATTAACATTTTGTAGACATGTAAACTTTTGTCTTCAACTGTACATAATGAAAAAAACAGCTAATATTTTAAAAAGTTGTTTGTGACTATCAGTGTCATGCTGTCATTGGACAAACGCAAATGGGGTGAGTGATGTGTTGAGTGTTTGTTTCCACACAGGTGAGGATGCAGCCCACACACACACACACAAACACGCAAACACGCACACACACTCGCACCCTCACCCTCCTACTCACTTTCACAGTGACTTTGCTGCTGAGAATTTCCTTTGGCTTACGCAGTCCATTCTCAACTTTAATGTCACTTTTGAGGGGTGCACTGTCCTTCTCAGCACGCTTGCGAGCACGAAGCGTGTTCCAAGAGAGAGATTTCCTGTTGTGTCAAAACATCAAGTTGTCAAACCCACACAAGCTGGTGGAAATGCAAATCTAACAGCGAGGAAAAGCAACTTATAGTGCTTGAGGGGAAAATAATATTTCAGGAGGGAAATAGGGAAGTCCACAAAAATAAAAAACAAGACACTCGATACTGTTAACCTATTTTAAGTATCTATCATCCGGTTCCATTTACAGAGACCTCAGAAAGTACAAATATAGTGCCTTGCGAAAGTATTCATACCCCCTTTTCACATTTTTCCCACATCAATACTCTCCATAAACAATGACAAAGCAAAAAAAAACAACAACAAAAAACAGGTTTGTAACAACTTTGCAAATTTATTAGAAATACAAAACTGAAATGATTCCATTGCATAAGTGTTCATACCCTTTTCTGGGACACTTGAAATTTATCTCAGGAGCATTCATATTGCTTATAGATGTTACTACACTTTGAATGTTAACCTGTTGCAGATTCATTTGAATGCGTATGATAAGGAAGGGCACACACCTCTCAATAAACGGTCTAACAGCTGAAAATGCATTTCAGAGCAAAAACCAAGCCCTGAGGTCAAAATAACTGCCTGTAGAGCTCAGAGACAGGATTGTGTCAAGCCACAGATCTGGGGGAAAGTTCTGAAAAAAATCTGCTGCACCGAAGGTTCACAGAAGCATGTAGCCTCCATTATCCATAATGGAAGAAGTTTGGAACAACTACTCTTCCTAGAGCTGGTCTCCTGGCCAAACTGAGCAATTGATGGAGAAGAGCTTTGGTTAGACTGGTGACCAAGAAGCTGATGGTCACTCTAGTTGAGCTCCATGATCATATATGCAGTGTGGCAAGGCTTAATCCTCAAATACTTGAAATTTGCAACAAAGCACCTAAAGAACTCTCAATTAACCTCAATTCCAAGCATTATGTATAAGGAAACATGTTTTTTTTTTAGCGGCAAGGATTGAGGGACTCATCAGAGTGGAAGAAAAGCTCAACACAGCAAAACATAGAGATAGCCTTAATGAAAACCTAGGCCAGAGCATTCAGGACCACAGACTGGGCAGAAGGTTCACCTTCCAACAGGACAATCACCCCAACCACACCGCAAAAGTGGCTTAGAGACAACTCTGTGAATGTCCTTGAGTGGCCCAGCCACAGCCTGGGCTTAAACCCAATCAAACATATCTGTAGAAACCTGAAAAAGTCTGCCAGCCCTCATCCAAGCCCTCATCCAGCTCACAGAGCTTGAGAGGTGAAGAGGTGAGGCGAAAAATAGCAGATAATTGCCAAATGTTGTTGTGCAAATCTTGTGGCATCATACTCAAAATGACCTGAGGCTGTAAAGGTGCTTTAACTAAGTACTGAGTTAAGGGTATAAATACTTATGCAATGTACTTATTTCAGTTTTATTTTTTTAATTCATCTGCAAAGTTGCCACACATCTGTTTTGTGCTTTGTCATTATGGTATATGGAGTGTAGATTGATGTGGGGAAAAAATCTATTTTAACCTGTAATAATAATAATATTTCACAATTTGACTGCTTTAATTATATTTTTGATCAAATATATGCAGCTTTGAATTGCATAAGTGACTTCTTTAACAAATACTCTTTCAGACTCGAAAATTTTGAATGGTAGAAATATAGATTATATAAATCTAATCTATAAATCTATATCCTTACACCATGGTGGACACAGGTTTGTGTGAGAAAAGCAGTCAGTCATATCATTCACACACAAACCTTTACTGTCAAGGACTGGAGAGGTTAGTACAAACACAAAATAAGCATTCTACACACTACGTTACGAAATAAAACAAATTAAAGAAATAAATCCAAATAAGGTGCACCACTTCTACACTGTAAACAAAATGGATTTCTTCAAATGTGCTATCTTCACTACAAAAAATGCTTTTCTTACTTAGATATTTTGTCTTGTTTCCAGCCAAAATATCAAAAAATTCTTAAATCAAGAAGGATTTTCTAGACTTGTCTTGTTTTCAGAAAAAAACTACTCAAAATGAAGTGTGTTTTTGCTCAAAACAAGCGGAATAATCTGCCAATGGGGTAACAAAAATAATGTTGTTTTTTATTAGTCTAGAAAATCCTTCTTGATTTATTAATTTTTAGATATTCTGGCTGGAAACAAGACAAAACATCTAAGAAAAGTATTTGTTGCAGTGTATTACCATTAACTTGGAATTATTATTAATTGTGAAAATATTTAAAAAATAAAACAAAGGTGTTTGACTAAATCATGTTAAGTCATGCGCATGTCAAAATTTTATTTTACATATTTAATATAATACATTTAAAATCATTAGTTACACTACAACATTGCAACTGTAGATCTATTGCACAAACCTGACTTCATTAATAAAGGTTCACTTAAATAGTGCAAAAAGCTCTTTACAGGAATGTGCTACAAACAGTAAACAAACCAACAGTATTTACAGTAAATGGCCAACATGTGATCCTGTAGAAGAAACAAAAGAAAAAAAAAAATTCTATACAAAAATACAATTAAAACAAATACACAACCTATAAAAAAAATTGCCATAGACAACAGTGTTATGTTCTCCACCAGGAGAAACAGGCCAAATTTTTCAGAAGGCCTTTCTTTCACTTTTTTTTTCTTTTCACACACACAAAAACAAAAATAATATCAACAAAAACAAAGAAACAATAAAAACTGGGTGTTAGGAACTGAAATAAGTGTCCAGACATGTCCATTTTCCACACTGATGTAAGATTCTTCACAAATCCTCAGTCTACAAAACAACAACGACGTGGCTTCGCTAAAGTCCTTTCAACAATTATTTGTCTTTGTTTTTAACTCAAAAGGCTCAAGAAGAAAATCAAAACTTCCTGTGCAAAAGGGTCCAAAACATCCGGGTTAGTTCCAACAGAATGGGGTGGGGGGTGTTCAAAAACGGGCGTGCAGTCTTAAACAATCCAATCAGAGCTCCAGTTAGTGTTGATTGACACTTACTTGATGTTTGAGTCTGCAGTAGTGTCTATGAGGGGTTTAGTGAGGGGGCCCAGGATGTGTCCCGGCACCCAGCCCTCCGCGGCCGGCGACTGGCTGTTAGCGGGTCGGTACACCAGGTACATGTTCTGCTGGTTAGTAGCCAGAATCTGCACCGTCTCACCCTGTGTGACGCAGATCTCATTCTCTTTCAGTGCATTATAGTCCTGAGTCACCATCAAGGAGGACGACGTACCGTTACAACCCACACCGTCAAACTGCTGTAGGAAACACACATACAAACAAACAAAAATATGGTTAAAACACTTAATATGTCAACCAAATCTTAAACTTGTATAGGATATGGAGTTGTGTATAGCATATGGTTAATTTTCAGTTGCCCCTTTATTTTACAGTATGTGCACTGACACTGTACTTACCTAAGAAAGTACTGTGTAATTTAAAGTAACTACATAAGTTAAGTTAAGGTTAGGTTTGGGTGTAGGTTTAGGGTTAGTACTAAGTTATTACCTACCTTTCCGTGAGGTGTTTTTCAACTGTCCAACTCCCTGCTGAGGGGCATAAAAGTAAACTCATAGTTTCGATCAGAACAACAATTTACAGATAATGTACTCACCCCATTGTCATCCAAGATATTCATGTCTTTCTTTCTTCAGTTGTAAAGAAATTATGTTTTTTAAAGGAAAACATTTCAGGTTTTCTCTCCATATAGTGGACTTATATGGTGCCCCCAAGTTTGAACTTTCAAATGCAGTTTAAACGCAGCTTCAAAGGGCTCTAAACGATCCCAGCCGAGGAAGAAGGGTCTTATCTAGCGAAACGATCGGTTATTTTTGAAACAATTGACAATTTATATACTTTTCAACCTCAAATGCTCGTCTCTGTGATGTGCATGCATAGTCTGTGTGATCCAGGTCAACACAGTTAGGGTATGTCGAAAAACTCATATCTCTTTTTGTCTTCAACTTCAAAATCGACGACGAGCATTTGAGGTTAAAAAGTATATAAATTGTTACTTGTCGATTTGTTTTGAAAATAACTGATCTTTTTGCTGGAGAAGTCCCTTCTTCCTCAGCTGGGATCATTTAGACCCCTTTGAAGCTGCATTTTAACTGCATTTTGGAAGTTCAAACTTGGGGGCACCATACATATCCATTACATATACATATCCATTTTCCTCAAAAAACTATTTCTTTACGACTGAAGAAAGAAAGACATAAACATCTTGGATGACAAGGGGGTGAGTACATTACCTGTAAATTTTTGTTCTGAAAGTGAACTAATCCTTTAATATCTCTGATCCTCTGTCCCACAATTCAAGTTTAAACTCTATGAGTTATGAACCTCCATGAATCAGGATTCATATTACTGTATGGGCTTCCGAAGGCAGCATAAAACTGTATTGCAAGTCATTTTCACAATCTAAGTTCACGATTGTAACATTTTAAAGATTATTTTAGGGTTGTACAGACATTGGTCACCTTTGTAGTTGCTCTGCAAATGGGAATTTTGGGGAAATTTGCGTGAGAGCAAAAAAATTACTCATGCAAAATTGCACACCAGGTTCAAGAAAGAAGTTTGTAGGGTTTACTAATAGAAAGTGGCTTGGTTTGAAAGTGATCTATGCGTGAGCAGTGCTTTGTCTATCACAATAGAGATTGGACCTTTTTACGTGAAATTTTGCAAATGTTTACAATCAAAATGTTACAATTTACTTCTCTCTGGTTATTTATGCAGGCCTTCTCTAATCATTTAGTCTGCATAAACCCACTGATTCCACCTTGAATTCATTCATCATTGCCTCCATTTTTAAAGGGTTAGTTTCCCCCCAAAAATTAATTCTGTCATTAATTACTTACACTCATGTTGTTCCAAATCTGTAAGACCTTTGTCCATCTTCAGAACACAAATTAAGATATTTTTAATGAAATCTGAGAGCTTTCTGACCCTGCAGAGAGCAACGGTACTGCCACGTTCAAGGCCCAGAAGGGTAGTAAGGACATCAATAAAGTAGTCCATGTGACATCAATGGTTCAATCTTAATTTTATGAAGCTACGAGAATCCTTTTTGTGCACAACGAAAACAAAAATAACAATTTTATTCAACAATTTCTTCTTTTGTTTCAGTTTTTGATACGCGTTCATGAGAGTAGTAGAAGGAAGTGTTGAATAAAGCTGTTTTTGCATATAAAAAGCATTCTTGTAGCTTCATAAAATTAAGGTTGAACCACTGATGTCACATGGACTATTTTATTGATCATCTTACAGGGTTGGATCAGCATGAGGGTGAATAATTAATGACAGAATCCCTTTAAGTGCCACACCCACTTGTTACAATCCAATCAACACCTGATGCATAGAAGTCCAAGTCCTCACCCTGCCGTTGTTCTCTTTCAATAATCTCTTACACTCAGATGTGTGTCACAATGCCGAAAGAATATATTTTTGACAAAACTTGTTTGCTAACGGGAATTAGTACAATGGAGGCTTATTTGAAAGGGCTTGTTTTAAGAATCCAGTTAGGTAAGCTGTCAAAATGGCCCAATGAACTGTAACGGTTACTCAGCATTCCACTGGGATAAGGTCATAACTACAGGTGGGGTAGACACTCTTGTGTAGTCTATGAATTAACTGCTATCCAAAAATCATGGATGAGTCACACAAATATGCTCATACAGACGCCACCCTAAGAAAAACATCATCATTCAAGTATGGATTTGTATAGATTTCTATGAGCCACCATAAACTCTAGAGTGCAGATGTTTAATGTTAGCAGAGGTGTTGCGTCCTCACCCTGTGGTATCTGTCCGAGTCGTGGCATGGACCACCGTTGGAGGTAGTTAGCTTTAGTGGGGTGGAGCTCCGTCCAGACAGAGAGGGTTTCTCTGCTCCGAGTGACACAGTGGAGCTGGGCCTGCTGTTGGACTGACCTATTCGCCCACTGCTGGAGGAGTTTCGGGTCAGAGATTGAGAGCCACTGCGCTCCTTATGATACTCGATGGGAGACTGCAGAGCTGTAGACAGAGGCACCAATGATTTCAATAGCTCAACAAGAGGAGAGTTTATTATAATCATATCAACCTCATCTTACCTGACAAGAAGTTGCTCTGTAAATCTAGTAGCTCGGTGATATGCTGAACCCAGACCTGTTTAATGTCCGTGTTTGCCGCTTGAAGGGTAAAACGTTCGGCTGACCCGCGACACGACAGCACAAACTTACATGGATCGTTTTCAACATGCTCTTCCAGGCCGAGGAAGCTCACCTGCACAAAGACACACACAAGTCAGTATCACACCTGGTTACAGATGTCTAGTAGCCAGGGTTGTGATTTTCAGAAATCCCATAAAGTAAAGCCCAAAGTGTCCTTCAAGTTTTATGTGAACGCTTAGTCTATGTGAACAGGCAAACACATAGACTTTTTTTGTGAGGAGACTTTTTAAGCTTTGAAACCTTTTGTTTTGAACCAGTGATTCTGAGCGAGTATCAAACTGGCAAATGGATTTCAACTGTTTCAAAATCTCAGTGGTTCACCACTATGGGGCGATCTCTATGAACTCATGAACCAGTGTCTATATGATTATTTTTTATAGGTTTTTACAGACACTTTATTTTTAATGGTATTAGATGGCTTGATAATTGTATTTAAAGGGGTCCTATTATGCTCTTTTACAAAGTCTTTATTTTGTTTTGGGGGTGCACTAGAACATGCTCTCATGCTTGGTGTTTCGAAAAACGCATTGTTTCTCACATAATTTACATTATTACAATAACTTTCAACCCAGGCTGGCACAAATGGCTCAATTAGTTCCGGGTTTGATGAAGGCCCACCTTCTGAAAAACGAAATGTGTTGTGATTGGTTAGCAGTCCCACTGCGTTGTGATTGGCCAACAGCTTAGATGGCTTAACCTTGTCCCTCTCCACCCACCAACAATTTGAATTTCCATATGCAAGATTTATTTGAATGATATTCTAATGAGCTTTGTGACATCATAACATCTGGAAAACAATGCTTTGTAGTCCAAACGAGCTGTTCGTTGTAGCTGATTAGGGATTTTTTAAAAACAAAATATTTCCCTTTGAAGCAGAATTTGAGATTTGTAACTTTGTATGTTTTTTATGCCCAATCATATGCACCACACACTGACTAAAATTCAAAAAGTGAAAAAGCATAATAGGACCCCTATTCAATTTTCAATATGACATTTGCAATGTTTTTATGCATGTTTGGGATGGGTTTTCATTGCATTTACAGGCATCACCAGCAGGTGGCACTTTGACAAACTAATCACTAGGCAGGGGACAAACTAATTAGTGCAACTAAACCTCAAGGCACATGTGTATGCGTATATGTTGATAGAAAAACCTGGGTAACACTTTATAATAACTATCCGTTATAACTAGTTAATAAATCATCAATAAACTGTTAGTTAATGAGTTATAAATGACTTGTTAACTGTATTTTAATGATTTATAACTATACCTAATAAATTAGTAATAGATCATGAACAAGCTGTTAGTAAATTACTTACTAAAGACTTGTTAAGTATCAGTTAATAGTTTATATATGTTATTGGGACGTTATTCTAAAGTTGCAACTATTCTTCATTTATTAATTGTTAGTAATTGTAAGATAAGCTAATAACTAACACTTAACTAAAATATTAACTCACACTTTACAGATCAGTTGTTCATAGTTTCACCATCTACTAATACCAGTGAAACTTTGTAGAACAGCAAATGGATGGAACAAGTTCAAGCTACAGAACTTTGATGTGATATTTAAAATATAAAATTTTTGTACCTCAACCTTGTTCCACCCATAGGCTTTTCTGTGTACTGTGTTTTACCAAAGAAGTACCTGGATTTATCTCAGTATTTTGCACATCACTGCTGGTTCACTCAGTATAGAGGGTCCAAGGTGTGATACAACATGTTCATATCAATAATACCAATGGCTAGATTTTTATTTATTTTGTTTTCATGTTTAGCACAAAAAAGTGCCCAAACCTCATGGGTTTGTATTCTGTTGTATACTTCTGTTCTGCCATGTGATGGCTCAGTATGTGTGTTTCTATACATTAAACACAATGTTCAACATTTCATCTGTGGAGTTTCTTTGATGTTAGTTATTAGCTTATGTATGTTATTGGGACGTTATTCTAAAGTTGCAACTATTCCTCATTTACTAACAGTTAATAAATGAAGAATAGTTGCAACTTTAGAATAACATCCCAATAACATATATAAACTATTAACTGATACTTAACAAGTCTTTAGTAAGTAATTTACTAACAGCTTGTTCATGATCTATTAATATTTTATTAGGTATAGTTATAAATCATTAAAATACAGTTAACAAGTCATTTATAACTTGTTAACTAACAGCTTGTAAGTTATCTATTGGCTATCTATAAGGCACAGTTATAAATAATTAGCAAACTATAAACTGTTATTTAACAAGTCATTTATAACCCATTAACTAACAGTTTATTAATGATCTATTAACAAGTTATAACAGATAGTTATTATAAAGTGTTACCAAAACCGGTATGCATAAAAAAATGAAATATACTCTGGATTACAACAACAGTGTTATGGTTACCTTGATGCTCTTTTTAAACTGGTATCCTGGCGTGGATGAGCCTTTGCGTAAGAGCTCGCTGAAGATGACGATCTGTTCGAACAGGAAGACCCTGCGCTCCTTACTCCGGGACAGAACGCCAGAGTCCTGCTCTGTCACAAAGAACGTCTCCTGCTGCAAGAGCTTTCCCTGACTCGTCAACTTCCCCTGAGGCGCACAAACACATAAACTCATTAGTCTGACATAGTGAACTCGCTCTGATATATTCAAGTGAACATTAACACATGCCACCAATTGTAGAGTGTTAAGTCTCGATTTGTGTTAAAATGCTAAATTTACTAAGATAAAAGAGAGTTGATCCAAAAAAAGACAATTCTGTCATTGTTTACTCATTTGCATGTTGCTCCAAACCCATAAGACTTCTGTGAATCTTCTAAACACAAATTAAGAATTTTTTTTAAGATTTTTATGTAATTTGAGAGATTTCTTTTCCTCCACTGAAAGTTAATTCCACTAAAACACTTAATCTTTAAAAATCCAAATGCATAATACAGTTTAATCCAACTCTTCTAAAGGGACAAAATTAGCTATAGAATACATCAAACCATGCTTGCTTGATGCATGAGAACTAGTGTTGTTTTTGGCGGCCGATTTTAATTTTAGTTTTAGTCTAGTCTTTGTGTGACGCTGTCATTTTAGTTTTTATTAGTTTTAGTCACGTTCATACTCTTTTTAGTCTAGTCAAGTTTTAGTCAACTAAAAGTCTGAGCATTTTAGTCTTATTTTAGACAGAATTACCCATGACTATTTTCGTCTAGTTTTAGTCGAGGAAAACTGATGACATTTTAGTCTAGTTTTAGTCAATGAAAATTGTATTTTAGTCTATTTTTAGTAATGCAATTTTATTTAACCCAGTCAATATAGTATAGAAGAAACAAAGTTTTCTTTTAGCCAAACCCATTTCAAACAAGGTTATCTTATTATATTATTGTTACCTTATAA
Organism: Garra rufa; assembly: GCF_049309525.1. Lineage (NCBI taxonomy): Eukaryota > Metazoa > Chordata > Actinopteri > Cypriniformes > Cyprinidae > Garra > Garra rufa. The sequence continues at coordinate 17,628,775 of NC_133368.1, forward strand.
GCTCAAGAATACATCCATTCCAGACATTGAAGATGCTCTAATTTGAAATTACAACATTTATTTTGCCTACCAAACATGTTAGAATTACACACACATAAATTGAAATAAAATAAATAAAACAATAAATAAAATAAAATAAAATAGCATCACATGACAATGCCAGAAAAAAAAAAAAAATACATTCAAATTTAACAAACGTGACTGCTTCGTATTCTGATTCAAACACGAACTCCTTGCGCAGGTTTCAAGTGTCATTCGCTTCTTTATTAAGAAAAAATCAAAATACGAATAAATATGTAGGTGTAGTTTTGTGCATGTTCATTTAGTAGTGATTCCCACTTCAAAAGCACTTCTAATTAATAATAATATTAGTCAATTTAACAATATTCTTAATTTACTTTGATCATCTATGGCTGCACAAATCATGCTTGTACTTTTATAAGTTTATTTACAGATTAATTAATTTGTGTAAGTAAAATATTTCTTATTTTCGTTGATTCATTTTGTGAAACTGTACAAAAATCACTTTGACATCTGGGACACAAAATAAACGTTTTTATTTATTTTGTATATAGTCTCGTTTTTATTCGTCAACGATATTGCATTATACATTTTATTATAGTAATCGTCACATGACCAGCATTTTCGTTTCGTCTCGTCTCGTTTTCGTCATGTGATAAAGGTTCGTTGACGACGATATTTAGTCATAATTTTCATTGACGAAAGCAACACTAATGAGAACAAACTTAATTGGTTTTTATGGAAACTCAAACATGTCTGTGTTACAAGTAACATATTTGAGCGTTCATTTACAAAATTTGATGAACTCTATGTATGTGACATATCTTGATGAATGAAGAGACTAAATGAAGAGACGTTTGGCAGACGTCTGTAAGATGTCAGTTTTACATAAATTCTAAATCATAAACATCTTAAAGACATCTAATAATCGTCTATTTGATATCTGATAGGAAATGTCCAACAGACATATTGCAGATGAGCAAACTACATCTTGCAGATGTAAATGCAGACGTCTCAGAGATGTACGTGTGATATCAGGGATCACATCATCAAATTAAATATTTTAATTTGTGTTTCAAAGATTAAGGAACGTCTTCTGGGTTTGGAATGACAAGTGGGTGAGTAATCATGGTAAAATTACTGTAACCTTTTACAATGTATATCAGTAAACTTGTTTTGATGAAACCTAATGAGTTTTTTTGGGTTAACCTCAAATCCTTGCAATCTTCCCAGATTCATCATGTCATTGCACAGCTTTGGCACTTGGGACATCAGATCTACTGCTTTCTGTTACAGAAAAACAACAACAACAAAAACTTGTATGACCTCTGGGCATGAATTACAAGCTGCTTCAATAAAAGTCTAAAATGCATTATCCTCAGTTTATGATTGACCATTTTTATTACACAAGGCTAGTGAGCACTTTAGGTTCATTTTTACCTCTATATCCTGACAATCCAACCCTGCCTTTGCGCTGTATTTCAGAAAGTCCTTAAGCAATAAAAAAGAAAAAAGAAATTGATTAGAAATCATATACATCATTAAAACATTATTAATCATTAATATTAGCAATTACAGCATCAATGACTTCTTTAACTACTGTACCTTTAATAAAAGTTGGTATTTAGTAATTCTCTGAATGGGTTTAATGAGAAAATCACTGATGCTCAGCCTTGAGCTGACGTCTTGCTGAATCCCCTGTGACCCAAAACAGACAGATGAATATAAACTTGCAATAATTATTATTTTTTAGTCCTACAACCAAAAGATTTAGCATTTCAAACCTTCTGATTCTATTGTCCCAGAGTTATTGTTCCTTGTCCCAAACAAGTGTCATCTACACACTAGTCCACTCTTAAACCTTTTTGCGTTTATAATTATGCTCTTGCAAACTATTCCTAACTAGTCCTAATTTCCAAATTCCAAATAAAGATTGAAAAAGCAGTGACTGTGGTCTAGTTTGCTTACAGCTTTATAGCTTTAAAACTTTAGTTTAGTTACTTTTGCTGACTGTATTTAGGCTACAAAATTGCACACAAAGTTATGTGTGAAGATTGAACAAACATCTAAGTAACTTTTGTTGGTCACAGAGCTTATTTACTACAATAACCTGAAAGCCAATGAAAAAAGTCCTATTGGGGAATTGTCTTCAAAAATATGTAATCACTGGAGCGCTCTATTGCAGAAATGTAAAGTGTCTCTTACCTCAAAGTATGAATCGTATTCTGCAACGATGAATTCAGATTTGGGTTTGTTTTGGCAGTAAACCACATACATGTGGAGTCTTCTCTCCTACACACAGAAAAAGAAAACACTTCATGAGCAATGCCTTTACACTGCTAATGCATCGGACCTGATGTCAATCACTTACTCACATGTTTACTGAACAGCCCAGGCAGTTTTTCATGATCTTCAAGACATTTTTCCAGTTCACCAACAAAAAAACTTCAGACAGCAACAGAAACATCAAATTAGTTCAATTTGAATTATTTTTCAATAAGAGGAGCAGATATGCTCAAGGAATCTGAGACACTCACTCTTTATGCCAGTCGTAGATTTGGTGAATATTCCCAAAGACAATCTTATCTTTTCCTTTCATATCATCAGGAACTCCTTTCTCCTCTATTCTCTTCATAAACCCCTACAGAAAAAAAAACATGTACATATGAGTCACCACTCTTAACACATATACATGTAAATTCATAATGGCAACATTAACTCACATGTCTGTCTACAGTAATGATAAATGAACACTGAAAAAATAGTGATGTAACGCAAATGAGCAATGACACAGTAAATGATTCCAAATGAGAAAGATGCAAATGGCTTTGATCTTAAGACAGAACACTGCAAAAAAAATGCCTTTCTTCGATTTTTTGTCTTGTTTCCAGTCAAAATATCTAAAAAATTCTTTAATCAAGAAGGATTTTCTAGACAAGTAAAAAAAAAATTCTTGTTTTCAGAGAAAAACAAGTCAAAATTAAGTGTTTTTGCTTGAAACAAGCTAAATAATCTGCCAATGGGGTAAGAACAATAATCTTGTTTTGTGTTTGAAATAAGATATTTTCGCTTAAAAAAAAAAAAAGAAAAGCATTTTTTGCAGTGAAGACAAATGAAGAAGAACAGAGTAACACTAGAGTGTTTTAAGACAAAATATGCCTTTAAACACACAATTATACACAGTTTTACTGTCAGAATGTCAGCTATTCTCACCTCAACCACGATACCCAAATCTTTCACGTAGTCTTTTTCTGTCTGGATTAATTCATTCACAACAAACCTACAACAGAACAAACATAAAATAGCTATTAAAGACTTTTGCACAGGCACAAAAGGACTAATCTGTAAAAAAATGTGTCAGGATAAGCCACATCACATCAAATGAAAATTTACTCACCCTCAAGCCACCCTAGGTGGATATGACTTTCTTCTTGCAGATGAATACAATCAGTTATATTAAAAAAAAACTCCTGGCTCTTCCAAACTTTATAATGGCAGCAAATGGGGGGTTGAGATTTTTAAGCAAAATAAAGTGCATAAATCCATCATATAAAGTATTTCACATGGCTCCGGAGGGTTAATAAAGGCCTTCTGAAGTGAATCAATGTGTTTGTATCCAAATATCCATATTTAAATAATTATAAGCAGAATTCTCAAGCTTCTGCTAACTGTTGTACGAATATTCATATGAATCAACATTTTTCTTTACAAATCCTCATTTTGTAATCCTAAATTGTGATTTGCTTTGCTCTTTTAGCAGCGCTTCCACATTTTATTATGATTATACGCCATTCTCTCGTGAACACTTGTATGACAGTAAGCGGAAGCTAGAGATTACGGTTTATAGATGTAAGTATAGATATTTTTCATACACAAACACACTGATTCACTTCAGAAGGCCTTTATTAATCCCCCAGACCGGTGTTAAGTACTTTTTTTATGATGGATGGATGAACTTATTTAGCTTCAAAAATCACCATTAATCACCAATTCACTGCCATTAGAAAGCTTGGAGAAGCCAGGACTTTTATTATAACGCCGACTGTATTATTCTGAAAGAAGAAAGTCATATGCAACTAGTATGGCTTGAGGGTGAGTAAATCATGGGATAATTTTCATTTTTGGGTTAACTATCCCTGTAAGGGTGTTGTAGAGTGAAAGAAAAATTCTAATAAAAAGGCCAAATGCCTATAAAGATAAGCTTTCCCATAAATATCTCTAATCTTTAATGAGAGCCATATCGTTCAGCAAAATGATTTTCTCAATATTGGCTGCTACATGAACATGGAATTAATTCCAGATCTAGTGGCTTTAAAAGAAGCAATTGCATTTTACCAGATGTTACCAGATTTTTTTCTTTTGCCATACCACAAACACTCTGAGTTAGGTCTGCGCAATTCTCAATCTTTTGACAAATCTCAATATTAATGTACTTGCTCTGGAATGGCTTGGAATGGTGCTTCATATATTTAAAAAAAATAAAATAAATAAATAAAAAATAAATAATAATAATAATAATAATAATTAAAGCTGCAAGCAGCATTGAGCGGGGTTCGAGTATTTAAGGCCTTTACGGCTTCTATACCGTTAGGGTGTTGGCCAACACGAAATATATGGCTGACACCAGAACATACACATTACAAAGAACACACTCACAAACAGAAACATACACAGAAATGAAATGGTTAAACTATTATGTTCATTAAGCATGATTACAGACACAGACAGATGCACACATATTTTGTTGCACATAAGAGATTTGTACAATAAATGATAAGTGACAACATGCTTAAAACTTGTGTTTTTAAGATTTGATATATCATTGTCATGTTTCACTGTAATCATAATCATGTGTAATTGTCAAATATGATATATCTGTATAAATTAAGTTTCAAACTTTGGCTTAATGTGATTTGAAAAGCTATAACAGTGATTTAGTATCACTTACATATCAATTCAAAACTACATAAAGCCATTAAACCCCACAAAGCACTGTTCTATTAACATGTGTAAGCCCATTAGTGGTATTCTACTGCCATCTAGTGGCTATAGTTGTAATTTTATTGAAATAGAGGTGTATTGTTTTTAAGCTTTATAACTACTAAATTGCCTTTTTTTGCCATAAATATATGCTTGTTTTGAATCATATGATACATAATTTTACTTAGGTTTGTGAATTTTTGTTTTATTTTAGTATTTGTAGACTTTAATCTACACTAGATAAAAAACATTATGAAATGGCTCTGTTATAGCTGTCCAAATGCAAATGTTCAACATTTTTTTGATAATTATTGACTAAGAGAGTCTGGAGAATTGTACTGCACTGATCTTATTGAGTATGGGTTGAAAACCCAGGACGAGTTCAGCAAAGTATGTTTTTATAATTATTTCACGTATTAAAAGAACAGTTTGATTGACAACATTGGTCCAAGAGGCAAAGTTGTTCAGAATGAGGAGATCTATCATATGATATGAAGATATAGTGTATATGTGAATATTTGGACGTTTCATTGGGTTTTTAGTTCTATATACAATAGAAATATCATGTTTTGACACCTTTTCAACTGTTATAGCGCCACCTATGGTCCGATCGTCATGAAACTTTGCATGCTTGTTAAGGGTCATCTGCTACATGTTGTCACCCATTTCTGTAAAGTTTTAAGTTTTTGTTTAGGTTTTATAGGCTTTTGGATATATATTGCCACGCCCCCTTTACTAAATGAGCCCATTATAGCCAACCAAAAGACAAAATTCAACATTTTTTTGATAATTATTGATCTACATAGTCCAGAGAATATTACTGCAGTGGTTTGATCCAGATCGGGCAAAAAACCTAGGACTAGTTCGCAAAAGTAGGTTTTTAACAAATTTGTGAATAATTAATGAACGATTTGATTGACAGCAATGGTTCTTGAAGCAATTTTTCTCGGCATGAGGAGATCTATCGATTGATATGCATATTGTGTGGATGTGTGAAACGCCGCGCGATTACAGAGGCAAAAAAACTCGTTAGCGCCAACTAGTGGCCGATTTTTTTCAAAATTCTTACAGACCTTTAGGGCCGCGAGTCGAACATGCCCACCGAGTTTCGTTCTGATTGACCTCCGTTAACCTTGTCAAATAGGTGCTCAAACTTCATTGGCCAATGGCGGCCATGTTTTTTGAGATACGCCAATGTTCTCATAGACACTTGTGCCCCTTTGGTCCAAGTCACTGCATACCAATTTTCAAGTCGATCGGACTAACGGCTGTGTATTTATAGTCAATAATATGTTTTTTCCGTCTTATAGCGCCACCAAGTGTTCAAGCTCCGCAATTTTTTTTTATTTGACCAAGGATTGAGCTTATACACATGTGTACCAAGTTTGGTGAAGATATCTCACTCTGTTCAAAAGTTATAGCCATTTTAGTAAAAGTGGCCCCGTCGGTATCGAACATTTTGGTGGCCCTTTGCGACCGTGAGTCAAAAATTTTACTTTTTTTTGATAATTATTGATATTCAGTGGCCAGAGAATATTACTGCACTGGTTTGGTTCCGATCGGGCGAAAAACCTAGGACTAGTTCGCAAAAGTAGGTTTCGGACATACGTCCATTTTTCGGGGTCAACCGTGCGTCGCAGCTCAAAAATTTCGCAATACACTTTTGTTCGGCCTGACCCAAGGATCGCAGCGATGTAAAGTTTTTGAGTCTACGACAAGCGGTTTACGAGATTATGGCCAAAATGTCCAAAATTTTAGTTTTTTGCGCTGTAGCGCCACCTATGGTCCGATTGGGCTGATACTTTGATAGGTTCTCCTCGATTTTTGCTCTATCTTCTGACCAAGTTTCAAGTCTCTAGCACTTACGGTTTGGGCTGCACGTTCAGTTTTACGGCAGAAAAATAATAATAATAATAAAAATCCTAACAAATACAATAGGGATTCAGTGCTACGCACTCGAACCCCTAATAATAATATTTATATACATTATATATAGAGCCAGGAGCATAAAGACAAGTCCTAATACCAGCTGAACACCTCTGGTGTGACTTTAAATGCAACCTTGAGTCAAAAACTCATCACCACTTGTACATACATTATATGGACAATAGTATTGGGCCACCTCTTCTTTAGAACAGAAAAGGCACTTCCATAACTGGCACAATTATATTTCCATCTCTGTTTACCAGTTTTGGAAGTGTCTAAAATGACTGTACCCTTATGTACAAGACACTGGTGTTTGGTGATGAGTTTTTGGCTCAACGTCGCAATTTAAGGCCACACCAGAGGTGTTCAGATGGGATTAGGACTTTGCTTTCTGCAGACCAGTCAAGTTCTTCCACATCGACTGAATCAATCATTTATTTTTGAACAGTTGCTTTATACACAGAGGCACTGTCATGTTAGAATAGAAAAGGGTTCTGTCCAAACTGTTGCTGTAAAATTAAAATCACACAATTCCCTAGAATATAATTATATGCTTAGACATTAAGATTTGTACTCATGGAAACTACTAAAGTAGTTAAACCTGTTCATTAGAAGGGGGTGTGCCAATACTTTTGGAAATATAGTGTATATAAACAATCTTTTATACATTTTACTATAATTATATTGATTTATGCATTTAATTAATTATATAAACTAAACATTAAATAATAATAATAATAATAATAATAATAATAATAATAATTAAAACAGGTATAATTTAAAACAATCTGTGCAAAATCAGCTACACTGCATTGGCAGCAGGGATTACGCCCCACAAACAACCTGTGATTTAGTCACCAAGACCTAAAATTAGACTGTCATGTCTGTAGAATTTACTCTCAGACCATCCCAAATGAGAACGAACTCGTGTCTTACATTCGTCCACGAAGTGCTTTGGCTTTCTGCTCCAGTTCGGGGTTTCTGGGTGGCGCTGGGCTCTGCTCAGCTGGGTTCACTGAGCTGAATCCTGGGTATGAGCCTGGCTCCAGCGTCTAGAGCAACAGAAACGAGACAAACACAAATACAAGAGACTCCAGTCAGTATTTGAAAGGCCAGGCCTAATGTGGGAGAACAAACACAGCAATTCAATGGTTTATGTGTGACACGACCCTAAACTGCAGTAAACACCATCAGAGCTGCTCAGAAGATTCAAAGGGGAGAAAAGCGTCACTCTGGGCCACAGAGTGGCTATAATATCCACCAAGTTTGGGCAGATTTTATTACTTCATCACCACAAAATGCCTGCAAGATGACTGTTAAGAATGAATTCAATGCATGAATGCATATGCTTGCGGACTTATGAAAGTAAATAGAGTCAGCTGTCTTATTGGACACGATAAATAAATGAATAAATAAATATAAATATATCTTAAATTAGGGTGACCATATGTGCCATTTTCCGGGGACACGTTCTGGTCTGGATTTCTATATTGCCAAAACCTGTTTTTTTGTTTGTTTTGTTTTTATATATATTTAATATAGAAATCCTGGCTAGAACGCCTCCCCGTAAAATAGCAGATACGGTCATCACATCTTAAATAAATATATCTAACCCTCCATTTTAGGTCTTAGATGTTCTACCAAACTGATGAGCTGAATCGGGTGTGTTTAATTAGGAAGAGTAATGTGTACTGTTTGTGCGCCTCCAGGAACAGAGTTGGGAAACACTGTCATACCCTTATCAAAATTTATATGACATCTGCCTCAAATAGCAATCAAGATTAGTAAATACTGAAGTCTGTTTATGGTGGAAATGCGAATTAGGACACAGGAATAGACTATTTTAAAGTCATATGACCAAAAACCAACTTTGTTTCTTCATATTTACAGACATTGTCATTATACAACACTCTTCATATTATACTATGATAAGTATTACTAGATAATAAGTTTTTATTTCTTTATTCGAATGCTTCTAAAATAGGTTCCAGAGGTGCTGGATTCAAATTATTGTTGTGGCACAAATTAAACACAAAGGAAAGAAATATATTTTACTTGATGATGCTTCATGATGCCATAGAAGAACCTTTTTTTGTTGTTTTTGGTTCCATAAAGAACCTTAAACATCTAAAGAACCTTTCTGTTTCACAAAAGGTTCTTTGTGGCAAAAGAAGGTTCTTCAGATTATAAAAAGGTAAGAAAGAGATGGTTCTTTTATTTTTAGGGGTGTAGGCTTAGGGTTAGATTAAGTTGACATGTACTTTCAAAGTTACTTATAGTCAGTAGAATGTCTGTTGGGAGACCATCACAATAAAGAGTTAGCAGATATTAAGTAGACAGTCTACTTATACTCTAATGAGAGTTTGTAGACATGTACATGCATTGTTACCTAGTGTCAACAGAATGTTCAAAAGGAACCATCAAAACAAAGTGTTACCAAATAACATTTACTGAAAAAACTGTATAGACGTAAAGCTGTTTAAATCATTTTCAGAGTTGTTTTAGAATTTAAGGTTTATGAAGTTATAAAATTGAATATAGCTTTACCTCACAGAAAAGGTAACATTTAAAGGGATAGTTCACCCAAAAATGAAAATTTGATCTTTATCTGCTTACCCCCAGGGCATTCAAGATGTAGCTGACTTTGTTTCTTCAGTAAAACACAAACAAAGATTTGCAGTCTGTCAGTCATATAATGGCAGTCAATGGGCACCAAATCTTTAAGAGTAAAAAAAAAAACATACTCAGACAAAACCAAATTAAACTCTGCGGCTTGTGACGATACATTAAGGTATTAATACACAAAATGATCGGTCTGTGCAAGAAACTGAACAGTATATATATAATTTTTTACTATTGAGTACATATTGAGTGCATCCACAACAGCTGGTGCGTGATGCGTCAACATGCTCTGGCATAGTCGGTGAGAAGTCCATTCCCAGATGAGTTTGCACAAGGAAACGTGATCTTTAAGTTTTTAATCGGTTGCCAGAATCGGGATAAGCACAAGTAATTACCATTTTGAGTAGCCGCTATGCACTGTGTATCGTCACAATCTGCAGGTTTTGTCTGTGTATGTTTTTTTTTTATTCTCAAAGATTTGGTGCCCATTGACTGCCATTATATGACTGACAGACTGCAACGGTTTGAGTTAAAAATCTTCATTTGTGTTCTACTGAAGAAACAAAGTCACCTACATCTTTGATCCCCTGAAGGTAAGCAGATAAACATCACATTTTCATTTTTGGGTGAAATATCCCTTTAATGTATTTGTTCCATTCATTTTCAATGCATTTTTTTAAGAAAAAGTGACAAATGGAAAAAAAAAAAAACCCTGAATATTCTTTGATGGTCAAATATATAATGTAACTAAAGCTACTTGATCTCATGACAAAATGTACCTATGAAAACTTTTTCACAAGACATGAAATATGTACCAATAAGAAAATTTGCATTCGATATTAAGCTCGATATGGCGTAGCTTGTCAGAGATATACGTATCTGTGTATTAATTGCCGCTCCAGCGGAACCTGAGCGGAACGCACGTGATGGAGATTTACTACTAATCAAAGTACCGGCTTCATTGACTAAACGCGCCTCACAATATCGTTCGATATATTATCCAGCCCTAGCAGACACATACAAAACCAATGTCACATAAAGTGTACCATATGTACAGTCGTGGCCAAAAGTTTTGAGAATGACACAAATATTAGTTTTCACAAAGTTTGCTGCTAAAATGCTTTTAGATCTTTGTTTCAGTTGTTTCTGTGATGTACTGAAATATAATTACAAGCACTTCATACGTTTCAAAGGCTTTTATCGACAATTACATGACATTTATGCAAAGAGTCAGTATTTGCAGTGTTGGCCCTTCTTTTTCAGGACCTCTGCAATTCGACTGGGCATGCTCTCAATCAACTTCTGGGCCAAATTCTGACTGATAGCAACCCATTCTTTCATAATCACTTCTTGGAGTTTGTCAGAATTAGTGGGTTTTTGTTTGTCCACCCACCTCTTGAGGATTGACCACAAATTCTCAATGGGATTAAGATCTGTGGAGTTTCCAGGCCATGGACCCAAAATTTAAACGTTTTGGTCCCCGAGCCACTTAGTTATCACTTTTGCCTTATGGCACGGTGCTCCATCGTGCTGGAAAATGCATTGTTCTTCACCAAACTGTTGTTGGATTGTTGGAAGAAGTTGCTGTTGGAGGGTGTTTTGGTACCATTCTTTATTCATGGCTGTGTTTTTGGGCAAAATTGTGAGTGAGCCCACTCCCTTGGATGAGAAGCAACCCCACACATGAATGGTCTCAGGATGCTTTACTGTTGGCATGACACAGGACTGATGGTAGCGCTCACCTTTTCTTCTCCGGACAAGCCTTTTTTCAGATGCCCCAAACAATCGGAAAGAGGCTTCATCGGAGAATATGACTTTGCCCCAGTCCTCAGCAGTCCATTCGCCATACTTTTTGCAGAAGATCAATCTGTCCCTGATGTTTTTTTGGAGAGAAGTGGCTTCTTTGCTGCCCTTCTTGACACCAGGCCATCTTCCAAAAGTCTTGGCCTCACTGTGCGTGCAGATGCGCTCACACCTGCCTGCAGCCATTCCTGAGCAAGCTCTGTACTGGTGGCACTCCGATCCCGCAGCTGAATCCTCTTTAGGAGACGATCCTGGCGCTTGCTGGACTTTCTTGGACGCCCTGAAGCCTTCTTAACAAGAATTGAACCTCTTTCCTTGAAGTTCTTGATGATCCTATAATTTGTTGTAGCCACAATATCCTTGCCTGTGAAGCCATTTTTATGCAACGCAATGATGGCTGCTTGCGTTTCTTTGCAGGTCACCATGGTTAACAATGGAAGAACAATGATTTCAAGCATCACCCTCCTTTTAACATGTCAAGTCTAACCCAATCAGCCTGACATAATAATCTCCAGCCTTGTGCTCGACAACATTCTCACCTGAGTTAACAAGACGATTACTGAAATGATCTCAGCAGGTCCTTTAATGACAGCAATGCAGTGGAAAGTTTTTTTCGGGATTAAGTTAATTTTCATGGCAAAGAAGGACTATGCAATTCATCTGATCACTCTTCATAACATTCTGGACTATATGCAAATTGCTATTATATAAACTTAAGCAGCAACTTTCCAATTTCCAATATTTATGTAATTCTCAAAACTTTTGGCCACGACTGTACATTCATCTGTCCCAGGGAAAAACAAACAAACACTCTTTTAGCTCCGCTCAGTGGACATTTCACATTTAATATGTGACAAAACGTACATTAACGTATTTTGCGCCTTGCGAAAAAGTTCCTAAAGGTACATTTTCGTCATGAGATCAGGTTGAACTAAAGCCACAGGTGTAGAAAAATAAAATGATCTAATACTCTCATAGTGTAGCATGTCTCATGATCCAAAAAATCCCAATGTGAATGCAGAAAAGAAATGACCCCCTTACTAAGCCGAACTTTTCCCAAGGTTTTTTTTTTCTTTCTTTTTTTCTCTTTTGGTTCCTTGCCACTGTCGCCTTTGGCTTGCTTAGTTGGGGATACTTCATTTCTGGCAATATTGTCGACTTCATCACACAGATACTGGTTGAACTAAACGAAGCTAAATCAATGATGTGAGTGTTTACTATTGTCCTCTTGCATTATCTACACACTATTTTCCAGTTTAATACCGTAAAGCTGCTTTGACACAATCTGTATTGTATAAAGCACTATATAAATAAAGGTGACTTGAATGCTCAGGACACGTGTTGAATCTGTCAGATAATAGATGCATGCAGCAGCTTTAATGGAAACCCAATCTTTAAATAGAGCAAGCTGTCAGACAATGAACAGAAACAGAAACATGCTCTTAAATGAACACAATGACAACACTACGCAGCACAGATTCGCATGTTGACATTCAACACAAATCCTAGCAGGTTTGTCTACACCTACAAATGAGGTCAAGTGTACAGTAATATTAAAACAATAAACAGAGCGGAACAGAACAAAAGACACGTGCATGTGAGACTATTGCAGAAAATCTCAGTAGTGCAATAGATGCTCAAGGGTTAGTGATTGTCTCGGAGCAGTAGAAAACAGAAAGGAAAAGAGGAAAACCAGAAGGTTAGTTGATCAAACCTCCCTGCTTGTGCCAGGAGAGGAGATCAGGTTCAGCGGCAGACTTACCATCTTAGTTTTGACCAGTTTTTCTATAGCACTGACAAGCTCAGCGGCACTGGGGACGTCA
>NC_133368.1:17642449-17683627 GCF_049309525.1 Garra rufa
CAAAATTCATTAGGATATTAAGTAAAGATCATGTTCCATGAAGATATTTGGTAAATTTTCTACCTTAAATATATAAACACTTAATTTTTGATTGGTAATATGCATTGCCAATCAAAGAACTTCATTTGGACTACTTTAAAGGTGATTTTATCAGTATTTAGATTTTTTGCACCTTCAGATTCCAAATGTTCAAATAGTTGTCTCTCGTCCGAATATTGTCCTACTTGGAACTTATGACAGATTTTGTGTTCCAGGGTCACAATTAATAAAGGCAATAATTCAGGGCCATAGTATTACCATTTAAATCAATCAGATGGATGTAAGTTTTTCGTCAATGCAGTCTGAAATCTAAAATGTACAATACCTCCTCCAGGGTGTCATCCTGTAGCTCAGGCGGCCCCAGATCTATGCTCTTGCGTCCATCACGTTTCTGCTTCTGTTTGCTTGGGATCTTCTTGATGTTGCTGCCGTGACTGAGGCGTCGGACGGGGCTGGTCAACCATTTCTTCAGTGTATTCCCAGAGCGCTTGGGTCCAGGGGAGCTGCTCTGCAGGGAGTTCAGGGATGCCTGCGGCTGCAGTGTGGTCACAGACTCTGTCTTCCCTTCTGGGCCGCTAACCGCATAGTTTTCTTTAGGACAAAGAACAGAGAGAAGGGTGAATGAAAGTAAAGTTCATGATGAAGGTGATGAACAGGCCTAATAACATTTTTTAAGAAAAATTAAACTTAAAAGTTGTAATTTCTGCACCACTGATATTACCAAATGGAATTGTGAAAGTAGTAGTTGGGGAAAATACGATTCACAAAAATACTCCACCCATTCATCCAAATGGCCAGAAAAACTGGCAGTCCCACCCTAACCTCACACCTCTGGCTGACACAATTGTTGGAATACTAAAACAAACAGAGCAAAGTTTTTAAGCACCAAAAAGCCATAGTGTTTATGCTTTTCCAGGATCTTACAGACTATGGGCAGCATCTGTGGCATTTTGTTTATTACCATATTCCACAGACTCACCCCTCAGATTTTTAGAAAACAAACAGAAAATATATTTACAATAATGAACGTCTAACAAAGCAGTTCTATAAAGTTTGAGTAAACATGTTTATTACTTGAGTCATAAAGATTTAATTACTTGAATTAACCCTAAACAATTGAAATATTGGTTTCCTCCCATTCCCATTGAAAATCACTTCAACAAGTCTCTTCTTTCCCATCACAGAACAAACTGTTCAACATATAGTCAGGCATCAAAAGGGGACATCCAATGGAGACTTAGTCTACACTCTTAAAAATAAAGGTGCTTCACGATAGAACAGGGGTGCCCAGCCCTGTTCCTGGAGATCTACCATCCAACAAAGTTCAGCTCCAACCCTGATCAAACACACCTGAATCAGCTAATTAATCTCTTAGGTAGCACTTATTAATTACAGACAGCTGTGTTGGAGCAGGGCTGGAACTAAAGTCTGCAGGTAGGTAGATCTCCAGGAACAGGGTTGGGCACCCCTGCCATAGAAGAACCTTTTCTGTCTAAATGGTTCCATAAAGAACCTTTAACTTCTGTTTTACAAAAGGTTCTTTGTGCAAAAGAAGGTTCTTCAGATTATAAAAAAGGTAAGAAAGAGATGGTTCTTTAAAGAACCTTTGACTGAATAGTTCTTTGTGGAACCACAAATGGCTCTTCTATGGCATCGCTATGAAGAACCCTTTAAAGCACCTTTATTTTTTTAAGAGTGTAGAAGCTCTGCGGTAGGTAAGAACTGCTTTCAGATGTTTTGACCCAAGACAACCAAATCCTCCTGTGTATCATCTCAAGCTTTGTTTCCTTTGGAATCTGCATTCCACTGGTTTGAGTCCTACCTTACAGGTAGATCATTTAATTATTTTGGAAAGCAGGAGTGTTTAATTCACAAACTTTCCAGAGGGGTGCCACAGGGTTCAGTCCTTGGCCCCCTTTTCTTATCAGCAAACACATCAACACTGAGAATGATCATCCAGGTTCTATTACTTTTTGTGGTATTCAAAAGCAGAGATATACTCAGAGAGTATTACCTGGACAGGTTAATCTGTTTAAAAGGTAATTAAAGTGAGGAATCAAAGTAATCCAACAAGCAATATCACCAATAGATGGACTCAAGGGCAATACCTACAGTTGACTGAGTCTTTCGATCTGATCTTGATTTTGTTGTAACATTTGTGTGACCTCTGGCATAACAAACAGTATTGTAGTACAGGAAGAATCAGCAATGCCAAATATTTCAATTCTAACACCAGCCCAGCTTTACTGACCAACTCCAGATAACTGGAAACCACATAGCACGATTCACTGGAAATAATGACATTTTTAGATAAGAACTGAAAAAAATCGATAGAGCATAAGAGTACTGCTATTCTCTTCAGATGCAACACTATACACACATTCATTCAAAGTTATTGATCGCCTTCCACAAATGCAAACCACAAACCTAACTTAAAGTCAATATTTTTAAGGTGCAGAAGAAGCGCAAACCACACTGTTAAAAGCAAATTTCATCTAACTTTAATTTGACAGTATAACCGCTATTGTAGTACTCCTTCAAAACGATTGTAGACTCGGTTTACATGGCATCACTAAGTTCTGTCATTCTGAAACATGGTTTTTCATATCACTGCTATGCTGATAACAACTCTACTCTACACTCTTAAAAATAAAGGTGCTTCACGATGCCATAAAATAATCTTTTTTGTCTAAATGGTTCCATAAAGAACCTTTAACATCTGAAGAACCTTCCTGTTCCACAAAAGGTTCTTTGTGGCGAAAGAAGGTTCTTCAGATTATAAAAAGGTAAGAAGAGATGGTTCTTTGAAGAACCTTTGATTAAATGGTTCGTTGAGGAACCAAAAATGATTCTTCTAAGGCATCGCTGTGAGGAACCTTTTAAAGCACCTTTATTTTTAAGAGTGTACCTCTCATTCCATCTTGATTATTCGACGATAGCTGCTCGGATGTCAGCTTGTCTAACAGACATTTGTTGTTGGATGAAGGACCATCGCCTTCTACTAAACCTTGCCAAGACAGAACTGCTTGTGTTTCCATCAAACCCATCGCTTAATCACAATTTTACCATCCAGTAAGGCACATCAACCATAACTCCTTCAAAAACAGCCAGAAACCTTGGAGTTGTAATTGATGATCAACTTTCTCAGACCACATTGCTAAAACTGCCCGGTCCTGCAGATTTGCTTTATTCAACATCAGGAAGATCAGACCCTTTCTTTCGGAAGATGCTTCACAACTCATTGTTTAATCTCTTGTTCTGTCCAGGCTGGACTATTGCAATGCTCTTTTGGCAGGTCTTCCAGACAGTTCTATCAAACCTTTACAATTAATCCAGAATGCGGCTGCAAGACTAATTTTTTTAATGAGGCGAAAAGAATGCATGTCACACCTTTCTTCATTAATTTGCACTGGTTACCAACAGCTGCTCGCATTAAAATTCAAGGCATTAATGTTTGCCTACAAAACCACCACTGGCTCTGCACCCCTTTACCTAAATGCATTACTTGTGTGTCCTCTAGAAGCTTGCGTTCTGCAAGTGAACGGCACATTATTGTGCCATCCCAAAGAGGCACAAAATCACTTTCACAGACTTTCACATTAAATGTAGCCTTCTGGTGAAAGGACCAGCCCAACTCAATCCAAACAGCAGTCCTTAGCCATCTTCAAGAATTGGCTAAAAACGTATCTCTTCCATCTTTATTTGACCCTCTAACTTTAGCACCCTCTATTCTAATTCTATTCTAAAAAAAATATATTAAAAAACTTGACCTTTTAGACTTACACTATACTCTATTGATTTACTTACTGTTTGTTTTCTTTCTTTTTTTTTTTTTTTAAATCTAACATTAGCTTCTCTGTTTTTGTTGTATTATATCTATCTATTTTTAGGCCTCTAACACTAGCTTGCTTTTCTTTTTTTTAATTCTATCTATTTATCTATCTATCATTAATTCTATCTATTTATTATATAATTAAAAAAAAACATTGATACATGTACTGCGTTAGGCTAAATGAGACTTGTCATAGCATTTGTATGTTATTGCTCTTTTGTTGATTTTGATTGCTTCCATTGTCCTCTTTTGTAAGTCGCTTTGGATAAAAGCATCTGCTAAATGTCTAAATGTAAATGTAAATAAAATTACTAATGGTTATCAGCCAAATTTTCAATGTCAGCGCATTCTTATTCTAATCATGCACAATACTGTAATAATATTCAATATATCGAAATTCCAAACAAATTGGCATTATATCTTTTTGAAGCATCACTAAAAAAATGTTTTGTATTGTATATCTATTCATAATTCATGATAAGATCATCAAGTATCATCAGCAGCAGAAGAAGAACTTCTTCTGCGTTCTTCAAACGTCCATTGTGTTGATGACATCTGTGTGTTGAGTACGGCCTTTAATGGCTGACTCATTAGAGGAAGTGACCTTGTGAGAGTTGATCATAAAGCTTGTGACGGAAACATAAGTGAATCTCCACTACACCACACTGATTCTGCAGAAATCACAGCCCTCTCAACTGAGCATCGGGCTGTCGGAGTCCTGAAACACAACAAACGCTGCTCTTCACACATGCTGTACACACTGTTCTGTGTTTGTCGCACCAGGCTCGATGCAACACATGTGAGCCATTTATGAGAACACAGGAGTGTGTCCATCTGCTGTTTGATGGAGTGCATCCCATCAAGTGCTGTAGTGCTTCTTGAAGAGCGAACCTGCGTAATACACAGACTGACTGACGACAAACATGCAGTCTTGTGAGTGTGTGATTCTGTGTGGAGCAAAGAGAGGCTTTAATGAGAGCAGTCATTAAGCACTGCCCTTTACACACACACACACACACACACACACACACACACACACACACACACACACACTCTCTCTCTCTCTCTCTCTCTCTCTCTCTTCTCCTGCTGCTGCCTCAGTAACCGAGAGACAGACAGAGAGAGTTCTTTGTTCTTATAAGTGGTCACATCACATTTCCACAGAAAGCAGCATCTGGATCATATGACTACTTTTACTACAAAGCAAAACTAACTCACAGGAACTCCCATTGACACATATCAGAGTCCTGCTCTTGAAAAACTCCCACAAGAAAAGTTGGAGAACTGATCAACGGAACTTAATGCATAAACATGCAAAAGTTCTGAATAAAATTTGACTTTGTTAAGTATATTATAATGTGTTGTAAGAAATGTTTTTCTTACTTAGATTTTTTTGTCTTGTTTCCAGCCAAAATATCTGAAAATTCTTAAATCAAGATGGATTTTCTAGACGAGTAAAAATTATTTTCTTGTTTTCAGAAAAAAAAACAAGCCAAAATTCAGTGATTTTCTGCGTAGAACAAGCAAAATAATCCAAGAAATGGGGTAAGCAAAAATATCTTTTTTCACACAGAAAACGAAATTATTTTTCTTACCCCATTGCTTGTTTCAAGCAAAAATGCACTTCATTTTGACTTGACTTCTAGAAAATCCTTCTTGATTTAAGAATTTGTAGATATTTTGGCTGGAAACAGGACAAAAAAATCTAAGTAAGAAAAGCATTTTTTGCAGTGTGTTACTTTTCAGTTGCCTAGTAACTTTATTAGGTAGTCACAGATTCAAACCGAACAAATATAAATGCTCTTTAATTACATTTTTTCATCTTCAACTTAATTTAGACAAATATGTGAAATATTTCATACATTAAGACACTGACACTAAAATATGAGGAACAAAACCATATTAAGAAATGCAGTTTCATTCAGAGACAAGAATGACTCAAACAGCTATACAATGATGTGAAAAAATTAATACTACTAATATACAAATTTAGATTACAGTATACAGTTGAGGTCAAACGTTTACATCCATCTTGCAGAATGTGCAAAATGTTAATTATTTTAACCAAAATAGGAGGGATCATACAAAATGTTATTTTTTTTTTATTTAGTACTGACTTGAATAAGATATTTCATAAAACATGTCTACATATAGTCAACAAGAGAAAATAATAGTTGAATTTATAAAAATGACCCGGTTTTAAGTTAACATACACTTCATTCTTAATACTGCTGTTACACTGCAAAAAATGCTTTTCTTACTTAGATTTTTTGTTTTGTTTCCAGGCAAAAATATTTGAAAATTCTTAAATCAAGATAGATTTTCTAGATGAGTAAAAATTATTTTATGGCTTTCAGAGAAAACAAGCCAAAATTAAGGGATTTTTTGCTTAGAACAAGCAAAATAATCTGCCAATGGGGTAAGAAAAAAAAAAAATCTTATTTCAAACAGAAAACAAGATTTTTTTTTTTACCCCACTGGCAGATTATTTAGCTTGTTTCAAGCAAAAACACACTTAATTTTGACTTGTTTTTTTCTTTCCTGAAAACAAGACAATTTTTACTCGTCTAGAAAATCCTTCTTGATTTAAGAATTTTTAGATATTTTGGCTGGAAACACGACAAAAAAATCTAAGTAAGAAAAGCATTTTTTGCAGCATTTTATGAGATTCTTTTTTTTTTTTTAAATGTACACATCTTCATTCTGTTCAAAAGTTTTCACCCCTCAGCTCTTAATGAGTGTTTCAACCTTTTGTAATAGTCACATATGAGTTGTCCTCAGTATGAAAGGATGGATCTCAAAATCATACAATAATTGTTGGAAAGGGTTCAAAAACCAAAAAACAGGTGGGACCTATAGGATCTTGAACTTTTGAACAGGGTAATTTTTATAAATTTAACTTATTTCCTCTTGTGAACTATATGTACAGTAAACATATTTTATGTGAAATATCTTATTCAGGTCATTACTAAATAAAAAAATAACATGCATTTTGCATGATCCCTCTTATTTTGGTAAAAATAATTAACATTTTGCAGATTCTGCAAGGTGTATGTAAACTTTTGACCTCAACTGTATATTAAAAAAAAAAAACAATGATAAAGTAGAAAATACAGATTCATGGCCAGTAAATTTGATTAACTTTGTTCACCATTTGAAGATGTGGCATTTGAAGGATATTTCACAGTAACTTACTGACGCTGTCAAGCAAAGTCCTTTTTGCACTGTTTTCTATTCCACGCTTTCTTTAACAAGCTGACTTTTACAGTAGTAACTATGGTGTTTAAGCAAAAAAAACAAAAAAACAATTGATGCAATGCTAGTGACAGGCCATTCTAACTGACTCTACATTTATAAATCACCAATTGTGACATCACTTCCTTCATGTTCTGTTCTGCTACTCACAGTTACTTCACTAGCCTATTGAAACTCAATCCAGTGAATCTGTGCAGTAAAAATACCACACATGACTTCTTTTGAGGAGTTTTTGAGGCATGGCAACTATTCTGAAAGGCAAAAAAGTGAGAAAAACGAACTCAATAGTATTTAAAAGGAACACTCCACTTTTTTTGGAAATAGGCTCATTCTCCAACTCCCCCCGAGTTAATAAGTTGATTTTTACCGTTTTGAAATCCATTCAGCCGTTCTCCTGTTCTGGCGATATCACTTTTAGCATAGCTTAGCATAGATAATTGAATCCTATTAGACCAATAGCATCGCGTTCAAAAATGACCAACGAGTTTCCATATTTGTTGTATTTAAAACTTGACTCTTCTGTAGTTATATCATGTACTAAGACCGGTGGAAATGCAAAGCTGCGAGTTTCTAGGATGATAAGATTAGGAACTACACTTCCATTCCGGCGTAATAGTCAAGAAAGTTTGCTGCCGTAATATGGCCGAAGCAGGCGGAGTATTATCAGAAATGAGTTCCCAGCTAGTTTAGCATTTGCACATGTGCTGCGTGGTATTACTGCTCCTGTTTCAGCCTTATTACGGCAGCAAACTTCCTTGACTATTACACCGGAATGGGAGTGTAGTTCCTAATCTTATCAGCCTATAAATCACAGCTTTACATTTCCACCATTCTTAGTACACGATATAACTACAGAAGAGTCAAGTTTTAAATAGGACAAATATGGAAACTCGTTGGTCATTTTTGAACGTGTTGCTATTGGTCTAATAGGATTCAATGATCTATGCTAAGCTATGCTAAAAGTGATATCGCCAGAACAGGAGAACGGCTGAATGGATTTCAAAACGGTAAAACTCAACTTATTAACTCGGGGGGAGTTGGAGAATGAGCCTATTTCCAAAAATAGTGGAGTGTTCCTTTAAACATTAAAAACACTACTTTTTCCATCATTTTTGCAATAACTTTAATCAGCTAGTGTTTTAGTGATTTGTAGTGGATCTTTGAACTGACTTGTCCTTAAGGTCACACAGGTGTTTTATCAGAGGAACCGCAAGTGTAACCTTTAGTTTTGCTACCATTCGACACTGAGTGACCACATGAAAACCAACACATTATTACCTCCAACTCGTCACATACTGACACATAGTCAGGACCTTGGCGTCACTTTTTGACACACAGGGTACCCCTCAAGTGTAATTTTTGACTTGCAGTGTCCTCCATTGTTTTAAATAAGAAACCCTTGTCATCAAATGCAGATGCTAAAGGCATTGGGAATTTTATCGTCATGATTAAATTATATTTTGGGTAATAATATTGCCATTATTGCATATATGTTGGGGTGTGTTTTTTCAATGTAAACAGTCACAACTATTTAATTTACACATTTATGAGCACGTAACCCAACCCCTGTCCCTAAACCTACCATCTGTTAATTAAACACAGGATATAACAAGCAGATATAACTACAGTCATAATTTATTCCAAAAATATTAATATTCCAAGTCTTTTGAGGCAAAACGATTGATTTGTGAGAGGAATAGACGTGATCACAGTATCCATCTGCCGTAAATCTCATCCTGTGTGCAGTCTGTGCACAAATTCAAAAATTGCCACCAGAAGAAGCCTTATGTCAGCCGTAGTTTTGAAATGCCATTGGCTCTTGTGTGTTCTATGACCGATTGTGTCATGCTAATGTTCAGGAGAATGTTTTTGAATCAGATGTGAGTGCTTCGAGAGAGCAGGATTATTTCAGCGATTAAAAGCTTTTGATTTACTCTGTTCTTCGCATAAAGATATCGCATGGCTTCAGAAGACTTGGAATTCAACATGACTTGTTTGTAATATTTGATGAGTTTCCAAAACTCATCAACTGGTCACTGGGGTTCCTCAGGGATCAGTTCTTGGACCCCTCCTCTTCTCCACATATACCACATCTCTGGGCCCCATCATACAGGCACATGGCTTCTCCTACCATTGCTATGCTGATGACACACAGCTCTATCTTTCTTTCAAACCAGATGATCCATCAGTAGCTGCAAGCATCTCTGGCTGTCTGGCGGATATCTCTGCATGGATGAAGGAACACCATCTTCAGCTCAATCTAGCTAAGACTGAGCTCCTTGTCTTTCCCGCCACTCCAACTTTACAGCATGACTTCTCCATCCAGTTAGGTTCATCAACAATTACCCCATCGACTTCAGCCAGAAATCTTGGTGTAATCTTTGATGACCAATTGACTTTTAAAGACCACATAGCTAAAACTGCTCAATCCTGCAGGTTTGCATTGCACAACATCAGAAAGATCAGGCCCTTCCTAACAGAGCATGCTGCACAACTCCTCGTCCAGGCCCTGGTCATCTCCAGGCTGGACTACTGCAATGCTCTTTTAGCTGGTCTTCCAGCATGTACAATCAGGCCTCTACAAATGATTCAGAATGCAGCAGCACGGCTGGTCTTCAATGAGCCCAAGAAGGCCCATGTCACACCTCTCTTTATATCCCTGCACTGGCTACCGGTTACGGCTCGCATCAAATTCAAGACACTGATGCTGGCCTATAGGACAGCCACCGGCTCTTCACCTGCCTACCTCCATTCACTACTACGCATCTACACTCCCTCCAGAAGTCTGAGATCCTCTAGTGAAAGACGCCTTATTGTACCACCACAGAGAGGCATGAAATCACTTTCCAAAACATTCTCCTTCAACGTCCCTGCCTGGTGGAATGATCTTCCCACCCCCATCCGGAACGCAGACTCCATAACTGTCTTCAAGCGACTGCTGAAAACCCATCTTTTTCGACACTATTTGACTCAATAAAAAAAAAAAAAAAAAAAAAAAATTCTTCTCCTTCCTTCTCTTTCCTGATCTTCCCTTTCTAGCCCGTACTCATCTAACAACGCCTGATATATGGTATTTTTGAGCACTTCCTATGTCGATCTGCCTCCTTAGGATGAATCACTTGTTGTATTCCCCAATTGTAAGTCGCTTTGGATAAAAGCGTCTGCTAAATGAATAAATGTAAATGTAAATGTAATACTTTTATACTGCTTTTTTATAGTCAGTTTTTGTAATAAATACCTGTGACTGTCACTGTACTTTTATTTGCCTGTTACATGCTCCAGTGATGATGATTTATACTTTTACAAATGTATGCAAATCAGTAAATTAAGGCAAACAACTGAAAGCAATGCAATGGAGTAAAAATGTTGTTAAAGGGGTACCCTGTGCATTAAAAAAAAAGTGACGACAAGGTGTCCTGACCAAGCATCAATACGTTGTGAGAACCTGCACTATTTTCTTTATCCACCCTATTTTTCCTGTAAAAGCGGCGCAGACATTTGTAAATTTTATGAGTCAAGATTCTGGTCTCATCTGTGTCCAGCTGTTTTTAGCTGTACAAAGCAGCTCATTCGCTAGATATTGCAAGTTGTTGTGTCTTTCCAATATTATTGTATTTATGAGCACACTGCTTTGTAGGGCAAACAGTTTTACCATTTACCGCACGTTGTTATTTTTCTGGTTATTTCCCTATAGCGCTAATGAACCGGAGTCTCGCACATAGACTTACTTCCATGTTAAAGAATAAGGTGGATAATGAATGTTTTAACCTGTTTTGGTACTATTTTTCCTGAATGGCCAAATGTTTTGTGTTAAAATTAAAAATAAGACACAGTGGCCTCATTAAACACAATTCACATGAGTCAGAGTTCCCGTCGCTGTTGTGAAAGAGTGACTGATACTCCCACCTCATACTCCTCATACTTCTTACAAAAACACTGATGTTGTGTTACAAAAAAGTGATGAAGTCATGGTTAATAATTTGCGATGAACAATAAGAATGTAAAACAAGAAGCTATCATTTAGAAGCATATGCTCTGGACAAGATAATGCACCAGGATTTACTCTCAACAACTGCTATAAAACTAGTAGCTCTGCTGGATGCTGATTGTGGTTCCAACTTTGCTTTCCAGCACTTCCTCCATACAAAATGCACTATATATTAACAGAATGATATGATATGAAACACACATTTACCAGCAACTGTGGGGTTTCTTTGCGTAGCACAAACAGGAGACCAACTATTACATGTCAGGGATTGTATTTTCTAGCAAATGGATGAAACTTAATTTACTTAGTACTTTAGTAAGTAATTTTGTTTGACACACTTCACTTCAGCTTATAGGTTTCACTTTAGATTTAAGGCCCTCATATGTGAGAAGTATGCACTATCCATTCATAAATTCCTTGTGGCGTCTCCCACACAACTTCCTGAAACACAGAGGTGTGACTGAGAGAATGGTTTAGTCTTCACTAACGCAAACAGGCAGATGTGTCTTTTTTTATCTGCTGTTGAGTCTTTGCACCGACATTCCTTGCTGTCAATAGAAACCCAGGCATGTTTTAAAGCATTTTTTTTTTTTTCAGATTCTTCCTCTAAACTGAGCCGGTTCTGAAACACACAGGCAGTCCAGACGGACGGCATTCCATTCATAGGTGAGGAGTTTCACATGCTTTAACGTGACAACACCTCTCACCTCATAATGACTGAACATTACAAACATTATTAACTGTAAATGTCCCAAGTGCCCAGGATGAAGAAAAACAAGGAAATAATTCCCATGTTCCCACATTGTCTCTCTCTTAGAGCCGTCTTCAAAGAGCCACGAAAGCTCTTCTGATGAAAAGAGGATTTGAACTAATTTGCTCTTGAAAGACTGCAGGAATCATGGCTGACAGACCAGGCTGCACAATAACAGATCATTTTGCATAATAGTATAACACAAGGGATGAGCTTTTTACCTCACTTTTACCTCAATTAACTCTTAATTTGCTGCTTACTAGTAGTTAGTAAGGTAGTTGTTAAGTTTAGGTGTAGGATAGGGTTAAGGGGTTTTAGAATATGGTCATGCATAAGGCATTAATATGTGTTTGATAAGTAATAAAAAATAAAATCTATATAAAAATAATAAAAGCCAATATGCTAGAAATATGCAAGCCAATAAGCAACTAGTTATTAGTGAGAATTGGTCCCTAAAAACTTTACCAATTAAATATATTCAACTAGTTGCTAAGACAACATTTCCTATTTTCATTTAGTTTACCTTTGAGTAGTAAAATCAGGGTTCGTACAGATGTGATGTCAAATTACTTTTCAAACACTACTTCTTTCATTTTCAAACAATGTCTTATCTTTCAAATCCCCCCAAAAAAGATAAACAGATAATTATCTTTATAAGATATACTAATAAAATGATACTCGAAATTCCGATCTAAATCAAATGATTCGCAATCCATGCTCTGAAGTACCGATCTGAAGCAAATGATTCACAAATCTGCTCCAAAGTTCCGATGTTAAAGACTGGCGAACCCGCTCTGAAATCGCGATCTTAATCAAATAGTTTGCAATCTGTGCTCCGAAGTTCTGATCTGAAGCAAAAGATTCAAAAACTAAAGTTCTAATCTAAATCAAATGACTCATGAACCTGCTCTGAAATCCTGTTCTAAATCAAATGATTTGTGAGCCGTGCTCCAAAGTTTTTTCCCGAAGCAAATATTCACAAACCCGCTCTGAAATCCCGATCTAAATCAAACAATTTGTAATCTGTGCTCCTAAGCAAAACATTCTCAAATCCACTCCAAAGTTCCGATGTCAATGACTGGCGATGACTGGCAAACCTGCTCTGAAATCCCGATCTAAATCAAGTGATTCACGATCCACGCACCAAAGTTCCAATCTGAAGTAAAAGATTCATGAACCCACTCTGAAGTTTCGATCTAAATCAGATTACTCACAAACCCACTCTGTAGTTCCGATCTAAATCTAATGACTTGCGAACCGGCTCTTAAATCCCGTTCTAAATCAAATGATTCATGAGCTGTGCTCCAAAGTTTCGTTCCGAAGGAAAATATCTACAAACCCAGTCTAAACCACTAATCCCAACCTAAATCAAATGACTCGCGAACCCTCCCCGATGTCCCGATCTAAATCAAATAATTCGCGATCTACAATCCAAAGTTCCGATCTGAAGCAAAAGAGTCATGAACCCGCTCCGAAGTTCAATTCCGAAGCAAATGAATCGCGATCTGTGCTCTGAAGTCCATGACTCACGAACCGGCTCTGAAATCCTGTTCTAAATCAAATTATTTTTGAGCCGTGCTCCAAAGTTTCGTTCCGAAGCAAAATATTTACGAACCTGCTCCAAAATCCCAATCTAAATCAAATGACTCGCGAACTCACTCCGAAATCCTGATCTAAATGAAGTAATTTGCGATCTGCGCTCCAAAGTTACGATCTGAAGCAAAAGATTCATGAACCCGCTCCGAAGTCCATTTCTAAATCAAATGATTCGCGATCTGTGGTCGGAAGTTCCGATCTGAAGCAGAAGATTTACAAACCTGCTCCAAAGTTCCGATCTAAATCAAATGACTCGCGATCTGCACTTTCGAAGTTCTGATCTGAAGCAAATGATTCACAAACCCACTCCGAAGTTCAGATTTAAATCAAATGATTTGTATACTGTGCTTCGATTGGAGTGCTTCAACAGTGAATCATTTTGTGAATTAATTAACTGATTCAGAGTTTAGAAAAGCTCAGCTTCAACCATAACTACAATTTTTTTTTTTTTTTAAATGATTAAAAGTGATGCCGTAATTCTAAAATGAATGGGCCTTTTCATTTAACCTGGTATTTGCTAGTGAATCGCTTGAAATGAATGAACAAAGTCACAAGTTTGAATCAACTAGAGCATAAATGACTCACTCAATTGATTTGGTTCATCTGTTCACCTTTTCGTGTCTTCAGCCATGTTTACATGACACTGTCAGTACTACTACTGGCTTAGCTCGCTAGTTTTAATGACATTAACTAAAATAAGCAAAAAAAGTATGTTTTTTTGAATTGCAGTAATTTTGCGTGAAAAGATATGTGCTTATTGAAAAAAAGACTTGCATTGCGTTTTAATAATTCAAACACTTTCCAAGTACCTCTTCAGGAATGTTGCCATTTTCAAGAGTTTTCCAGGCCTTAAATTTCTAAAAGGTAAATTCAAGTTCCTCAAGCACTTTAAGCACCTTGTAGGAAACCTGTAAAATTACTAAAACTAATAAATAAATAAACAGCACATAGTGTTAAAAAAATAATAATACAAATGATGAAATCACAGAAATGACTAAACTTTAAAGTGAAAAAAAAAAATCTGAATATTAACAAAAAACTACAATAGAATCACTAAAATCACAGTGATGCACTTATTGTGTCACACAGCTGAAATACTACAAGTGACACAGTGCCCAACAAACTAATTTTCACCTCACTTTAAACTCCATGAGGTGTGTTGACTACTGCACGTTTCTTGTTTGGGACAAGTCCTGCTTGATTTTTGCTTTCTTTAAATTTTTTTGTCTTTTGTAATACTGTAAAGCATTCAAAACATCCGGCCCGTGCACACTGGGCACATTTCTAAACATTGAATAGTATACACTGTGATTACATCCCATCAACTAGTCATCTGCATTTTGAATCTGTGTCACACGGCTTTGGTTGACAATGCAAGAAGCGTGAATCTGGCAATTCAGATATGGTACAGGACACAGGACGTGAGAAACACCGTTTCCAGCCGACCATCAGACCATCACTGCAGCTGCATGCATATGGAGGGTCATTTACATAAAGCAAACACTGGTTCAGTCTAGTCAACTATTTGACTTGATAACTATTTGCATGTCCCAGGACTTTTTTAAAGTGGGATCCTTCAGACTCTCACACCCATTCGATTTTTAGTAAAAAAACTTAAATGTGCACAAGAAATGAGGCATAAACTATCACACATTAATGAGAATCTCAGATTACCCCATAGGACTGAACCTGTAATAAACACATTGCATTGATGCATTCACGCCATGCCGTAATTACTATAATTATTAAATGACAACCCGGATGTTTCACTCGAAGCCGTTCACGATCTCAGACCCAGGAATATGCATTACTATGACAACACCGGTAACAACACAATGAATGTGTAATTTGAGCAATCAATGGACAAAACCACAATACAGCAAATAAGAGTCATTATTCAAATGTCTTTTTACTGAAATCAGTCTAATAATGACAGTCTATCTAGCTTAGACTCTAGACAGTCTTTCAACTCTATGCTCACTACATACACTACATTCATTTAGTTTCAGATTTATCTTAAATTATTAAGACATTAACTATTGTCATTTATTTGAAAAAACAGCATGTGACACCCAAGCAAGACTAGAACAGGACTGAAAAATTCACTACCTTTGAGGTTTTTTTGGCGAGAATTGCAGTTTGGAGTGGAAAAAAACAACAAATTATTTTTAAAGGAAACAAGACAGAACTTGCAGAAAACCTGTTCCTATGCAGAGTTGCAACTGTTAGGAGTTATAATTGACTATATACTTAAAAAAAAAAAAAAGAGCAATACAATAAGCAATTCAATTGCCTCCCTTCAGGTTAAAGCTGAAAACCCATAGAAACCAAAACCATAACACCATCAACCACAGACTCCAAACAACTCCGGAATAATGACTGTGGCTGATGTGAAGACATCACAACAGAGGTTGCGTTTTTAGCCCCGTCTCTTTCTGCAGGGCAGCTTCCTGAGTTAATCAGTATGGAGAGAGAGAGAGCGAGAGAGAGAAAGAGCACTTTAGTCCACATTAGAGAGGAGCAGAGAGGTACTTCACCCTGTCATCAAAACACGCGCGTATGTGTCTGCAAACAACCCTCATCTACCCATGACACAAGACAGAGTAAACAACTGCGACTCTACAGTCAATATCATATTAAACCACAAGGCAAAGATATAAAAAGACATGCAAGGTATTAAAATGATGTATCAGAATAAGAAATAAATACTTAAAAATAGTCCACGTACACTGCACACTGACATTGACACTGCCCAGAAGTGTCTTTTGGTTTCTGTAGTGTCACATGCTGTATTTTGTCTAAAGCCATTTTAAAATTATTAAACTTAGACTTTTTCATAAGCTCATATCATTTGAGTGACTTTATCGAATATTTGTATATGTTTTTATTCGTCTTGCCACAGGATGTGAACTCCAAGAAGCTTAATTAGATTAAAATGATGAAAAACTTAATGGTAAACAGTTACAACATCTAAAACATGCATCTCACCCTCTTTGCATATAAAATAGTACACGCTTTAATCAAAAATCTTTGTTTAAAAGACAAGTTCATTTTATCCATTGTAACAAAAAGAAGTGCACTTTAGTATATGTTATTTATTTTAGTCTTTCTGAAAATAATATACTGGATTTAATGTTTTCACACACTTAATTGCATGTATTAAATTTGTAATTAAATTAAAATATTATACAATTTAAATAAAATTCATATCAACTACACAAGAGTGCTTTTTTGACCTACTTAAGTAGAATTTAAGTACACCTTTATATGTAATTTCATAATCACTTTTATTGTCTTTGAAATATACTTAAAGTCTACTTTAAAGTGTTAAATGTACTCCCAAGCCTTTATGGTTAACTAAAATATACTTTAATGTCATTTCAATTAAAACTTGTAAGTCATGGATTTAAATATATTTTAATTTATACATTTTTAATGATGAAGTTTGGTACATTTAGAATATATTAACTTTTAATTTAACATATTACAAGGTGCACTTTTTATTTAAGTTTGTACCTAAGTTTGTCATGTATTTAAATTGTATTTATACAATTTCAATAATGAAGTTGCAGTTTGGTACATTTAAAATATATTAACTTCAAATGTAATATCAAATAACACATTGCATTTCAAATTAATATCAAACGCTTTATTCATAATTAGTGTGTTAGTCAATACATCAAAATAAGTGTACTTCTTTAAAGAACGACAAATGATTATTAAAATAACTTCTAATTTTACATATTACAAAGTATACTTCTTACTTACGTTTCTACTTAAGTTAGTCATGTATTTAAATTAGATTTATACCATTTCTTTAAAGAATGACAAATGATTATTACAATAACTTTTAATTTTACATATTACAAAGTGCCATTTTTACTCACGTTTCTACTTAAGTTTGTCATATTTAAATTGTATTTATACAATTTCTTTAAAGAATGACAAATTATTATTAAAATAACTTCTAATTTTACATATTAAAAAGTGCAATTTTTGTATTTATGTTTTTCATGCATTTAAATTATATTTGTACAATTTCTTTAAAGAACGACAAATGATTATTAAAATAACTTCTAATTTTACATATTACAAAGTTCACTTTTTACTTAAGTTTCTACTTAAGTTAGTCATGTATTTAAATTAGATTTATTTCTTTAAAGAATGACAAATGATTATTACAATAACTTTTAATTTTACATATTACAAAGTGCACTTTTTACTCAAGTTTATACTTAAGTTTTTCATGTATTTAAATTATATTTATACAATTTCTTTAAAGAATGACACAATTACAATAACCTTTATTTTTTTAATATTACAAGTGCACTTTTGACTTACGTTTCTACTTAAGTTTTTCATGTATTTAAATTGTATTTATACAATTTCTTTAAAGAATGATAATTATTAAAATATTTAACTTAAAAAGTCTAATTTTTACTTAAGTTTGTACTTATGTTTGTCTTGTATTTATATTGTATTTATGCAATTTCTTTAAAGAATGACAAATGATTATTTAAATAACTTTACATATTACAAAGTGCACTTTTAACTTAAGTTCGTCATGTATTTAAATTGCATTTATACAATTTGCAGTTTGGTACATTTAAAATTGATCAACTTTTAATGTAATTTCAAATAACACATACATTTACTTGATATGTTAGTCAATACATCAAAATAAGTGTACTTATTTAAAGAACGACAAACAAAATAACTTTAAATTTTTTTACTTATTACAAAGTGCACTTTTTACTTAAGTTTGTACTTAAGTGGACTTTTGTTTCAATAATATTACTTGCAAATGCAGTTTTTTATACTTTTAAGAGCTGAAGTACACTACAAGTGCACTTTTAACACAGCCAAGTACACTTCTTCACAAGGGATTATTACACTACCAGAAAACGTCAACAAGTTGTATAGGTGAACCAGCTCAATGCAAACCAATATCATATGTATAAAGCCTTTGTTGTGCCACAAACTTGCTCTATGTACATTAGTTCTGCACTGATCTGTTCTAGAAGAGCGTCTGTGAAACCCACCTCCCACATGACAGCAGCAGCAGCATTTAGCCAGAATCCAGTCGCAGCAGGACTGCACACCGTTGTCACTCCTCATGACCGTTTAGAGATGCATGTCTCAACACAGAGAGATGTTCCTGGAGGACTGCACCCGCACCAATGAGCAATAACTCTCATTCAGCCTGACTTTACCTCCAGAACAGAGAGTGAGAGAGAGAAAGAGAGAGAGAGAGAGGCGGAGCAACAGGACTCTCTCTCATGTTTCACTTTCAGACAAAGGCCACAGTCAGTTTGCTGGACGTGATAATGTGAACCCATGACAATGTGTCCAGCTATAGTATGCTTACAGGGCACCACGGGGGTCGGCACTCTCTCTGACTCTTTTCTCTCTTTTTTCACTGAAAGCATTTTAAATGAGAAGCCAGTGAAAAAACTAAATGGACATTCCCAAGCAGATAACTTGAGCTGAACTTCTGAACTGGACAAGTGAGAAAAGATTCACTGATGCTTAAAGTTAATCTCAGAATGGGTGAAGATTACATGAAGTTGTTGATGTTGTTTATGCTGTGTTATCAGGAGGAGATTGTCACCTGCTGTGTGACGCTATACTACGTTGCTGAAATAACTAGAATCAACAGCACAATTAAAATTGAAAAAACACTTTCCGTACACTTTCCGCCTGTTTCTAAGTAATAAACAACACATTCAAGGTCAGAGATTTAAATAGCTGATAACTATTATAAACAGATCTTATCTACTGCAGCACCAAAAAGTAGTTAGACATGTAAACAACATGTCAATCATGTTGATAGTTAGTGTGATTGTCTACACCTGTGGTTCTCCTGCTAGGACACCTGTGTGAACTGGAAAACTGAATTCATACATCCACTAAAAACACCAGGTAAAGGTATGTGTGTGTGTGATTCCAGCTGGATATAACAAATCAATCATTGTTGTAACTATGATAAAATAGTGTGGGACAATCTATAAAAAACTGTGAATGAGAAGTGTGCGTAATTGCATTGAATGTGCACTGTTCTTCAAATTTTAAATTACATTAAAAAAAAACTGCATTTCAAGATAATATACATAAGTACATATTTAAAAAGTGCATTTTGTAATAATATGAAATTAATTTAAGTTTCACTTTAAAGTACATCTTAAATCATCATATTTTAATATTATATGTAATATTCAAAGTATTAATGTATATTTTAGTTTACCATAAATGCTTGTTAGTACAATTTATTCATATTTCAAAGTAACTATAATTATGAAAATACATATAAGGGGTACTCAAATTTATGCATTTTTTGTTTGGCTTTTAGTATAAATATGTCAATATTTCTTAAGATTATCTACAGTTTAAACTAGTGTGCTTTAAAACAATGACAAAATTTGCATTTAAAAGATATAAACTCCCAGACGTTCACTCCCAGAACAAAAATGTACAAATTATGTACTCACCCCCTTGTCATTCAAGATGTTCATGTCTTTCTTTCTTCAGTCGTAAAGAAATTGTTTTTTGAAGAAAACATTTCAGGATTTCTCTCCATATAGTGGACTTCTATGGTGCCCCTGAGTTTGAACTTCTAAAATACAGTTTAAATGCAGCTTCAAGGGCTTCCAAACAATCCCAGCCGAGGAAGAAGTGTCTTGATTTATATACTTTCAACCTCAAATGCTCCTCTTGTGTAGCTCTGCGTGAATTCTGTGTATTCCGGTCCAATACAGTTAGGGTATGTCAAAAATCTCCTGTCTCATTTTCTCCTCCAACTTAAAAATCGTCCTGCATCGCTGTTTTACCTTTTTTTGTAAAGTGCGTTTGATCTCCTTTGTACGTTCACTTTGTAAACTGTGTCGTTACTTCTGCAGCGATGTTGGATGATTTTGAAGTTGGAGGAGAAAATGAGATGGGAGTTTTGAGACATACCCTAACTGTCTTGAACCAGAATACACAGAGTTCAGGCAGAGCTAGATAAGATGAGCATTTGAGGTTAAAACATATATAAATTGTCAATTAAAAAAAAAAAAAAAAAAATAGTTTCGCTCGATAAGACCCTTCTTCGTTTAGTAGGCCTTTGAAGCTGTATTTAAACTACAGTTTGGAAGTTCAAACTCAGGGGCACCATATAAGTCCATTATATGGAGATAAATCCTGAAATGTTTTCCTCAAAAAACATAATTTCTTTACGACTGAGAAAAGACATGAACATCTTGGATGACAAGGAAGTGAGTAAATTATCTGTACATTTTTGTTCTGGAATGAAGTCTGATCATATGCACGAATCGGCACAGACCATAAAACATATTGGACCCTTTTGAGTTCTACACAGAATGGTTTATTTTAGAGCGATATACTGTAGATGAGATTGTGGCTAGCATATGCTGTTAAATGCAGCAATATGCTGACGCAAAAGGCATTGGGAATGTTATCGTCATGATTCAATTTTAGGCTATATTTCTTAATAATATTGCCATTATTTCATATATGTTGGGATGTGTTTTTTCAATGTAAACAGTCACAACTATTTTGTTTACATTACATACTTTGCACATTTATGGGCACGTAACCCAATCCCTGCCCCTAAGCCTACAATGTCAATAAAACACAGGATATAACACTCAGATACAACTACAATCATAATTTATATATAAAAAAAAAAAAAAAAAAAGAATATTCCAAGTCTTTTGAGGCAGCTTTAGTTATGAAATGCCATTGGCTCTTGTGTTTCTCATGACCGATGGCGCCATGCTAAAGTATGGGGGTATCTTTACGAAAGAGATGTTCAGTGCTTAAAACCTTATGTTTTACTCTCTTTTTCACATTAAGATATTGTTTGGCTTCAGAAGACTTGGAACGAAACAAGACTTGTTTGTGATACTTTTATACTGCTTTTTTATGGTCAGTTTTTGCATTAAATACCTGCGACTGTACTTTTATTAGCCTGGTACATGTTTTATATTGTTCATAAGTGGTTAGGTTTAGGGTAGGGGTGGGGTTAGGTGCTCCAATGAAAGTATACATTTATATAAAATTATTTTCACAAATGGTTAAAGCTCAGGGCTGGTAACCAGAATTTTGCCAGTTCAGTAAGACTTGAATGGCATGAATGTCCACATAAACAGCAGAAGAATGCAGTGATGAAACCGAAACCCTCTGCTGCTGACTGATGAGATGCATTAGAACTATGAAGGAAACATCATGAATCAAAGTCAACATTGATCAACATCAGAGTACATGTGCTGGTTTGGCATGCGTCTCATCACAGCTGCGCAGTCTTAGAGAATGGAATTCAGCCCTACACACTTTTGTCTTAAATGGACAGCATCATGAAAGAGAATCAAGCAGAATTTCCCGAATAACCACTTCTGACTGTGATAGTTGTATTATGTTGCAGAGCCTCATAAACACTGCCTTCATTTCCATATTGAGGTGTCTTGCTAGGTATTCTACTTTAGGCCCTTTTTGCATTTTGCAGCGGAATCTTTATGGTAATGAAACACCGTACACCAGCGCAACAGACAGGAGGAGTTATGCAAAGCAGACAGACTCTAAAATAAACCTAGTATTAAAGGCACAGTACAAGCAGCTTTCTCTCACACTTACCTCTGTACGGCCAACACAATCAAACCGCATATCTGACTAACCTGACCTCAAACCCGGTAGACTAAAAGAATGAGAACATAAAATCCTAGGTGCTGAACTCTCAGTCTTCCAAAGAGCTAACAGCCACATTCTCAGAAATTTGGCTAATGTTTTGTAAGATTAAAAAAAAAGAAAAAAATTAGAAATTAAAAATTAGAAAATATTCATACCCATGTCCACAAACCAACAGCAGAGAGCTTCTGTTTTTCACCTGCTGAGTTGATTAAAACAGCTGTTCCCAATGAATCAGGGTAATTATGATGCTTTAGAACAGCTTGGACTATTTAGAATGGTATAGAACTTTGGATTTTCCCACAGACTGTGACAGTTTGCAAAGGGTATGAATAATTTTGGACATGCCAGTTTTTGTTCAAATGTAAACAAAAGCTAATAATTTTTTTTTTTTCCACAATGATGCCTCTTGTACATCATCTTATCATATTTTGGGAGAAGCCTGTGTCATTTCCGGTCAAAAAAAAAAAAAAAAAACTTGAACTGGTTGAATAAAAGTAATTTTAAGTCAGAATTTGCCAGGGGTATGAATAATTTTGTGCTTGACTGTATATATATCTTTTTAATGCTATACTGTTACTAAAATGGTAATTTCCCTGCATATTTTGGTCAATCATGTTTTATATCTTTTGCTATAAAATGAGTAGGTTAACGGGTCTTAAAATTTAAAATGGCTTATCAATTAAATTATATAAAATGTATAAAATCAAGAAAATTATAGATGAACAAATCGCTCTGTAAAAACCTTCAGGATATAGACAAGAATAAAAATCTAAAGTTTGGTGTGTGTGTAAGTGTTACTGAAGTGGAGATTTATGTAGCAGAAAAAACGGCCTTTAAAATCATTCATTGTAATTGAAATCTATTGACACAAATAACTAAAGTGCTATAAAGGAAACACTTAACAGTGTTTTTGGGATGTTTTCTTTTCTTTTCCATATAATTTATTTGGCTGACAATTCATGGATTATTCTCCATCTTGAGGCTGCAGGCAGCTATTCAAGACACTGACATTTCCACTTCAGCAAATAAATAATATGAGTTACAGTAAATAAAAGATGACTGTAAAATTGCAACACACATAAGGAAATGGAATGTTCCACATTCCACAGAAAACGTCCATTACTTTCCATTTTCAGGGCATTCCAGTGTGAGTAATAGTAATGGTGAGTACTAATGGAATGCTTTGCATTACTCCTTTAATGAACACAAAGGAAACCTACAAATCGTCTCAGGTTACGTATGTAACCCTGGTTCCCTGAGGGAACGAGACACTGCGTCCTGAGACACTTTGGGGAACGCCATTGGCGGGCCGCACTCTGAGTCATGTCCAACGTCCAATGAGAAACGGGAGTGACGTCACAGGCGCGGTGACGTCATCGACCAGGAAGTATATAAGCACGTGCGTTTGAAGCTGGCGTCGGCTTATAGGAATGAAGCGAGCGCAGCAGGGATGCGGGAATTATGGTCCGAGACGCAGTGTCTCGTTCCCTCAGGGAACCAGGGTTACATACGTAACCTGAGACGTTCCCTTCCGGGAACTCTACACTGCGTCCTGAGACACTTTGGGGAACGAGGTATCAACGCCCCCATAATTTCCAAGGCCCTGCCCAGTTTTTGTCTGCTAGGCCAAGGGTGGAAAAGTTGTGTCTTGGTACACTTCAGCCTGGGAAACTTGCCAGGACATGAGTGATAATACATCTCTGTCTGTGGAGCCCACCAGACAAGAGGGAGAGAATGTACCTCGGCCCTCGGGCACACGAGGTTAGCATAATCCAGTGTCTGGAATACTTACCTGATGAGACACTATGGAAACTCCGCCTGGTGATCTTGCCAGGACGCGAGTGATAATGCATCTCTGTCTGTGATCAACCACCAGACAAGAGGGATAAATGAGCCTCGGCCCTCAGGCACACGAGGAGAAATGGTAGTCCTTTGTCTGCGCTACGGCCAGAACAAGAGGGACACAAGAAGTGCCTGGTGAACGTGCCAGGACACTGGAATACATCTCTGTCTGTGATCCACCACCAGACAAGAGGGATAAATGAGCCTCGGCCCTCAGGCACACGAGGCTAGGGTTCTCAACCGCTGCCTGTCACAAGACCAGTGCAGGGGGAGAAAAGGCTCCTCGGCCCTTGGGCACACGAGGAGAAATGGTAGTCCTTTGTCTGCGCTACGGCCAGAACAAGAGGGACACAAGAAGTGCCTGGTGAACGTGCCAGGACACTGGAATACATCTCTGTCTGTGATCAACCACCAGACAAGAGGGATAAATGAGCCTCGGCCCTCAGGCACACGAGGCTAGGGTTCTCAACCGCTGCCTGTCACAAGACCAGTGCAGGGGGAGAAAGGCTCCTCGGCCCTCGGGCACACGAGGAGAAGTGGTAGACCTTTGTCTGCGCTACGGCCAGAACAAGAGGGACACAAGAAGTGCCTGGTGGACCGCCAGGACACTAGAAAACATCTCTGTCTGTGATCAACCACCAGACAAGAGGAACACAGGCCTCGGCCCTCGGGCACGCGAGGCAGGATATCACACCTCTCGCCTGGAGGACTGCCAGGTCGAGAGGGTAGAAATCCTTTTCCTCCATAGAGGAAAGCGCCTATAGCACCTCTAGGCCTAGCAATGCTAGGGCTGAAGGACGACTGAGCCAGGAGTGACTCTGAGGTCTAGTTCGTAGAATCTGACGAACGTTAGAGGTGAGGACCAACCCGCCGCACTGCAGATGTCCTGGATCGGGACACCTGCCATCAGAGCTTTAGAGGCTGCAATGCCTCTAGTTGAGTGAGCCTTGACTCCCAACGGGGATGGGAGACCAGAGGACTCGTAGGCAGTAGAGATGGCATCAATGATCCACTTACTGATAGTAGGCTTGGAAGCCGGGCACCCCCTCTTAGGGGGGCCGTAACAGACCAAAAGTTGCTCTGATTTACGCCACAGGGCAGCTCTGTGGACATAAGTGTCCAGTGCTCTTACTGGACACATTAAGTTATACTTCCTCTGGTCGTGCTCCACGAATGGAGGAGGGTAAAACGCTTGAAGCGTTATTGGCTGTGGTGTCGCTGATGGGACCTTAGGTACGTACCCAGCTCGTGGGTAAAGGAATGCTTTGGCCAACCCTGGGGCAAAGTCAATGTAAGAAGGGGCCACTGAAAGGGCCTGCAGGTCCCCGACTCTCTTGAGAGACGTTAGCGCCAGCAGCAATGCTGTCTTTAGGGTAAGCATCCGATCGGAGGCCTCCTCCAGAGGCTCGAAGGGAGGTTTACACAGCGCCTCCAACACCACAGCTAAGTCCCATGTAGGGACTTTCGGTCTTGCACGAGGCCTCAGCCTGAGTGCACCGCGGAGGAAACGTGAGACCAGGGGGTTCTTGCCCACTGAAAGGCCGCCATGAAGGGCGTGGTAAGCCGATATAGCCGCCACGTACACCTTCAAGGTGGAGTGAGCTAACCCAGCGGACAAACGAGTTTGCAGGAACTCCAGCACTGTACCAACCGGGCAGTGGACTGGGTCTAAGCGGCGTTCATGACACCATGACGCAAACAGGTTCCACTTTAGGCCATAAAGTTTCCTCGTAGAGGGAGCTCTGGATTGAAGGATGGTCTCAACAACCTCGGTTGAGAGACCAGCTTCTATGAGTTGTGCCCCCTCAGGGGCCACACCCATAACTTCCACTTCTCTGGGTGGGGGTGGCATATTGCGCCCCCAGCCTGAGAAAGAAGGTCGCTCCTGACAGGAATCTCCCATGGAGAGCCGTCGAGGAGGGCGATTATATCCGAGAACCATACTCGGGCCGGCCAGTACGGGGCTACTAGCAGCAGCCGTACTCCGTACCGGCGCACTCTTTCCAGAACTCCCGGGAGCAGAGCGATCGGGGGAAAAGCGTACAGACGAAGCCTCGGCCACGTCTGTACCATGGCATCCAGTCCGAGAGGAGCTGGAGGAACTAGAGAGTACCAAAGGGGACATTGCGATGTCTCCTGAGTCGCAAAGAGGTCCACCTGGGCTTGACCAAAGACTCTCCATATCTGCTTCACCACCTGAGGGTGAAGCATCCATTCCCCGGGCCTCAGCCCCTGCCTCGACAGGACGTCTGCTCCCACATTGAGACGTCCAGGAATGTG
The DNA here is from genome assembly GCF_049309525.1 of Garra rufa. NCBI lineage: Eukaryota > Metazoa > Chordata > Actinopteri > Cypriniformes > Cyprinidae > Garra > Garra rufa. Next base: position 17,668,718 of record NC_133368.1, read on the forward strand.
AACTGCTCTCAATGAGAGAAGCTTCCCTTGTGACCATAGGATGATCTGGTACGCCAGCTTGTATAAGGGGCGTGAACGCAGACCTCCCTGGTGGTTTATATAGTAGACCACCGCCGTGTTGTCCGTGCGGACCAGCACGTGACGGTTTCTCAGGTCTGGAAGGAAATGCTTCAGAGCCAGGAACACTGCCAACATCTCTAGGCAATTTATGTGCCAGGAGTGATGCCGGTCGTTCCATAGGCCTTGGGCGGAGCGGCCACTCATGACCGCTCCCCACCCGGTGAGGGATGCATCTGTCGCTAGCGTGACGCGGCGGCAAGGAGCTCCCAGCGCTGGACCTTGTAATAGGAACCAGGGCTTTTTCCACATGACTAAGGCACGTAGGCAGCGCCGCGTGACCTTGATCTTGCGGAATGGGTTCCCCCTCGGGGAAAACCCTTTGGTTTTGAGCCACCACTGCAGTGGTCTCATGTGCAGCAGTCCAAGAGGTATCACGTTGGATGCAGCTGCCATAAGACCTAACAGTACTTGGAACTGTTTGACAGTGAGTAGCAGGCCTAGCTTGACCGCATTTGCTGCAGTAAGGATCGACTCGATCCGAGCAGGTGACAATCGTGCCTGCATCGTGGTCGAATCCCAGATTACACCTAGATAAGTGGTTCTCTGTAATGGAGACAGCACACTTTTCTTGGCGTTGAGTCTCAAACCCAGCTTTTTCATGTGAGCAAGAACAACATCTCGATGTTGAGCCGCTAACTGTTCTGAACTGGCTAGGATGAGCCAGTCGTCTATGTAGTTGAGTATGCGGATGCCCTGGAGTCGCAGTGGAGCCAGAGCAGCATCCACACACTTCGTGAAAGTTCGGGGAGAGAGCACTAGGCCGAACGGAAGAACTCTGTATTGGTAAGCTTTGCCCCTGAAAGCGAACCTGAGGAACTTCCGGTGTTGAGGAAGGATGGAGACGTGAAAGTATGCGTCTTTCAGATCTATCGTGACAAACCAGTCCTCGGACCTGATTTGAGACACGACCTGTCTGACAGTCAACATTTTGAACTTCAGTTTTCTTACTGAGAGGTTTAGCTGTCTGAGATCTAAAATGGGCCGCAGGCCCCCATCCTTCTTGGGAACAATGAAGTACCGGCTGTAGAACCCGGATTCTCTGTGATGAGGAGGGACCACCTCGATGGCCTCCTTCCTCAGGAGAGTATTCACTTCCTGTTCTAATACCAGAGCCTGCTCGGGGCCTACCAGAGTAGGAAATACCCCGCTGAAAGGCGGCGGCTTGGCGCCGAATTGAATGCAATAACCTTTCTCTACAGTACGCAGGACCCACATAGAAATATTTGGCAGTAGTTTCCACGCTGCCAGAAATTCTACTAAGGGAACCAGCCTCTCGAGACTGGTCTCTGGATTTATTAGAGGAGCTAACTTGGTGACCTGTAGCAGCGAACTGGCAGGATACACCTGAAGTGAGCGCTCTAGAGACCCCCGTGGGGGTGGCGAACTCTCTGGTTCCGCTACGTTTCCGGGCGGAAGGACCAGAGAATGATGTTCGCGGGAGACTGCCGCGCCCTGTAACACCGGCAGGGTTAGCTGACGAATCTCCTGAGGGCCCCGAAGAGAGGTGGTCACCGTACTCCTCAGAGGCGGTGAAGCACCTAAGTCTTCGAGAGGGGCTGCCCTCATTGGCCCTGGGCCACGACCATCAGGGCCGTTTAGCCGAGGCCCTCTTAGACTGTAGGACGACCCTCAGGTCCGGCCTAGTCTTAGAGGACCCCGGCTTGGAGTGTTGCTGAGCCCGCCCTCTAGGCTTAGCCGGAGGGGTGCGGGTAGCAACACTCCTTTTCTGTGCATCCCGGTGCGAGGAGCTAGCTTGCGGCTGGGGCTGCTCCCGTCCAGCAGCCCCAGAGGAGTAAGTGCGGCGAGGAAGAAACCGCTGGAACGCCGCTGCCTGCCTGCGGGCCTCCTGGTGTCTGCTGACAACAGTGTCCACAGAGTCACCAAAGAGGCCAAAGGGCTGCAGGGGGGCGTCCAGGAGCGTGACCCTGTCCTTCTCCTTCATGTCGGACAGGGTCAACCAGAGATGCCTCTCCGCGGCCACCAAGGCTGCCATAGACCGCCCAATGGCACGGGCGGTCTCCTTGGTGGCGCGGAGCGCCAGGTCTGCGGTCCTGCGCATCTCTGTGACGCTCACTTCCTCACCGTCACTAAACTCCTTCAGCAGGTCGGCCTGGTATGCCTGGAGCACGGACATGGTGTGTAGGCAACCACCAGCCTGACCTGCTGCCGCATATGCCTTACCCATCAGACCAGACGTGATCTTTAGTGGCCTGGTGGGTAAGGACGGAGCCTTCAGGGACGATGCCAGGCCGGGAGACAGATAGCTCGCTAGTGTCTGCTCGACCTGGGGCATCGCCCTGTAACCGTATTCCTCCATCCCCCCCACATTACCGTAGTAATCAGAGGCGGGGGAGAAGAGACGCGAGGAATACGGTTTTTCCCACGATCTCCTGATCTCTTTGTGGAGATCGGGGAAAAAAGGAAGGCTCCGTTTGGGAGGTGCTGGCTTTGCCCGCAGGAAGCGCTCATCGAGCCTGCTTCCCTGCGGTTCATGATCTTGTGCTGGTGGCCAACTGATGTTAAGCTTGGCCACCGCGCTAGTCAGCACCTCCACTAGCTCCTCGTATTGGGGTGAATGGGGGGGCGGTTGTGGGGTGTCAACGCTCTCAACATCAACCTCCTCGGAGGAAGACAGAAGGAGCGCTGACTCCTCCTCTTGGAGGGAAGGAACCGCAGTGCGGGCTTCCTCATCCAAGAGGAGGTCATACGATCCGCTGGGTGAGGAGAGAGATAGGGGATCACCCGTCTCAACTCCCTCCAGCAGATCTACCTGCGAACCCCATGAGTGCAGCTGCCGCTCCGCCTCAGCGGAAGCGGGGCCAGACCCACGGGGAACGCTAGTGAAAGCCCCCTCCTCAAAGAGGGCTTTCCGGGAACGGAGCAACCGCAGCGGCATTCGCTCGCACTGCGGGCAGCCAACCCCCTCAAGGGCTGACCTAGCATGCTCCGCTCCCAAGCAGACTACACATAGATCGTGTGTATCCCCACCAACAATGAAACGTTGGCAGGGAGGGACACACTTTCTATGTGGCTGCTCAACCGCTCTTTTTGTTTTAAAAGATCGTTTTCCCCCTTTTGGCATACTGCTCAAATAAAAGTGGTGCAATTGGCACGAAAAAACAGCAGTAAAAACCAGACAGACAAAGACACAGAGCGCTCTCGCTGAATGACAAAAGCTGACGCCAGCTTCAAACGCACGTGCTTATATACTTCCTGGTCGATGACGTCACCGCGCCTGTGACGTCACTCCCGTTTCTCATTGGACGTTGGACATGACTCAGAGTGCGGCCCGCCAATGGCGTTCCCCAAAGTGTCTCAGGACGCAGTGTAGAGTTCCCGGAAGGGAACTACATGTTGTTGAACGTTGATCGGCAGTCAATAAGCAAACAGACTATTTATAGCCTATCCTTAATTCATGTTTCTGCTACTACCAATCAAATCCAGCCCTATGTCTTGAATTTTTCTGAAATGTGCCATTTCAATGCCTTTTTTCATTTTGACTATAAACAAATCTTCAGTGCTGTATCCTCTGAGCTGGAGCTGGAGACCATGATAATACTAATAGGATCACAACACTGTTTGGGGTAAACAGCCACAAAGTATCTATGTGTCAACATCTCTCTTCTAGCAAAAGGACATAGAGATACCAGTCCTGTCATCGAAAATAAACAGCATCATGTGTTTACCGAGGGCATCAGGACATCATGTCATTAGCGCACAGAGACAAACATGCTTACGCTGTGAGCAACATCAAGAGCGCTTCAGGAGTCATTTTAATTTTTATCTGATACCAGAGTGAGAGTAATAATTACATCCTGGAGTTATGATGCCCTCTAGGGGACAAAAACATGTAGTGTCAACATGGCCACTGTGTACTAAGAGTAGAAAAATGGACAACATGCAAACACTTTGGACAGGCTACTGGCTGGACTGTCATCTAATAAACGACTGTAACAAGTAGATTCAGAATGGCATACTACCTTAGCACTCATACGGTTTCTGCAGTATGAAGTACACTACCAGTCAAAGGTTCAGACACACTTGACTGAATTTGTGTTTCTCATAGTCTTAAAGACCTTTTGGTAAAAAGCTTGCGCTGGCAATACAAACAGAATTGGAACACTGTCTCTCACAACACAAACCAGATCAAAAATAATATCTTCTTAACACATTATTTTATCAAATTGCAAAAAAATGACCAAATTCAAAATGTAAAAATTATTTTTGTCCAAAATGAAAACATATAACTTTTGTACACTCTTAAAAATAAAGGCTCCAAAAAGGTGTTTTTGCAGTGATGCCATAGAAGAACCATTATTGGTTTCCCAAAAAACCTTTCAGTAAACAGTTCTTAAAAGAACCATTTTGAAGAAGATTAAAACATTTTTTAAAGAACCCTTTTTCCACAATTAAGAACCTTTTGAACGGTTCCATGGATGTTCAAAGTTCTCCATGAAACCATTAATGCCAATAAAGAACCTTTATTTTTAAGAGTATCTAGTATATTTCAAGTGTTTGGAGTAAGTAAGACATTTTTGAAAGGACTGAATTCATATATTTAGAAAAGATGCATTAAATTGATCCAAGTTTTTTAATGTTACAAAATATTTCTGTTTTAAATAACTGCTGTTCTTTTGAACTTTAAGGAAAAAATGTATCACTATTTTCACAAAAACAGTTTCTAATGAGTAATGAAAATTCAGCTTTATCATCACAGGAAAAAAATACATTTTAAAATGTATTATTCTAGAAAACTAGAAAATTACAATATTATTTTATATTATTACCATTTTATTGTATTTTATTGTATCTCAAATAAATGCAGCCTTGGTTAGCTTAAGAGACTTATAATAAAAATATAAACGAATCTTACCGACCCCAAACTTTTTAAAAAGTAGTGTATAGTTCTCAAAACAAGTAAAAATGCAAATGAATGTTTACGTACCTACATCATATGTTTATTATCTACTAAATGCAAGAGCAGAACAGAAAATCTTTTTAGTCATTTGAGAAAAACCTGCTCTTACCTTTGCCTGCTGGGAAAAAGCAGTCCATCTCTACACTGCTGCGAGAATGAGAGATACACAGAGCGCTGCTGGGCACCAGTCCCTCCTGAGGAGGGGTCTTGTCTGTGGTCCGTATCAGACACCATCCCGGCCGGTCGCTGGGCCGCTCTAACAGCTCCACCGTCTGACCGGTCTGAATGCTGAGCTCAGACGCGCCACTCGCCACGAAGTCCTGCAGGACCACCGTCAACTCACACCCTCCAGAGAGCTGGAGAACAAAACAGAGAAACAGACAAAATGATTTCAATGAAACTGAAAATGCCATTTTTTTCCCATGGAACTGCTTTCCTTTTTTCCCTTTAATCCTAATTGATCTATTTAAAAAATATACTTTAAGGTACGGTGTTATTACACTCCGTTACTACACTCTGAAGTGTAACATTAAGAAAAAGCACCATTTAGTGTATGCTAAAAAAAAGTTACATAGACAGAAAAACTGAGATAGAGAATGAGAGAAATATGAAGAAGGAAGTCTTCATCTGTCACAGTAGGGACTTTTCGCAAACAGGAAACTGATTCCTGATCAGATGTGGTATTTCAGTAATGACTAAAACAGCGAACAGTGTGTGTGATGGTGTGAGGGGACGTTATGGCTGCTGGATACACTATTGAACATGAACTCTGCTCAGAGTGTACATCTGTTATCAGTTTTACAGCGTCTCAAGCTCTCAAATATTAACAGCGAAAAGACCGACCTGAAAACATGGCTCACATGTGCACTATTGTTTTTGGCAAGCCCATGTGTTTCATCGTCATTGGTGTTTAACATGGTTGTCAAGTCAGCTGTAAAGGTATTACATATAAGGTCAGAGGTGTGACTCAGAACTGTCTATTGGGATGTCATTTTCTTTGAGTAAAAGGGTAACACTTTACAATAAGGTTCATTAGTTAAACATTAGTTAATGTATTAACTAACATGAACTAACCATGAGCAATACATTTGTTACTGTATTTACTAATCTTTATTAACATTAGTTAACGAAAATACAGTTGTTCATTGTTTGTTCATGTTAGTTCACACTGCATTAACTAATGTTAACAAAATTTTAATAATGTATTAGTAAATGTTGAAATTAACATTAATACAGATTAATAAATGCTGTATAAGTCCAGTTCATTATTAGTTCATGTTAACTAATGTGGTTAACTAATGTTAACTAATGAACCTTATTGTAAAGTGTTACCAGTAAAAGTTTCTACAAAACTTCTTTCTTTCGTTCTTTCGTTCATACAAAGGTACATAAATTATGTCACAAAAGTGAGTACACCCCTCACATTTCAGTAACCATTTTTCTTCTCAAAGGAACAATACTATAGTAATGAAACTTGGATATATTTTAGGGTAGTCAACGTGCAGCTTGTATAGCAGTATAGATTTACTGCCCTCTGAAAATAACTCAACATACAGCAATTATTGTCAAAATATCTGGCAACAAAAGTAAATACACCCTTAGTGAACTTGTCCAAAGTGTCAATATATTGTGTTATCTGGCACTGCCTTAATCATCCTGGGCATAGAATTGACCAGAGCTGCACAGGTTGTTGCTGGGATCCTCTTTCACTCCTCACGGAGCTGCTGGACGTTAGACACATGGTGCCTCTCCACCTTACGCTTGAGGATGCCCCACAGGTGCTTAATAGGGTTCAGGTCTGGAGACATACTTGGCCACCCCATCACCTTCAGCTTCAGCTTCCTCAGCAAGACTGTTGTCATCTTGGGTGTTGTGTTTGGGGTCGTTATCATGTTGGGAAACTGCAGTTCGGCCTAGTTTCTGCAGGTAAGGCATCATGTTCTGCTTCAGAATGTAAAGTACATAATGAAATCCATGTTTCCCTCAATGAACTGCAGCTCCCCAGAACCAGCAGCACTCATGCAGGCCCAGACCATGATGCTACCACCACCATGCTTGACTGTAGGCAAGACACAATTTTCTTGGTACTCCTCACCAGGGCATCGCCTCACATGCTGGACACCATCTGAGCCAAACAAGTTTATCTTATAGTCTCATCAGACCACAGGACATGGTTTCAGTAATTCATGCTCTTGGACAGGTTGCCTTCAGCAAACTGTTTGCAGGCTTTCTTGTGAGCCAGCTTCAGATGAGGCTTCCTTCTGGGATTATGCCTATGCAAACCGACCTGGTGCAGTGTGTGGCGTATGGTCTGACCTTCTACTTCTGCAACCTTTAAAGCAATTTGAAGCCAGGTTCTGCACCTGACGCACAGAACGAGTGCTCAGCTAGCAACCCTTGCGAGGCTTGTTCCGAATGAAACCCATCTTGGAAAACCTCTGTATGACCATGACCACTGTAGTGTAACTCTGTTTCAGGGTGTTACTGAACCTCTAATAGCCTTGGCCATCTTTGTGGAGAGCAACAATTCTAATTCTCAAATCCTCAGAGAGTTCTTTGCATGAGATGTCATGTTGAACATCCAGTGGTCAGTATGAGAGAATTGTACTTAAAGCACCAAATTTGAACTGCTCTAATACAAGATACACAACTTTGTATGGCCCTGTCAAGCAGACAAAAACATAAACATGTGGCTTTGCATGGTTAAACAACATACTGCTGTTTTTACTTAGGTTGTATTCACTTTTTTGCCAGCTATTTTGACAATAATAGCTGTATGTTGAGTAATTTTCAGAGGACAATAAATCTATACTGCTATACAAGCTGCACATTGACTACTCGAAAATATTTTATTTCTATAGTGCTGTCCCTTGAGAAGATATACTAAAATGTTTTTTGAAATGTGAGGGGTATACTGACTTTTATGACATACTGTAATAAAAAAATTCAAGTTAAGAATTAGCCTATACTTTTATCAAATGTATTAGCCTGCCATAAGCATATTAAAAAGAACTGAAAAACATGGGCTAACTCAGCTAGGTCACAGTGCATTTCTGTAGAAATAAACATAAAATCACATACACATTTTATTTATATATATATCACAATTGTGTTGTCACAAGCAGTCATGACCCTAAACAATATACAGTACATGCACACGTGTTTTATTACAGAGAGAAAAAGACAGAGGCCCTCCCAAACTAATGAAAGACAGATAAATAAAGGAAATGAAAAGGGAGAGCATTGGTTACGCAGGTCACATCTCTGTCAGAATAATTCAACATCAGAGGTTCATCTGCTCAGAAACCAGGTGGAGTTCATCACATACATTAACACACAGACATCTGCTGAACGACCCAAATCCAGAACAGTCACACGCCAAACCAGAGAAAACGTATTTGAACTTTGTCTGAAGAAAACATGAGTGGTTCTTACATGTGATAAAGACCTCAATAAGCTGCATTAGTTGAGGTGGAAATCATGTCTGTAGCACAAATGATCCAGTGTAATGCTAGTTTTAGGTTGTTCAAAATCTTAGGAAACACTCCTAATAATAAAACATCAGCAGAGGATAGTCTGCTCAAAGACTCGGGCAAATAGATGAGGCACAAACAGGTGTTAATCACATGCATTACCACTCACACATCTGCTGAATGATCCAGCAAGATGAGCAAAACAAGATGAGCTTTTCAATAACCAAAAACCACAAAGCCTTACTGCCAAGTACAAGTCTTACTGCACTCTCAGAAAAAAAAGTCCCAAAGTCATCACTGGGGCAGTATCATCAAACACATACTCCTCTAATCTCACTGAGATGTAGTATGCAGCCATCTGAAACATCAGACCATCATCTGCATTTCCTGTATATGTCCCAGTTTCCTCCTTTTACAAAGTGAAACCTTCTGAGATGCATGCCTTAACAGCAGAAGCAATCAAAGCTCACTTTTAAATAAACTAGTGAAAATTGTCAAACTGGGATCAGCAGCTCCACACCCAAATGAACTCGACCATCATTCGTAGTTTGATTGCTGCACACAGTCATAAAAATATCATTATTTAGAAGAGACCAAAAATTTAAAAAATAAAGTTGTGTATGTAATGTTTCTTTATAAGAAAGAAGCTGAAAAAATCCCAAATAGGAGTCAAAATGAAAGTGGAATCATGTAGATTTTCTTAAGTGACTTCATTTTGATTTTATTACAGTTGTTATCCATTCGAACATCTGGTTTTTGCATTCAGATTTGCCAACATACTCAGATTTTCCTACATTCACAGGATCTCAATATGAACACAGTCACCATCAATTGTCTCATTTGTGTCTATTTTTATTTCTCCCAAGGAATTTTTTAGGAGAAACATATGAGACAAAGTCAAAGTAAACTAAATTGAGAACTCTATTAGATCTCAGGAGCAACCTTTGAATAAAATACAAACACACAAAATAAAATTTAATTCATTTCATTTGTTTTCTGACTTTTAACTTTTATATATTCAATTTTAATTTTAAGTAAAGTTTTAGTAATTGTATTGTATGTTTTTGTTACTATTCTTATTTAAAAATAGGTCTATATCATTTTATTATTACTTTAGTTTTAGTAATTTTAGTACATCAGGTTAAATGAAATGAATATGATAACTGTTGTATGGGCAACTAGCTGAAATGTATTAGTTATATTTAGTTATATTTTATTTCAGTTTATTTATTTATTTATTTACGGTTTTAGTTAACTATAACTACACTCTTAAAAATAAAGGTGCTTTAAAAGGTTCTTCACAGCGATGCCATAGAAGAACCATTTTCGGTTCCACAAAGAACCATTTAGTCAAAGGTTCTTTAAAGAACCATCTCTTTCTTACCTTTTTTATAATCTGAAGAACCTTCTTTCACCACAAAGAACCTTTTGTGAAACAATAAGGCTCTTCAGATGTTTAAGGTTCTTTATGGAACCATTCAGTTCACCTTTGACTAAATGGTTCTTTGTGGAACCGAAAATGGTTCTTCTATGGCATCGCTGTGAAGGTTCTTTAAAGAACCATCTCTTTCTTGCCTTTTTATAATCTGAAGAACCTTCTTTCACCACAAAGAACCTTTTGTGAAACAATAAGGCTCTTCAGATTTTAAAGGTTCTTTATGGAACCATTCAGTCAAAGGTTCTTTAAAGAACCATCTCTTTCTTGCCTTTCTATAATCTGAAGAACCTTCTTTCGCCACAAAGAACCTTTTGTGAAACAATAAGGCTCTTCAGATGTTTAAGGTCCTTTATGGAGCCATTAAGTCAAAGATTCTTTAAAGAACCATCTCTTTCTTGCCTTTCTATAATCTGAAGAACCTTCTTTCACCACAAAGAACCTTTTGTGAAACAATAAGGGTCTTCAGATGTTTAAGGTTCTTTATGGAACCATTCAGTCAAAGGTTCTTTAAAGAACCATTTCTTTCTAACCTTTTTATAATCTGAAGAACCTTTTTTCATCACAAAGAACCTTTTGTGAAACAATAAGGTTCTTCAGATGTTTAAGGTTCTTTATGGAACCATTCAGTCAAACATTCTTTAAAGAACCATTTCTTTCTAACCTTTTTATAATCTGAAGAACCTTCTTCTGCCACAAAGAACCATTTGTGAAACAGAAAGGCTCTTCAGGCGTTTAAGGTTCTTAATGAAACCATTCAGTCAAACGATCTTTAAACAACCATCTCTTTCTTACCTTTTTATAATCTGAAGAACCTTCTTTCCCCACAAAGAACCTTTTTTGAAACAGAAAGGCTCTTCAGATGTTTAAGGTTCTGAAACCATTCAGTCAAACGATCTTTAAACAACCATCTCTTTCTTACCTTTTTATAATCTGAAGAACCTTCTTTCCCCACAAAGAACCTTTTTTGAAACAGAGAGGCTCTTCAGATGTTTAAGGTTCTTTATGGAACCATTTAGACAAAAACGTTGTATGCACCTTTATTTTTAAGCTACATGATCAGAAATTAGCCACAATCAAAACAAGTACTTTTTTGCTGGATTGACCTACTGACATTAATTTATTTACATGATATGCAATGGCTAACAAGACTCTAAAATAATTTGTCTGTCAGCACAAAGGACACTCTCAATGAATGCACTGTGAGACTGTGTTGGTTATGAAATGACAGACTCCTGTCACATGTAACAAAATCGCACGGTCACAGGCAGAACAAGCAAAAAAGCAGAAAATGTTATAGGATCAGTTCCTGTCCCTTATACACTTAATATATACAATATGAAGGACTTCATATGAGAGAAACATGAAACATACAAAACATGACTAAATTAACCATATTTAGTGTGAGAGTGTTGTATAAGTTCAAAGTCATATTGCGAAGAAGAAATGTTCATGTGCTAAAGTTGTGATTACTTTGTTAGGACACCTGTGTCCACAATAAATCAGTCAGGTTCACAAACTTTCACAAGACAAAATGTACAAATTGCAAACTAGGACATGATGTCATGCTGACATCACAAGGCACCATGCTGACTGAGAATGGAGAGAGCAGGTGTTTAATCCAACTCCAGCTGATATTACTCAACAACACACCATCGGCCGAGCAAACCACACAAACACTGACAGATTTGTGCTCCAAATACAGCACAAAGCCAACACTTAGATCCAAACCAGCAGAAAGAAGTGCAAAATGAGTAACTAAGTTAATGTCCAAAACCTTCCCAGATGTTTCACGGAGTCACAGCAGGTCATTGGTCAATGTTTAATTGGAGTTCATTTTCCTCTAGATTGTGTGAAGATTACAGAACTAGACACCAGAATGAGTCTATGCAATATAATCCATTATCCAATATATACAGCACTAAACCACACTTGATTAGATGATTAATTAAAAAAGCATTTTTTTTTCCTAGCAGGGATGTACTGCAAAGACTTAAATAAAAACAAAAGTGCTGCTACCTTAAAATTTTAAGTTGAATCAATTCGAATATCTAAGCTGTCACTTAGTATAACTTAACATTTTAAGTTGACTAAACTTAAAGGCAAACAGGTAACAAATTATTTTAAGTTTAAGTTGATTCAACAAATAGTTTTTCTTTTTCTTTTTTTTTACAGTATTTACAACTTCAAAGTCAACCTGAACAATGAGAGATAAATAGAGCCCTATAATTTCCGCAATAAGGAAAAAACGGATAAAATCATGGAATCCACTCATAAATATGGAATTTACTGTACAGTAAATTCCATTTTTATGAGTGGTTTCCATGATTGTGGAATGTCACGGAATTTGCTGAACTTTGGATAAACTTATCAAAAGTAGGTCAGTACACTTAATACAAAACACGATAAGTGTCTGTAAATATTTAGCTGCATATTCTGCATCTCGGTGTGAATGAATGGTACGTTTACTAAAGTGCGCCTGAGTATCGCAGTGTTTTTAGCCTCTGCCGCCTCAGTATATGAGTACATGAAAACATAATTTCTAGAACTGCTCTAAGTCACTTCGTGAGCATTTTATCAATTCTTTTGAGAAAAACTATCGTTATATCAAATACAAACATATTCAAAGCAACCCATCAAAATAAATGTTCGGTTTAACTTAATGAAATTGTAACAGAAATATATCACCCAATTGATAGTACTACTACTAAGAATAAAATGATTTTTTAAACATTTTTAAGGAATATTTAGCAAAAAAAAAAAATATTTACAAGAATTAATTTACTAAAAATATAAATACACAACACAGTCTTTCTTGGAAAAAAATACAGTATATAAACATCATAATAACAAATTATTTGTGTATAAAATTAATTAATTAGAGATGTTTTTGATTATTAAAATTGAATGAAAATGGAATCCAGAAAATTTATGGTAAACAGAGAACTGTTAAAAATTAAACTGAATTTGTAAAAATAAATAAACACATTTCATAGGGCCTTAAAAATGTAGTTTTTGTTAAACAGAGGTTTCATGATTTCAATTCATTAGACATGCTTTTTGATGAATATTTTTAATTAAACCAATAAAACAGAGACTAGAGAAATAAAAATGGAAATCCAGAAAAACTAAACTACAATTTGGAAATAAAAAATAAATGGAATGTGAAAAAAAAAAAAAAAAAAAAAAACGAATTTTAAGAGAAATAAAATAATAAATAATAATAAATAAAATAAAAGGTAGTGATAAAATTTAAATAGCAAAAATAAAAGAAATTACATTAAATAAATAAGAAAAAATATAAAATAAAATAATAAAACAAATAATACGAAATGAAAAAAAAAAAGTTATTCAGTGATCTGTGCTCTGAAAGTATATTTCTCATTCATTTTCTACAGAGACATTTTAAAAGGTTGTAAACTTTTTGAATGAAGATTTTAGACAAATGAAATGGCAGTGAACGGAACTTTACTGTTAAGTATGGAAGTCTGTTTCTGCCACGGAATAAAAGAAATAAGGTAATTGTGACCTTTTTCTTGCAGTTGTGAGTTTATATCTTACAATTCAGACTTTTCTTCTCAGATTTGAAATACAAAAGAATTATAAGAAAATATTTCAGAATATCTCAGAAAAAAGACATAATTACTTTTCATTGATTGATTGATTGATTTAAATACTTTACTAAAGTTTTATGTAGGGAGTTTTCTTGCTAAATGTCATTGAGCATCTAGTTTTGGTCAGCAGATGGGTTCAGTCTGCTTCCTCATCCACACTCTCGCACCATCTGCTTGGCAGAGTATCAGGTCACCGTAGTGATCGAGAGGAAAGGCGGGTTGCTAGGTAATTTGGGGTCTCAGAAAGAGAATATCACGCGTCAGAAAGGATATAAACGTCACATGGGCTTCATGTGAAAGGTCTCGCAGATTGCAGGGCTTTATCATGGAGATCAGAGGATTCTCTAAGCAGCATCAAGAGCCTGTTTTCACGCTGAGGACTACAGGTAGACGTGCCACTTCGAAAACAGACAATAAAGCAGATACAAAGGACAATTATCTGAGATGTCTGAACACCTGTCTGAGATGTCAGATGTCTCCATTTACAATATCACAATTGCAAATGATTACTTGCGAAGCCACACAAATATCAGACGCAATGATATCCAGAACTTATAAACAGAAGATATCCACATACGTCACAATCCATTTTATGTTATAAAAAAAATGTGAAAAAACAATACAGTAAATAAATAAATAATCTGGCCACAATTTATTTTAAATACACATTTTAAACAGTAAAGCTCAATTATTATTATTATTATTATTTTGAAACTGAAAATATATTTAGTTTCAGTCTTAATGTACCATTATATATTTCAAAATGTATTTCAAGGCAAGAAAATACATTTCCAGTCTTACAGTAACTTTGACATTTAGGCTAAATGTACAAACGTGGATGGTACTAGAGATCAAAGCTATTAATTTTAATATTGTTATTTAAACAATATTGTAAAGTATGCATTTTGCTGATTTTTATTCAAATGTGTTAAAAGTTCACACGTTTAGACATAAAATAAAAGTTTTCTTTATATGTTACATATGTGAATGTATTTTCTCTGAGTGAAATATGTGTATATATATATATATATATATATATATATATATATATATATATATATATATATATATATATATATATATATATATACATATACACACACACACACACACACATATATACACATATACATATACACACACACACATACACATATATATATACACATACACATATACATACACACACACACACACATATATATATATATATATATATATATATATATATATATATATATATATGTCTATATATATATGTCTATATATATGTCTATATATATGTTTGGAAAAGACACGAGAAAGATTAAATAATGACACACTTTTCAACTCTGAGTAAATTACACCTTG
>NC_133368.1:17684127-17721499 GCF_049309525.1 Garra rufa
ATCCAACCTGATCTCATGAGAGTTCATAAACATTGTACAAAACAGACTTGTAGGAAAACATGTATGACGATTTGTAGGCCCTGTACAATTAAACAAAATCTATTACAGTTGTCATGAATAAAATTAAAATGAAGATTTAAATTTAATTTAATTTTACGTGTTTTTAAGGCGTAAAGTGCATTATAATCAATCACACAGGATTCCAGTGAGTTTAAGAACGCAATGGCCAATCAGAGGCCTTCAGATGAGTCAACGCTGAAACACCAGAGTTCAAGTGAATGTGAATGTTCTTTGATTGCTTTCTGTAACCTATATAATGTATTCAAAATCAAAGCATTCGTAAAGCATTATTTTTTTTTACTATTATTAAGTAAATTTCACAGTTTTTATTAAATTGTGATCATGTTAAATACAAATTAATAATATTTTATGACAAGACACACATTTCTGGTACTTGCCTAAAAAGATTGTGATGTGCGTAGTTAATAGATATATTCCTGAAAGTCCAAATGGCCCCTGCCTGCAAGTTTTTGTGGTCTAGAACCAGCATTGCCCCTAAACCTATTCCTCTGGACCAGTGAGTAGATATTTTAAAAACTGCAAATATGGTTATAGTATTAGTAATTATACAAATGTGTACAATTCTACAACTAGATCATGAAAACGTACAATACTTGCAAATTTGATCTTTGCTCTCCTAACATCACACAATTATATATTCTTTTCTAAGAGCATATACAGGATGTTTTCACACTAGAGATTCTGATTCCATGAAATCTGTTTTCAAAAACCCTAAACAACAGGGGTTTAGGGGACTAAAAAATCTGAAATTGATAATACAATCACAGATCAGTACAGAAAACACATTTTTAAACAAATTTTTAAACACAGAATTAAATATTGAATGCGTGTTGACTTTTTCTAAATTACTACATCCAGAAACGTTATGTTCTAGACTGTTTTCTTAATCTAGCTCCCGCAAACATTCTAATATTGAATATAATTTGTGTGCATCACAGAGTCGCTATCAATATGCAGAGTATTTAAATTACTTTTGATGCCCCTCGTGTTGGATCTAGGGTTGCCAAATCTGCATTTTTTCCATGGAATTGGGCTGATTTTAAACTGTTGTGGTGGGTTGACTTTCTGCCGTGGGTTAAAAGTTTAAAATACTGCATGAATTCCATTTGACTGAAATGCTTAGGTTGAAACATTTTGCATTCTACCTGTGATAAAACTGTGGTAGATATTAGTTTTGTCAAGGATGGCCACTGTGGTAGGAAGCTTTTTAGTTGTGTTTATGATCAATCTGCATAACGGTGTACTGTATTACATATTTTGATACCTACGTCCTATGTCCACTTTTTTGAAAACTAAAATATGGTCACCCAAGTAAACAGCGCATTTGTGAATTTACTGGTAAAGCTGTTTCAGTAATTTTACAGCAATTTACTGGTATTGCTGTGTGAAAGGGGCTAATGACAATAGTGTGCACACTTATTATTACTGTAATCTGTAGGCGGCATAAAAGGGCAGGCTTTGAGTTGAGCAGTCTTTGGCAAGAACAATCACAATACAATCCAGTCCCTCCAGTTTTTCGCGATTCTGCGATCGCTGAATTTAATGCAAAATCAACAAAATGTCGCATTTTTTTGCGATCCTGCATAATTTGTCATTTAACCGCAAAATAATCGCAAAAAATGGTTATTCAAATATTTCAATAATAAAAAGATTTTAATATATATATATATATATATATATATATATATATATATATATATATATATATATATATATATATATATATATATATCATGTTGATAAAGACGCTGCTCACGTGATGTCTGTGAGCTGTCTGTCTGCAGGGCTCGCAAGATCGATGTCCCGTGGGCTATTGTGTTTTTCAGTCGAGCTACCAAAATGTTTCACTGGCCAGCCGACCCGCTATCGTAAAGTAGAGGGCTTCTGTTGTTGCAAATGGAACGCCATAAAAGTTTTGAATTTGTTAAATAGTATAAGAAAAGTCTTAATTATAATTTTAAAAGTCAGCTAGGGACGGAAAGACGAATCTAAAGGCAATGATGTCATTGAATAAATATGAGGCCTGCACATTTCAAAGTCAAAACGCAGCACTGATGTCTTTAAATGAATGTATCTGAGTAGAACCGACTGTCCTCAGAAACGTGTCGTTGGCATTTTCATTTCATGCTGATAAAACAGCGTTAAAGCTGATTTGTATACAGCCGTTACTAGGGAAACGATAATATTTCAGCGCTCCTAAAGCGCCCCCTTGTGACAGAATTTTAATTTTAATTTTTTAGAATTTTTTCCAATACATTTTTCAGCTGTTTATTTTTATGCAGCAAACACATAGGGTTTTTAATGTGCCTTCTAAAAAATCTAAACAATTAAGACAGTAATATTTATGTTTTTAATAAATATGATAAATTATATACTTTATTTATCCCTTTTAATGGTATAAAGGCTGAAATGCCATTGTATAAGATATTGTTTTTGTGTGAATCTGTATCTGAATTATAAATCATGTCATTTTATGACCTAAAATTCTACCTTACATTGTCCAACCCCACTCATTCTGTTCATTTTACTTGTGCAGCTCTTAAAAAGGATCATACATTGCTTTAAATTGATATTTAAAAATTCTGCAGATACACTAAAGAGTGAAATAAAATTTCTTCCTTGATATTTGTTTATATTTGTGTATTGAAAACATATTTGATTGACATTTAGACTCCTGTTTGAATTTCTATATTAAAAAAAAAAAAATTAAAAAGCTTTTTTATTTGGGCTAGTTCAATTAATTTTTGGGCTACCAAAATGTAAAGAGTACCTGAGATGCGACTGAAATGAAGTAGGCTATGTACAGTATAAATTTCTACACCTGCTGTTAATGTTTACTAAGGTCACATAAGAATATTGCCCATAGGTTATTTTAAAAGTTCAAATGTATCAGAATAAACATATTTTATGTTTGATTTGTGTTATGTATGATAATTGAGCCTCTAACATAATACCTAATATGGTAAATGTGATGTCCTAATTATTAATAAATAAATTAAATAATTAAATAAATCGCAAAATTTTTCGCAAATTTCTAGGACTTGCCACCACAAAATTTATAATTTTCATCGCAAAAATCACAAAAAAAAATCGTGAAATCCTGGAGGGACTGACAATCACATAAAAAAGCCAGCCATTTTTCACTTACTGAAATATTTAAGAACTTTTTAAGAATTTTTCAAGGATTGGCTAAGGAAGATTCATACAAACTACTCGGACTTTATCTTTTTTTAAGAAGATGTTCAAGAATCCAGCCCCTGGTTATTTTTTGTGTGCAAAATGCATCAGCTGGTCAGTGAACGGACAGTGGGTGGCCTGTGGGCGATCTATGGATGAGAACCTGAGAGTATCCACAGTACAAAAACTTGTACTATTGGTAATACTTGCACTAATAGTAGAACTTGCACTATTAAGTAAATGTCTGTCTGTGTAAATGCACCTGGATTCTTGTTCTCTCTCTCACCTGAAGCTTGGACCTCCATGATGTACTGATGCAGGTCTTGACCCTGCTGCATGACCTCATAGGTCATGTTATTCATGGCCAGTTTTCTCTCTGCGTGCCGCTGGAGTCTCTGTTCAGCCAAACTGGGTTCTTCTGATGTGAACTCGTTTACCTGACGAACCAGGTCCTCATTCCACGCATCTAACTCCGCCGTTACCTGCAGGACAGGAGGGACAGTTAAACACCTAAAATATCTAATTTGACATTATTACATTATAGTGTCCTTTTTAAAAGTGTGATTAAGAAACAGTCATAAAAATGTTCCTCTAAAGTCCACTTAAGCAGCCTTAAATTTCATTAGTATATTATATGCAAGCAAAAAGTGTTAGTCCCTCAAATTATTTATAGACAGGTGCATCTCAATAAATTAGAATGTTGTGGAAAAGTTAATTTATTGCAGTAAGTCAACTCAAATTGTGAAACTTGTGTATTAAATAAATTCAGTGCACACAGACTGAAGTATTTGGTTCTTTTAATTGTGAAGATTTGGCTTACCTTTAACAAAAACCCACCAATTCATCTCAACAAATTAGAATACTTCATTAGTGAATTGTTGGCCTTCTGGAAAGTATGTTCATTTACTGTATATGTACTCAATACTTGGTAGGGGCTCCTTTTGCTTTAATTACTGCCTTGCCTCAATTTGGCGTGGCATGGAGGTGATCGGTCTGTGCCACTGCTGAGGTGGTATGGAAGCCCAGGTTGCTTTGACAGTGGCCTTCAGCTCATCTGCAGTTTTTGGTCTCGTTTCTCATTTTTCTCTTGACAATATATAGATTCTCTATTGGGGCTTCAGGTCTGGTGAGTTTGCTGGCCAGTCAAGCACACCAACACCATGGTCATTTAATCAACTTTTAGTTTTTTTGGCAGTATGGACAGGTGCCAAACCCTGCTGGAAAATGAAATCAGCATCTTTAAAAAGCTGGTCAGCAGAAGGAAGCATGAAGCAACAGTCTATTTCTTCTTCTCCTTAGCCCAGGTAAGATGCCTCTGAGGTTGTCTGTGGTTCAGAAGTAGCTTAACAACATAATACAATGACAACTGTAGCCAAATTCCTTGACGTGTGTGTGGTGGCTCTTGATGCCTTGACCCCAGCCTCAGTCCATTCCTTGTGAAGTTCGTCCAAATTCTTGAATCGATTTTGCTTATCAAGTCTATTAATGCTATGGTTCTCTCGGTTGGTTGTGCATCTTTTTCTTCCACACTTTTTCCTTCCACTCAACATTCTGTTAACGTGCTTGGATACAGCACTCTGTGAACAGCCAACTTCTTTGGCAATGAATGTTTGTGGCTTACTCTCCTTGTGAAGGGTGTCAATAATTGTCTTCTGGACAACTGTCAGATCAGCAGTCTTCCCCATGATTGTGTAGCCTATAGTGAACCAAACTGAGAAACCATTTTGAAGGCTCAGGAAAACTTTGCAGGTGTTTTGAGTTGATTAGCTAATTGGCATGTCACCATATATTTTAATTTGTTGAGTGCATTGGTGGGTTTTTGTTAAATGTAAGCCAAATCATCACAATTAAAAGAACCAAAGACTTAAACTACTTCAGTCTGTGTACACTGAATGTGTTTAATACACGAGTTTCACAATTTAAGTTGAATTACTGAAATAAATGAACTTTTCCTAGCTATTTGTTGATTTCAATAAATCTCTGGAGAAAATTATTTCAAATAAACAAATCTAGCATGCAAACACAACAAACGCAAGTCACCTCAATGGTGTACTGCTCAAAGATGCGTAGTTGCAGGAAGATGTCCAGTTTAATCTTCCTCTCATGGAAGAGCTCCTCCATGTGGCCCTGGGCCTCCTCTAGCTGCTGTAGGACGCCCTCGATGTGAGCGATAGAGCTTGTGTGAGGCATCTTATTACTGCTCATCGCTGAATCTCTGTGCAACACACAACTAATGTGTTAAAAGTGTGTGGGTGTCAGTTATATGAAAGGAATATTCTGGCTGAAATAATATTTATTAACATCATATCTATGACAGTCTATAAAACAAACAAAAAAATACAGACTTGTTCTTTAGTTTGTAAAATTAAACTGAAAACACATTTGCACAACTGTACTTACAACTTATGCATGGAGCAGTTTTTACATACACTTATTTGTCAAACTTTCTTCTTATCGCTGGAATTTTCTGTGGGCCTGAATATAATTTTACACAGATGGCTTTGGTAAACAACTATCACACCAGTATCTTGCCAGCATGCGTAATGCTTTAGTCTTAGACTATACTTTCAAAACAGTGTTCCAGTTGCAGATATTTTAAACACTTATGCATGATGCTGCACGCTTGCAATGTAAGAACAAAATCGAATTTTCTGCCAGGACATATCTGTTATGTTTATAGACATCTCCATCAACCTTAAAACAAAATACAGAAAATTCCTTTACAGTAACACATTACATTGAGCCATATTTTCCTGTTAGACTTCAATTATAAGCGCCTTTACTGTAAACACACTTTCTACTTGTTAAGGGGGTCATGGTTTGGCTGGTGAGAATGGTTCATTGAGCTCCTACTGTAACTACACCAATAAGTAATATGTCTTGACAAATAAATAGATATTTTTACATAAATTAACGAGACAAAATATGAATTCACAGATTGTTAATTCTGTTTGAAGTTTAGATACATTTGTTTCTTAACACTGAGTGTTGTCTGAAGTTTGTAGAAGTTTACATATCAAGGGTATGTAATATTTGAACAGGAGAATTTGTGTAAATTAAGTTATTTTTGTCTACTTTGCTAAATATGTAAATAGAGGTTAAATACCTGTGCCGCATTTTTGAGATTTTGGAAAGTATTTGTATGTAAACTCATGAGCGAAACTATGTGTGTGTTGATACCTGAGTTGTTGCATAAGATCTTCTCCCTCTTTAATGACATTGAGTGTGGCCTCCAGCGTGGCCGTCTGCTGCTGCTGAAACTGTTTGATCAGCTCCTGAACCGAATCAACCGAATCAGAACAAACTTCTTCCAGAAGCTCCTTCTGCAAGTCCTCCATCCACGTCCACAACTGAAACACACACATATGAACACATTAACAAAGGTACAGAATTGGAGCGATAGTATTTCCTTATTATATTCATCCTAAATATGATATATCGTCATTACAAGTTGTTTTACTATCAACATTTAATATGCACAACGGAGCGAAAACCTGACCCACATACAAGCACAGAAACACACTTACTCCTGCAAAGACCTAAAAAAAGTTTCTAAACTTTTCTACAGACTCAGAGATGGAGTGACCTGTCTGCACAGATTATAACGCTCATCTAACAATAATCTGTCCTGAATCCAATATTAGAAAGCAGCCGGAAATATACGCTCTCATTTCTCATGCTGCTTCTATTTTTAACATTTCAGTCTAAAAGATTAAACAGTATAGAAATGATTCAGAGAGTTCATTAAAAATCAGAACAAAATTCCCCCCAAACACTGGAGTGCTGTGTGGTGTTAGCAAGGTCAGCAAGGAAAGGATGCTGGTTCGATCCTTTAGAAATCATGTTTTGTATTTTTATTGAAACAGAAAGCAATTTAAGCATTTTAAATTTATTTAGATTTTGATCAGTTTTATGCATCTTTGCTGAATAAATGACTATGATTTGGAAAGGCACAATCTCTCAATAGCTGAAAATGCATATCAGAGCAAAAACCAAGCCCTGAAGTCAAAAGAACTGCCTGTACTCAGAGAACACAGAAACACAGATCTGGTGAAGAGTTCTGTATGCATTGAAGGTTCACAGAAGCATGCAGCTTCCATTATCCATAATGGGATATGTCTGGAACAACTAGGACTCTTCTTAGAGCTGGCCTCCTGGCCAAACTGAGCAACTAATGGAGAAGGGACTTGGGTAGACTGGTGACCAAGAAGCTGATGGTTATTCTAGTTGAGCTCCATGATCATATATGCAGATGAGATAAACTTACAGAAAGACAAACATCACTGTAATACTTGACCGATCTGGGTTTTACGGCGGTGTGGCAAGACTCAGTCCTCTCCTCAGTGAAGACATATGAAAACACACAAATTTGCTTGGAAAGCACCTAAAGAACTCTCAGACTGTGAGAAACAAGATTCTTTGGTCTGATGAACCTCAAGCATCCAAGCATCATGTTTGAAGGAAACCAGGCACTGCTCATCACCTGCAGAGTAGCATCCCAAAAGTAAAGTGTGCTGATAGCAACCTCATGCTGTGGGGCTGTTTTTCAGTTGCAGGGATTGAGGGACTTATCAGAGTAGAAGGAAAGCTCAACACAGCAAAATATAAAGATTGCCTTTATGAAAACCTAGTCCAGAGCATTTGAAACCTCAGACTGAGCAGAAGGTTCACCTTCCAACGGGACAATGACTCTAAGCACACAGCAAAAGAGGCTTATAGACAACTCTGTGAGTGTCCTTAAGTGGCCTAGACACAGTCTGGGCTTGAACCTAATCAAACAATTATGGAGAAACCTGGAAATGTCTGCCAGACCCCATTTAAGCTGACAGAGCTTGAGAGGTGAAGATATGAGGAGAAGAATGGCAGATAATTGTCAAATGCAGGTGTGCAAAACATCATACCCACAAAAAGCGCTGAGGCTGTAAAAAAGCTTCAGTTAAGTACTGAGTTTGGGGTATGAATACTTATGCAATGTACTTATTTCAGTGTTTTATTTTTTAATAAACTTGCAAAGTTGTCACAAATCTGTTTTTGCTTTGTCATTATGGAGTGTGGATTGATGTGTGGAAAAAAGTAATTTAAAGTTTAACATTGGGCTGCAACATAAAATGCAAAAATATGACAGGATATTGTCATGATCGGGGCTGTGGATTTTCCCTCAGCCACCTGAGGTCGCTGTCCTACACTGCACTTCCTTGATTGTCCACCTGTCCTTGTCATCAGCACTGATCACCCACACCTGTTCACAATTACTATCAGGACTATAAGTATCATCTCCACTCACTCTGCATTCATGTCTGCATTGTCTCGTGTTTGGTATGTTCTGTGTTCCCTGGATCTTTGACCGAGTTTTCAGTTCTGTTTATTTTGTATTGTTTTAAGTTTCAAGTTATTGTTGTGCCGTGTTGGCCTTTGGTTTGTTTATTTGTTTGTTTATTTGTGTTTAATTATATTAAAATCATTTCACCCGCATTTGGACCCAGACCTCCCTTTCTCACCGTGACTGAATGCAGACATCGATGATGGGTCCAGCGGGGAGAATTTTTTTTGAGGGGGCAGCAACCACCCGCTCGGTTCCAGATACCGAGGGGATGTCCTTCGAGGCGGCGTCGGCTACTCGGTTCGAGTTCATCTACGCCTGCCTGGCGGCGATGGACACCCGCAGTGCCGAGACTGCGCGGGGGCGCCCCTGCTTTGCGGAGGGGGTGGAGACGCTCTTTCGCGGGGAGGTGGCGACAACCGCCGTCTCTGTTCCGGACGCGGAGGCGACCGCGCTCTCTGTTTCTGACGCGGCGGTGACCGCTCTCTCTGCTCCTGACGCGGCGGTGACCGCTCTCTCTGCTCCTGACGCGGCGGTGACCGCTCTCTCTGCTCCTGACGCGGCGGTGACCGCTCTCTCTGTTCCTGACGCGGCGGTGACCGCTCTCTCTGTTCTGGACGCGGCGGTGACCGCTCTCTCTGTTCTGGACGCGGCGGTGACCGCTCTCTCTGTTCCGGACGCGGCGATGACCGCTCTCTCTGTTTCTGACGCGGCGGTGACCGCGCTCTCTTTTCCGGACGCGGCGGTGACCGCTCTCTCTGCTCCTGACGCGGCGGTGACCGCTCTCTCTGCTCCTGACGCGGCGGTGACCGCTCTCTCTGCTCCGGACGCGGCGGTGACCGCTCTCTCTGCTCCGGACGCGGCGGTGACCGCTCTCTCTGCTCCTGACGCGGCGGTGACCGCTCTCTCTGCTCCTGACGCGGCGGTGACCGCTCTCTCTGTTCCGGACGCGGCGGTGACCGCTCTCTCTGTTCCGGACGCGGCGATGACCGCTCTCTCTGTTCCGGACGCGGCGATGACCGCTCTCTCTGTTCCGGACGCGGCGGTGACCGCTCTCTCTGTTCCGGACGCGGCGGTGACCGCTCTCTCTGTTCCGGACGCGGCGGTGACCGCTGACGTTCCTCTGGCGGCGGCGTCAGCTCACGTTCCTCTGGCGGAGAGGCCAGCTCACGTTCCTCTGGCGGCGAGGCCAGCTCACGTTCCTCAGGCGGCGAGGCCAGCTCACTTTCCTCAGGCGGCGAGGCCAGCTCACGTTCCTCTGGCGGCGGCGGCGTCCGCTGACGTTCCTCTGGCAGCGAGGCCAGCTCGCGTTCCTCAGGCGGCAGCGTCCGCTGATGTTCTTCTGGCGGCGAGGCCAGCTCGCGTTCCTCTGGCGGTGAGGTCCGCTCACGTGACTCCGCTGCACGGGCCTGGCCCGCCATCCCTCCCCCTGATTCGCCTTCCTCCATTCCTCCTCCCTCCATATATTTTTTTTTTTCGGCCTTGTGGAACGTCTGGAAGCCGTTCCTTGAGGAGGGGGTAATGTCATGATCGGGGCTGTGGATTTTCCCTCAGCCACCTGAGGTCGCTGTCCTACACTGCACTTCCTTGATTGTCCACCTGTCCTTGTCATCAGCACTGATCACCCACACCTGTTCACAATTACTATCAGGACTATAAGTATCATCTCCACTCACTCTGCATTCATGTCTGCATTGTCTCGTGTTTGGTATGTTCTGTGTTCCCTGGATCTTTGACCGAGTTTTCAGTTCTGTTTATTTTGTATTGTTTTAAGTTTCAAGTTATTGTTGTGCCGTGTTGGCCTTTGGTTTGTTTATTTGTTTGTTTATTTGTGTTTAATTATATTAAAATCATTTCACCCGCATTTGGACCCAGACCTCCCTTTCTCACCGTGACAGATATGAATACATTTGCAAGGGACTGTACATTTCAGTAATGTGTATATATAACAAACAAACCAATAGACTTTACTGGAAAACACATGCAGGATTAGATATGAGCAGAACAGAAATTTTCTGACATTTATCTGTTTTTGCTTAAATTGTGACAACAAATGTAACAACTCCAAAAATGTTCATCAGAAAATCAGTAAATGCACCGAAGCAGTGAATAAACTTTCAGAACAAAAATGTACAGATAACGTACTCACCCCCTTGTCATCCAAGATGTTCATGTCTTTCTTTCTTTGGTCGTAAATAAATTATGTTTTTTGATGAAAATATTACAGGGTTTCTCTCCATATAATGGACTTCTGAGGTGCCCCCAAGTTAAATGCAGCTTCAAAGTGCTCTAAATGATCCCAGACGAGGAAGAAGGGTCTTATCTAGCGAAACGATCGGTTATTTTCTAAAAACATTTACAATTTATTTACTTTTTAATCTCTACACACATAGTACACACAGAGCTAGACAAGATGAGCATTGGAGGTTAAAAAGTATATGAATTGTATATATATATATATATATATATATATATATATATTTTTTTTTTTTTTTAAATAACCGATCGTTTTGTTAGATAAGACCCTTTTTTCTTTGGCTGTGATCGTTTAGAGCCATTTGAAGCTGCATTACAGAAGTTCAAACTCGGTGGCACCATAGAAGTCTATTATATGAAGAGAAATCCTGAAATGTTTTCCTCAAAAAAACTTTTTTTCCTTAAGACTAAAGAAAGAAAGAAAGAAACATCTTGGATGACAAGGGGGTGAGTACATTATCTGTACATTTTTGAACTACTCCTTTAAGACATCATTGAGCTGCATTCAAAGGTCTCTGTAAACACATTCTCACTGTTCCATGTGAAGGAAT
Source organism: Garra rufa (assembly GCF_049309525.1). NCBI lineage: Eukaryota > Metazoa > Chordata > Actinopteri > Cypriniformes > Cyprinidae > Garra > Garra rufa. The sequence continues at coordinate 17,695,513 of NC_133368.1, forward strand.
AAAAATGCTTTGAATGACTTTTGTGCATAATTAATTAGCTTATGAGAAACAACTCACAGAGCTAATCTTACTGATGGATGAAGTTCCTAAACAGGTCCAGAAAATATCCGTCACAAAGGCATGTTTGATATACCCTCTTTACACTGTTTACACCTTTGAACAATGAATTGCCATGACGCTTGTGATTATTTGATAAGGATTTGAAGAAAAAAAAGCTATAGAATTCCCATGACATTTTAAGAATTTATAATCAATCCCTGACATTTCCAGGTTTTTCCATGAGCGTGGGAACATCAGCTCAGCCAGATGCAGAACGAGAGCCTGCAATGATGAATAAGGCGTTTCCAAATCTGCAGTGAGGAGGCAGGTCATGTTTAGCTTTAACATGTTGCAGGCGTAGAGCAGCTCTACAGGAGGATGTGATACTCATGATAGATGACTCCCCCAACAGAGACTTGAGACACACTCAGGAATATTATTCATATGAATCATACACAAGTGCTCTGAACAGCAATGCTTATGACAAGTTTTACAATACAGGAAATCGCCCACATTAGAGTAAAGCTAAACACAATGGATACAATAAACCAAACCGCGCAGCAAAGACATACAGATATTCCTTACAGAAATAAACATGGCCTACATGCCACTACAGAATTCATTTCTCTTTACATTTGTTTCAAACACAGTCGACATGGCATGACTTGTTTGGCTTACTTAAAGGGTTAACACAGTTACAAAGCACAGCGGTGAATATGATGTTGCCAACTCTGTGGTTTCCATAGTAACTGTATCTGTGGTTAATCCGGTCGCATTATGAATTAAAATACAATTCAGATTGCTACGAGACCACTGGAGCAGAACAACAAGACAAAACAATATAATGTTTTTTCCACTGCAACTGGACATTATAAACCTATATTCACAGCCACTAAAAAATGTGAAATAAAAATGTATTTAAAGGAATGTGAAAGTCAGTATACTTTGTTCTGACACAAGACCATAGCATTAACATTAAATAGGTTTTTGTGTATATACCTGTTGAGCTTGTTTTCTGTCTAAACCATTTACCAAGGCTACATTCACCTCACACTGATCTCAAGAGAGTGTGTGTGGGTTTTGCGACTGAAATGAAGTGTTTCTGGAGTGCTGCTAAACCAGAGCTCTTTCAAGGATCTGTGTGGTGACCTCTTTCAGTAGGACGGTGCAGAAGCTCTCCAGGCCTGTGTGAAACATTGTAAACTTTTGGCCTGCAGGAGAACCTCCTTTAGCCAAGAACCGCTGATGTTAGTCTCAGCTCATATAATGTAGCACTTTTTATTCTCAACACACACTCACACAGCTGTGGAATGTGTCGGGTATAAACACTACTTTAACACATTTAACCAAACAAAAAATCCACAGTTAGCAGCTAAAAAGCAACTCTTAGTCTTACATATGTATCAGATACTAGAACTACAGCTATTTGATTTATTACATGGTAATAACACATGTATTACTTAATAATGTACATATACATTATAGAAAAATGCAAAGATAAAACCATTATTAAAACTACCAAATATATCTCTATTTACATGCTACTCCATATGAAATAAAAATCACAGTTACACCTTTTAGGTGTCCTTGCTACAGTGTAATTACACATTTCAGTACAGAGTAATATTATCCCTTAAATGTATGACTGTTTCGCCAATCATTATTACATATTCGGCGACCCAGACATATATATTAAGCACGGATGGATCTCTAACTGAGGCAGTAGCAAAAAACTCTCTTGATATTTTAAGAACCATTACAGAATAATAAAATAAAGCACATTTTGAAACTTACCTTTTGAAACTTAAAAGGATTCAGTTTGAGCAGATGATTTTACCAGAGCTCACTTCCACAGTACATTCAGCATCTGGCTCATATTCGCGATCTCAGCCATATTCACAAAACTATCATTTTCAATGTCTTCGAAATCATTTTTTTTCATCAAATGACAGTGACATTTATATTTTATTGCGTACAGTAATTTAGCAGCATTAAAGCCATTTAAACCAATTAAAATTTTGCTGATAATATTCTTTTGTTTTATGCCTGTGACAATTACGAGTGAAACATCACGTCATTATTATTTATTAAACAGTGCCACCTCGAGGACCAAAGGTGAATTGCATGTATTTAGTCATCAGATATTTGCATATTTTTGCACACGAAAAATATACTTACACTATTACACACCTCAGGTCTCTGCCCTATACACTTTTTTGTACAAAAAAATGATCAGAAAACCGACATTCTTTTATATTTTATATATTTTTTCTTGTTTTATTGTTCATAATAAATAGATTGAGGAAGGCTAAGAAAGTTGATGCCAAACTTAAAAAAATGAAGGAGGGAGAGGGTAGTAAATGATGTCCTGGGTCGCTAAAGACCCGAGGTACGCATTTAAGGGTTAATTAACTACATGTACTTACTATAAGCTTAGGGTTAGGATTAGGTTTTGACTTAGGGTTGCTTGCATGTAATTATGCATAATTAATTGTTATTTTAAATAGTAAGTACATGAATCGTGTAACAAGGACACCTTAAAATAAAGTGTTACTAAAAATCACAAATAAGTACTCTTAAATTGGTATGTTACCAATGGACTCATTTTGGTCTGTTTCTAATTTCTTTTAAGAAATTTGAGAAACATCTTAGACAAAGTCGATACTTAAATGAACTTCATTAAGTCTATGATTAAATTAAGAAATTGAGTCAAATTAGGATATTAAAATGATTTTTGGTATAAATTAAGACTTTTATTCAGCAAGGCTGCATTAAATTGATTAAAGGTGACAGTAAAGATGCTTCCATTGTTACAAACTAAATATTGTAAAGAAAATAAAACTTATTCATCAAATAAACTTAATGAAGAATCCTAGAATCATCAAATAATCCTGAAAAAATCTATTACAGTTCATATATCAACTGTGTCAATAATAAGAACATGATTTCCGAAGGATCATGTGACACTGACAATTGGAGCAATGTTAATAACTAATTACACAAGAACCTTTTTTGTCTAAATGGTTCCATAAAGAACCTTTAACATCGGAAGAACCTTTCTGTTTCACAAAAGGTTTTTTGTGGCGAAAGATTATAAAAAGGTAAGAAAGAGATGGTTCTTTAAAGAACCTTTGACTGAATGGTTCTTCTATGGCACTGCTTGAAGAAACTTTTAAAGCACCTTTATTTTTAAGAGTGTAGTTAAGTAAAGTTAAAAACACTTTTTAGCTTTAACAACTAATTAATTTTAAGTTAAATAATAATACTAGGTGTGTATTAGTGTTGGGCGATATGCTCAATTTTCATATCGTCCTATCGTCAGCCTGTGAGATCGCCGATACGCAATACTATCGTGCTAATTTCTTTAATATGTAAATATGTCAATATGTAATAAATTCCTTATTCGTTTTGTAAGGGTAGTGCATGTGACTTGTGACACAGTTGTGCGTGTACAGAGCGCTGACTGTAGTTCTGTCGGAGAGGTTACTTTCGGTTTCATTCTCTGCTATCTTCAGGGAGCAGTAAATGTGCGTGCATGAATGTATCTTTCTTTACCCGTCATATTGCGAAAATGTTACCGCTGTATGTCTGATCTTTGTCATCAGTTCATGTTGTAGTTCAGTTCATATAGAATGTGGAGAAGCGATGCGCGTGTAATTCACGTGCATATGTTTAGCGCCATTTTATCGCATCGTAATTCTAGTTAACGCATATAGATGTTACTGAGGTGAATGTTTCTACTATATACAGACGGATTCTCATATCGTATTTAATTCAGCCTAATCCACATTTTACTACCTCTGTTATCCTAATGACTGTCTAACCTTAAGTCTACACTTAATCTATGTACACTTCATGATGAATAAATCTCTTACCCATTTTCACTGCACTAATCTGTGGCGCGACGCGGCCACTCTATGCTTGTGTGTAGTTTGTGAGGCATCCTAGAACTGGCGCTGCATCGCTAAAGTTAGGTGCCTTTTTGACGCATAATAATAATAATCGTCTTACTATCGTCAAAGGCATCAGCAACAGGCGATATTTCTGACTATCGTCGATACACGATACTATCGTCTATCGGCACAACCCTAGTGTGTATTCAATACAACTCATTTATACGAGTTGAGCTAACTAATGTAACATTTACTGCAACTTGGAATTTCTCAGTTGTATTTACTTCAACATCCAGTTTATCCAGTTAAAACTACGCAAACCAATTGCCTTAAAAAGACCAAGTAAGTTTTACTCCAGTAAATTAAGTGCATCAACAGAGGGACTATCACTACATAAACAACTACAGTTAATGCTTTTTAAATAAAGCAGTCTATAATCTTAATGTTTATAGACCCATCCTTGACATAAATACAGTCTCTAATCCTTAACACAATGTTAACCTTCCCAAAAATGCTGACCTAACAGAAACCCTTTCAAAACCAAATCAAACAAAACAGAACATTAAACACTAACAGATCTCCCTCGTATATTAACCTTGTGCAAAAACACATAAAATAACACTTAATTTCAACATTTAGTCCTGGAGTCTGAAGCTGGAAACTATAAACTAGCTTGACATGGTAGCTTGACTCATAACAATCAACAATTAAACTAGGGTCTTCTGAGTAACAAAGGCATAGTACGCAAGTAGTACAGATATTTTACAATTAAAATCATCCAACTGTACATTAAGTAAGTCAACTAAAAAGTGTTAGTAAGGACATTTGTTGGTTTTTACGGTGCTGAAAATTTTGCTTTGCCCCACAGGAATAAATTACATTACAAAATAGTTCTTTTAAATTGTAATATTTCAAAATACTACTGTTTGAAATATATTTTTTAATCAAATACTGGTAAAGGAGAGAGAGAGAGAGTGATATCAGGATATCAGAGGCAGCCATGAGAAAACCACATTCCTACAATCGCCATACATCAACAAAACAATAGCTCACGCTAGAGCTCCATGAGACAAGCGCAGCACCAAACCGCCCCAGAAAGATGGATTGTGCCACTTAACCTTCCAACATATTTACACTCTCTGTCCTTCTCAAACGCAGGGTGCATGAGGTGATGGATGTAGTGTGATGTCACATTACTGCATAATAAATCACTAATAATCACTGCTATTGACTGCTGCAGTAACGTGCCTTAAACAAGTTATGAATTACGTAATGGCAAAAGCGTTTAACATTTCACACGAGGGCCTGATTGGCATCTGGAGAGGTAAACAGCGTGTTCTTAAGCACATCTGGCACTGCTCAGCAAAACCTCCCAGCATTCCTCTGTAATCCACCTGGTATGTGTGTCAGTCTTACCTCTTTAGTGTGCGTGTGGAAGGAGACTGACATGTCCAGCAGTAGTTTTCTTTGCTCAACTCTTCTGACGAAGTCCTGGATCCTGACCTCCAGGTGTCGCGCTGCCTTATAGATCTCCTCAGGGTCACACTCGCCCGTCTGGGCCAACTGCTCAGCCGCTTCCAGGAGTTTATCTGCATTTGTGTAGGTGTTCTAAATCAGTGAGAGACAGGGGACAAGGCAAAGCTTGATTAACGAATGTTAGTTTACAATGAATATTGGCATGCAGATACTGACATAATATTTTATTTTATAAAGCACTTTATACAGTGCAGATTGTTTCAAACCAGCCAGGTTGCAGAAGTAGAAGGGCAGCTTGTCAGTGCTCAGACCATATGCTGCACACTGCAACAAGTTGGTTTGCATAGCTGTCGTCCCAGAAGGAAGCCTCATCTGAAGCTGGCTCACAAGAAAACAGTTTGCTGAAGACAACCTGTCCAAGTGCATGAATTACTGAAACCATGTCCTGTGGTCTGATTAGACTATAAGATAAACTTGTTTGGCTTGGTGATGGCTCTGGCATGTGAGGCGATGCCCTGGTGAGGAGTACCAAGAAAATTGTGTCTTGCCTACGGTCAAGCATGGTGGTGGTAGCATCATGGCTATGGCATTACATAATTAAAAAACAACTGCAGACTTGGCAACACAGATATGTATACATATTCATATACATACTATGTCCTGTTGTGGATTTAATTTTTTTTTTTTTTTAATCAACAATTTCCCATTAGAAATGCACACTGAATGCCTCACAAGGAAATCAAATGAATGGCAGGATTAATTACCCTCATCACTTTAAATGTTTTCCTCATGAGTTAAATTACAGGTCCATCTGTAGGACGAATACAGTGGGTTATTCCATCCTGGCACACATCACCCCATTACAATCAGCATAAACCCCATCAGAACCAGCACTTATCACTGACTGCTGTGACAGGAGCATCTTCACCCTAATCCACACTGTTCCTCACTGTCAGACACAAGGTAAGGTGCTGTCAGGAGAGGTTGGCTAATTAACATGAGATAATTACATGTGTATTCACCTGCTGTGACTGTGGAGAACAAGAACACATTTACAGCTCCAGAGGGTTTCAATCCTTCATTAAACACACAGTTACAACATTGCATTTCTTGTGAGAGATTTAATCTGTTTTATTGGCAAATGTTTGCTGAGTCCACATGAATAAAACCCAGCTGGTATAATAGATCAGAGCTATTTTCTCTGTTACACTGATATCCCGTAAACTTCATACTTTCACACGTTTGTGTGTTTAAAAAAGAAATAGGCTACATATCCTGACTAGGGATATTCTAAATAAAATTAAATATACATTTCTAAACAGATTACTGGCTAATGTACACTTACATAGTTAAGAGTGTCAAGATTTTTTATATATTTTCATCCACATTCATATTTGAATTAATTACAGATCTGCTATACATATTATAACAGATTATAAATATTCAACAATAAGGTTCACTATAGACATTACAAACACTGATTTTGTAAATAAGTTGTAAATAAAACAATTATTGAAGTATGTGTTACAATAAAAAATATTTTTTTTCCTTTACTATATGACACTGATTTAAAGTGAAAATATAGCTGCAAGCAGCAATTAAGGGGCCATGCATAACAGAGGCAAAATAAAGCATCAAGCCAACTGCAACAATGAGTAATTAAATCCATTTTAGGAGGACTTTAAGCAAAATGGCTGAAAAAAATCATAAATACAACTTCTAGAATTATGATTTAATGGGTTATCAGTTCTGACCAATAGGTGGTGCTGTTATCAAATCAATGTGGTGTGTTCTTTGTGAGATGACAATAGCACACATAAAAGTTTGGTGTCAATATGTCAAAGCTTTGCAGAGATACAGCCTCAGACGTAATCTGGCATCATGCCTCAAATTTATTGCGGCGCTGTACAAACGGTTTCATCTATCAACACAAAATCCATAACTTTTTGTCAGCACAGTCTGAAGATGATCTGACTCGATTTTAGTGAAAATCTGATGAATGGTCTAGGACGAGTTAGAAAAAGTAGGTTTTCAACATTATTCAAAATGGCAGACATGAAGTTTGGCCGACTAGGGCAAAACTGGCATTCTTGTTCTAGGCATGACCCAAGGAACATTTTGAGACCAGTTACAGTAGGCTAATGCAATCAAAAGTTTTTAGCATTTTTGGAAATTTCATTATTAATGGTTAATGAATGGTTTATTACTTTTGACAGATAGGTGGCATTGTTACCAAACTGATGTGGCGGGGTCAGTGTGAGGTGACAATGACACATACAAAGTTTGGTGTCAATATGTCAAAAGCAGTTTGGCAGAATTCCAGTAAATTTGTTGATGCATTAAATGATAACTGTTTTATATATCCACACAAAATCCATAACCTTTTGCCAGCATGGTCTGAAGATGATCTGAGCCAAATTTGGTGAAAATCGGACCGATAGTCTAGGAGGAGTTTAAAAAAGTAGGTTTTCAATATGAATTAAAATGGTATCTATGTTCTTGGCATGAACTAAGGAATACATTGAGATCACTTTCATATATAAATAAGAAATAAGCCAATTTAATCAAATGTTATTTGCATCAGATTAACATCTAAACCTTAAAGTTCAAAAGCTATTAGCATAAACCTGAGTAAAACTTTAAACAAGTGGTGGTGCTAGAGAGTTTGAGTTAGAGACTCCAAACTTGCTATGGTTAACCTTAAGACTGTCCTCTATATGTGTGCCAAATTACACAACTTCTGCCTCTATGGGCAGCCATAGACTCAAGAGTTGAAAAAGAAACAGAAAAAGAAGAATAAGAAAGCCAACGGATGCAATAGGTGCCATTGCACCTTTGGTGCTTGGCCCCTAATAAATATTTAAATATATATTTCAAATATAAATATTTATTCATACTAATAAAAACATACACATGGACTTTAAGATCAGATCTTAGCTTTTTTATTATTATTATTATTATTATTTGGTTAAAGTAGGTATTATTTCATCAGTATTATCTTCATTCTGAGCCTTCTTTGATTAGATAAGTTGACTAATGAAGTGAATTGTTATTTTTCCTTTGCGTTTTGTACATACAGTAATTCATAAACTTGTGTAATGTTATTACAGTAGAAAGCCTGAGGACTAGCGGACTGTTTTTACCACATCAAATGATATATTACTGCTTTAAAATACATTAGAGATTAGTTTGAGGTTAACAGCTCTGGAAATCTATTACATGTGCTGCATTCCTGATTTTCCTAATCACACACACATATACAAGTACATTTACTGTATATGATAAATTAGACATGAATCCATTACTCCATCGGCATGTGGCCTGAAAGTGTCTAGAGGTGTTTTTTTCTCATCTCTTCATCTTCGTCAGTCTGTTCTTGGATATTACAAGTCTGATAAGCAGATGTCAGAATAACAAAAGCTGCATATGTCTCGCTGGTTACCAATAATGGCTGAGCCAAAACAAATCCCTTTCGCTTATTTAGATGGAGTCAGATTGTCTCGAGCCCTTCTCATGACACTGAGACTCGCGATCTGTCATCCGGGCTATTATGGATTATTCATCTCAAGGGAATTACGTGGATGAAAAAGGCAGGGCTTAGTGTCCAGTGATCTTCATTTCCTTTGTGTGCTGTCAAATTAATTCGCAAAATGTATTTAACGTCACTTTGTTGAACAAATATCAGTTCAGCAAGATCTAATCCTATTTAGGATGACAAAAACGTGAATTCAATTCAGATTTGTCTAGTTTTTACATGACAGCATGAGTAGTTGGATTCTAACATTACCTGAAGAAAATGTAAATGGCACTTGCTTCTGCAAATCTCATTGCTATGCTGCTAGGGTGTTCTGGGTGATTACCTTACTAACTTACTATCTATTAATAAGCAGCAAATTATGAGTTTATTGGGGTAAAAGTCGTAGTTAATAGTAATTAGTTAATACTGAGAATTGGTCCCCAAACTAAAGTGTGACCAAAGTCTCTTATGCTCACCAAGGCTGCATTTATTTGATCAAAAAACACAACTGAAATAATAATAATTCTAACTGCATTACAATTTTAAATAACCGAATAACTATTTTAATGCATTTTAAAATATAATTTATTCCTGTGATCAAAGCTGAATTTTAAGCATCATTACTGTTACATCATTAGTCTTCATATGATCCTTCAGAAATCATTTTTCATGCTAATTTGCTGCTGAAATTGCTCAATGTTACATTACAAATGTCTTTACTGACACTTTTGATCAATTTAATGCATCCTTACTGAATAAAAGTACTTATTTATTTAATTAATTAATAATATTAATTAAAAAAAAAACCTTACTGACCCCAAAGTTTTGAACGGTAGTGTATATCATCACTTAATGTCAGAGCTAATGGTAAGTCTGTCTGGAAAGGCTGAAAATCAGTTTCATCATGTAGAAAATTAATGGGATTTTGACTTTGGGAACTCAACTGTTGCAAAACAGTACAAAGACACTGGAACGCAGATGTTATCCAATCATAATAGAGATTATTTACATACAGGAGTCTTAATGTTACAGCAGCAAAAACGACATTTTTAATTCTTAGGGTCAAAGAGTGGTGTAAAAATAGTCATGAAAAACGGAATTATGGCTAGAAACCTTGACTAATATTATAATATAATAGTCTAAAATATATACCTCTAATGCATTGTACCTGCTATATTATCCATCAAAAAGTAGAATCAACATATGCAGTCCAGTAGTCCAGTTGCTTTCTTTGTTCAACAATACAATATGAGGGAGGCATGTGGCGGTTCTCCAATAAAATCAGCATTCAATCATGTTTACTTGGCCTTTGCCTTGTGTGCAACGAAGAAGCAAAAGCCTGAAAAGACACATTTCTTTGCCAAACCCCAAAAAAGAGAAAAATATTACCACACAACTCTCTCCTGAGATGAGTTTACAACAACAAAACATATCTACTGTGAATTTTCACACTTCCATCCTCCTTGTTGTCACTAAGTTCAACAAGTATACTTCAGATGAACTATAACACTGAGGCGTTTGGAAATTGCTTTATAGACCAAGTATACAATATCTTCTGAACTCATTGCCCATCCAGTAAAGGAAACCATCTGTGAAGCTCATTTGATGGAGTTAAAGTGGGTTGAAAACATTTCCATTAGCACAGCCCTCTGAAGCTCTTGTGTTTGCTGTGCTACCACCACTGCATATGTTGACATCTTTACAACATAATTTGATAAAATGTCACTAAAGAGACAGGCGCTAAAAGAATCTTCCTGTAATTATCCGGAGGATTGTCTTCTTGTGGCTAGTGGGGTCTGTTTCAGATTTGTGTACTATGGGAAATACTTATGATAGAAAGGTTTATTTGTATGGCAGCAGATGCGTGCTAGTGGGACACACAAAACTCAGCCCTGCATTTGTCAGCGTCTGATTCTAATTGTACTGTTAGACTGTGACCAAACTAGGCACATTGTGATAAGCGATAAATCACATCTCTTCCATGTTAATCCGGGTTTTCGTTTGTCAACAGCATCCTGCATAAAAACATTCTGACAGTCGATTTGTATAGTCTCAGACTCAAACAGCATAGCTAATGGTCATTTGGATCTTGCACACAAAAATGGCAAGAGCTAGCTGAAATAACAACTTCTGAGAGTTCTGTTTTATCAGCCCACATGGAAAGTCATGTTTTTACAATGAGTACAAAGGTTTACATGGTTCATGTCATGATTTTTGATTGAGATACTGAAGAGCATGCCAACAACATAAATTGTAAGTACTGTACAGTATGTCTCAAAAGTGAGTACACCCTTCACATTTCAGCAACAATTTTAGAATAATCTTCTAAAGGGATGATACTATAGAAATGAAACTTGGATATATTTTAGAGTAGTCAATGTGCGGCTTGTATAGCAGTATAGATTTACTGTCCTCTGAAAATAACTCATAAAAAGTCATTTTAATTGCAAACCACATGATTGGAAGTTTCATGTGAAAAGATTGAGCCCTTTGTTGAGATGTTGAGAAAGCTGCTTGGTTTGAAAGTGACTTTTGACATCCATCACTACACTAAAGAATAGTGATGCAACGAAAGTTCGGTAACCAGTAATATTTGGCTGGAAATCAGTTTTTTGTTTTGTTCAAAATCACTACTGTTGACAATAGACAATGGAACCTGTTGAATGCATGAAATGCTGTGCCACTGAGACCTGGTACTGCACACAGTGGCTGAGAAACTGTTAATTTGGTTGTTTCTGAATGGATCTAATTGAATTTTTCAAACTGAAAACAAGTGGTTTAGATAAGAATGATTTATCTATGGATTAGTCTGACTGGCAGTGGATGACCGCCTTGACTACATCTGGTTTGGATGAATCTGATCGGGTGCGGCTGTTGTCTCACCTGTGCCACCTCCTCAAAGTCATCATGGCGTTTCTGTAGGGCTCTGGCTCTGTGGAGGGATTTGCCCACACCTGTGTGTTTACTGAGGAAAGCCTCTCCATGATTCTCTATCCAGTCAATCACCTGCAACACACAAACACACACAATCCATTTAGAGCATAGAAGAAGAAGAAAAAAAAAAACATCACAACACAGAGCTGAAAGAGAGTCTATCAAGTGAGCTTCTGTTTTCATTAATCTATTCAATTGATGTGACATACGGAAAGGCAGTTATTTAGGAAAACACACACACAGGCTAATGTTCAGTGTCTGTGACTGCTTGTATACTCTCATGGGCATATGAAGGGAGAGTGATCAATCAGCATTGGTCTTCTGTCCAAAAGTGATTCAAAGACACTCTATCCTCATCCCTGAGGACAGTGTTTTACCAAAACCATTCCTCCAACAACATCCTCATATTAGCAGTGGTGGACAGTAACGAAGTAGTTGTAATTCGTTACTGTACTTAAGTACATTTTTCAAGTATCTGTACTTTACTGGAGTAGTTTTATTTTGAGTAACTTTTACTTTTACTTCACTATATTCCAAAGCATAATATCGTACTTTTTACTCCACTACATTCAATAAAACATGTCGTTACTCTCCTTATAATATATTACGTGCTCCGAGACGCAGAAGCAGTGTCTGATTAATGAACAAACTGATTCTTTTCAATCGGTTCGCAAATCGCCACAAGCGATTCATTCACGAATTGGACTGATCCAATTGCAGCTGTTCAAACTCACTGATTCAAATGAGCCGTTTAGAGCGAGTCTCCAGTCATCTGAATTCACAAATAAGAACCGGGAGATTGTGAGCGCGCGCGACTGATGCTGCGAAAAGTAAGATATAATGTCGAGTTTTAGGATTAATTATTGCAACTGTCAGTTGTTTGCGAACTAAATCTGCTGTAAAGGGTGATGTATTTAAGCCCGCTGAAATGATTAAATGCAGACACATCATCAACATCGTCTCTTTTTAGGTAAAAAAACGAAACATTAAAATAACACAGATTAAATAAAATAACTCACAACGTTGCACGTTCATATTCCTCGCTGCTGTAACCTCAACAGTTTTATTAAAATGCTACGCATTTAGCCCTATGTGACGTCTGTTTTTATATTGTTTATTAACGGTATACTTTTTTATATTGTTTGAATCAACTAGCCTAATATACAGAAATAAATGTTTATTCATAACCATACTGAAATAAGTAAATATTGTTAGCTGATGCTAACTGTCTAGCTAACAAGCTTGCTGGTGCTAAGTTGAGGTAATTTTCAGATATGAAGTCCAAATATTTATAATCAACCATCTAGACAGATTACATCTGAGGGAAAAGAAAATATGTGATGTTCAGATGGTAACTACAGAAATTATCAAAGTGTGAAGTGATGCCCTCTGGGGACATTTGGCCAGGGGTGTTTTTACACCACAGACAATGTTTGAGAAAAAATAAAAATATTATGAAAATATAATTAAATTTTTCTTCCTAACTTCAGGCCTTATTCTCATATCATTTATAACTGTGCCGTTCCGCAAAATAACAAGCTTTAAAACACTTTTCTTACTGGTGAAAATGAGATGGTTAAATCAGTTTTCTCTCAGGTAACGTTACAATGCAATGTAAGCTTCACAGTGAACATTGTCAACGTAGACCATATCAACAACAAAAATCTATCTTGACTCCATATAGGCTAGTGGTTATTTTGAGAAAAACCAAGGCTTATAGTAGGATTATAAAAAATATATATGCTAATATAAATTTATAGCCTTTATAAAATTGCAAAATATGTCAGTACTTTTTTACTTAAGTACACAAAAAATGTAGTACTTTTGTACTTTCACTCAAGTAAAATGGAAAAAGGAGTACTTTTACTTTTACTGGAGTAATATTCTATTATACGTATCTGTACTTTTACTCAAGTACTTGATTTGTGTACTTCGTCCACCACTGCATATTAGACTGATAGAAATGTCACTCAGACACACACAATCAACCTGCAAAACTCCAGTACTGCAGCCACAAACTTAACACTGATGTATTACATGTTATCAATAATATTAATATTATTTAAAATATTATTGTATATTCTAGTTGCTCAGGAGACTTGATGGAGTTTAGATTAATTTACAATTAATTAATTAAATTCAATTGTCAACTTTATTATGTATGTACAGTGAGGAAAATAATTATTTGATCTCCTGCTGTTTTTGTACTTTTGCCCACTGACAGATTATGAGACTATAATTTTAATGGTAGGTTTATTTTAACAGTGAGAGACAGTATAACAAAAAAACAAAAACAAACAAAAAAAAAAATATACGGAAAAACGCATTTCAAAAAAGTTATAAACTGATTTGCATTTTAGTGAGTGAAATAATTATTTGACCCCTTTTGCAAAACATGACTTGGTGGCAAAACCCTTGTTGGCAATCACAGAGGTCAGACATTTCTTGTAGTTGGCCACCAGGTTTGTACATATCTCAGAAGGGATTTTGTCCCACTCCTCTTTGCAGATCCTCTCTAAGTCATTAAGGTTTTGAGGCTGACGTTTGGCAACTCAAACCTTCAGCTCCCTCCACAAATTTTCTATGGGATTAAGGTCTGGAGACTGGCTAGGCCACTGCAGGACTTTAATGTGCTTCTTCTTGAGCCACTCCTTTGTTGCCTTGGCTGTGTGTTTTGGGTCACTGTCATGCTGGAATACCCATTCATGCCCTGGCTGAGGTTTTCACCCAAGATTTGATGGTACATGGTCCCATCCATCATCCCTTTGATGCAGTGTAGTTGTCCTGTCCCCTTAGTAGAAAAAACACCCCCAAAGAATAGTGTTGCTACCTCCATGTTTGACGGTGGGGATGGTGTTCTTGGGGTCATAGGCAGCATTCCTCCTCCTCCAAATACGGCGAGTTGAGTTGATGCCAAAGAGCTCGATTTTGGACTCATCTGACCACAACACTTTCACCCAGTTCTCCCCAGAATCATTCAGATGTTCATTTGGCCTGTACATGTGTTTTCTTGAGCAGAAGGACCTTTGCGGGCGCTGCAGGATTTCAGTCCTTCGCGGCATAGAGTGTTACCAATTGTTTTCTTGGTGACTATGGTCCCAGCTGCATTGAGATCATTGACAAGATCCTCCCGTGTAGTTCTGGGCTGATTCCTCACCGTTCTAATGATCATTAAAACTCCACGATGTGAGATCTTGCATTGAGCCCGAGACCAAGGGAGATTGACAGTTATTTTGTGTTTCTTCAATTTGTGAATAATTGCACCAACTGTTGTCACCTTCTTGTTATCCTTGGATAGCTCTTTGGTCTTGGCCATGCTGGAGAGTTTGGAATCTGATTATAACTGAATAAAATTTAAAGTATGGTTTGTGCAGTGTGATGCTATATTTCTTCTAAAACCATGCACTTTATACATGTTCTTTTGAACTCTAGATGAGACAAGATTACTGGGCTATTTTTGAGAAGTAAGGGTCTCTTTTTTCCCCTAACCCTTTTCTGTTTAGGGAGAAACATGAAATAAATCTCACATGTCATTTTTCTTTCATGCAAGTGCGTATCTTTGCACAACATCACAGATGTTTGTTCTCATGGTTACTGAACCAATTTGTATCTACAGTTTAATATATTTAATTTTAGAAATCATCACCAAGCATCTGACCTCTTTCTGTCTATTTACAGTCATGGTAACCGTGATTGCGTGTTTGCAAGTGATACAGTCATAATCAAACATGCAAACAATTGCGTCAATGAGTTCTTGTTTCTGCTACATTGATTAAAGCGTCCAGTGCATGTTCTAAAAACAGCTTCCTTCTTTCACACGCACATTAGCAGAGGCTGATGAGATAAATATAGCCCTGCGTGGCAAGTCCATCACAGGATACAGCTGCTCAAGGCAACGGTCTGGAGTTCACAGATGGCACCCGTTACATCAATCAGTCCAAACACCTGTTTGGCCAAATAAATCAACTTTTAATTCAATAACAATCAGGCATTTGTGTTCGACTATCAGTCACTGTGACTTGCAAGAAGGTTGACTCCAGAAATCCGTGCTGTGTGTTCATAACTATTGATTATGCTCTGTAATGGCTGTTTACATAAAGCAAATCAAACTTATGATAATAATCAAGTACAAGAAATAACCAAGGAAAAGACAAAATAAACTTAACAGGCTTGAGTTTTTCGTAAACATTCAGAAAGGCTACAATTTCTCCTGTTTTAGGGGCCATTGACAAATAAGGATGACCACGATGATGGTAAGTAAAAATCTTTTTAAAAATCTGGTTTAAATTTAAGAAAGCTTACACTTTAAAAAGGTTATTCACAACGATGCCACAGAAGATGCCAGAAAGGTTATTTAAAGAACCATCACTTTCTTCCCTTTTAATAACCTGAAGAACCTTCTTTTACCACAAATAACCATTGAAACAGAAAGGTTCTTCAGATGTTAAAGGTTCTTTATGGAAACATTTAGACATAAAGGACTCTTCTATGGCATTGCGAAGCACCTTTATTTTTAAGAGTGCATTTTTACCAGAACATAGAAAAAGTATTTTCAATCTTTTATCTCTTCTGACTGAAGTATTGCAAATGTAAATCTTATAATTTTTCCTCACAGTTCTGAGTGTATATCTTGTAGTTGTAAGTTATAAAGTTGTACTTGCAAATTTTCCTCAAGAGTTGCAGGTTTATATCTCACAATTTTGACATTTTTCTCAGAATTCTGACTTTACATCTTGCAATTCTTACTTTTTTTTCTCAGAATTGTAATGAAAAAAAGTCAGAATTGTAAGATTTACACCAGGAACCATTTTAACAATTTTGACATTTACCAGAAAAACATCGGAAAACTAAAGTGCACTCTTAAAAAAATAAAGGTGCTTTAAAAGGTTCTTCAAGAATCATCTCTTTCTTACCTTTTTATAATCTGAAGAACCTTCTTTCACCACAAAGAACCTTTTGTGAAACAGAAAGGTTCTTCAGAAGTTTAAAGTTCTTTATGGAACCATTTAGACAGAAAAGGTTCTTCTATGGCATCGTGACGCACCTTTATTTTTAAGAGTGTATGTGTAAAAAAGTGAGACTCTAAGATGTATAATGTCAGAGAGATAGAGAACTAAGTGCATGGAATGGGAATCTCATGGGTGTAAAGCAGTCAGTCTCCCACAGTCTTGCCCAATATGACTCACAACCCTCATTTACAGTACTCCAGTTATCATGGTTTCCCAGGTAACCGAATCAAGAGCACTTGTGTGCTCTGCTGATAACCCCATGACTCACTGCTAACCACAACCAATTCACCACTAACCCCACAAAGAAGCAGAGAAAACAGCAGAACCGCTCTGATCTTATCAAAATGGGCGTCTGACTGAGACAGACTGAGGCACAGATCATATGAAGAGCTCGAGGGAACAGCGTGTTCAATGCAGACAGTTTTTTAAGAAACAGCTCATCCGAAAATGAGCATTCCTATTATGTGGAATAAAAAAGGACGTGTTTAGCAGAATGTTGACTGTCAACTCCAAAAAAAAAAAAAAAACTATTTTTTTACAGCAAGCACGTTCTCATTTTTGTGGTGAACTATTTCTTTTACTTCAACTAGTAGCATTTGTACACAAGCAGGACAGTGTGTGTATGAGTATGGGAGGTCTGTTCATTTACTCTAAATAACTCAACCTACTCATTACCTGTATTTAACTACACACTTGAAGACATTTGGTCACTTCTCACCCTCCATTACTCAAGAATTGCAAACATTTGAGGGTGAGGCAAACTAACATCACCAAATATGGGTATTAATAACAATCTGTCTCTCAGAAAACATCCAACATGTTGATATCTCATTCAAATCAATGACCCAGGTTTATCAGAGCTGTATGTTTGTGTTTAAAGTGTTTAGCATGTTTTATTGCAGCCACCTGATCAGCGTTTGAAGGGTGAAATCCAACTCCACCAATCAGAGATTGACTTTCAGGCATATCAGAAAAATCTGTAAGTGATGCTTTTACCAATCAGCAGGTCAGATCAACTTTAAACACTCATCAAATGCAAGAGGTAATTTAAATTATTCCCTTGATTAATCTACAAAGCAGTGGATAAACAGATCTGAAACACAGTCCACCTGAAATACAATAAATCTGATATCACCATTAAAAACTGCGTCTGAATGTACACAGAAAAAAAGAAAGAAAAAAAAAACACTACCAGTCAAAAGTTTTTGAACAGTAAGATTTTTTTAAGTTTTTTAAAGAAGTCTTTTTTCTGCTGAAAATGTAGCTTTGATCACAGGAATAAATTACATTTTAAAATATATTAAATATATTTAAATAAATCATATTTATTTTAAATAGTAAAACTATTTTACTTTTGCTGTAGTTTGGATCAGATTAATGCAGGCTTGGTGAGCAGAAGAGAATTCTTTAAAAAACATTAAACATCTTACTGTTCAAAAAAATTTGACATGCATATTATATCCATGATTCTGTGGAAATAAAAGGTTTTCAAAAGAACTACAGAATAAAAAACAAAAATATCTTATTTACATCATTTCATGAATCTTAAAATAATGTTTTAAAGAAATATTTATCATTAATATTTTTTATTTTAGTAACTGTTTCTTAAAAACATTAAATCACTTGAGGCAATGCTATTTTCCCTGTAAAAAGAAAGTATACTTTGGCATTTCATACTTTTAAAAAGAGTTTTCCTACAGAAATAATATACTTTAAAAGAATATACTTAAGTGCCAACTGAATCTAATATTAATTGGATGTCCACTACAGGTAAATGATGTATTATATTTTAAATGTATATTAAATGCAATTAGCTACATTTTAAAGTTCCTTTTTTAACACACTTAAGTGGGATTTAAGTACATCTTTATGGAACTACATAATTACTTCTAGCATCTCTGAAATATGGTTTAAGTGTACTTCTGAATGTACTAAACTAAATATATTAAAAACCAAATTAACTAAAACATACTTTGACATTTCTATTGAAATGTGTTTGTATTCAAATATATTTGTAATTACACATTTGCAAAGTTTAGTACATTTGAAATATATTTACTTAAAATGTATTGCTTCTGGATGTATTGTTTCTTTAAAGCACAACAAAAGATTATTAAAACATAATGATTTAAAATATATACTTTAAGGTGAGACACTGCAGGCACAAATACTGTTTTTTCATGCACCTGTCAAATTTGAGATTTTAGGCTTTTTGGTTTTTCATAAAGTGTTTTTTTTTTTCAGACTAGTAGAAAGAAAACACCCAAAATACACTGTTAAGTGTTTCTTTCATAGCACTTTATCTATTTGTGTCAAAAGATTTAAATTACAATCCATATTTTGGTAACACTTTAGAATAGGGAACACTTATTCAGTATTAACTACGACTTTTTACTCAATAAATTCCTAACTTGCTGCTTATTAATGGTTAGTAAGGTAGTTGTTATGTTTAGGTATTGGGTAGGATTAGGGATGTAGAATAAGGTCATGTAGAATAAGGCATTAAAATTTGCCTAATTAGTACTAATAACTGGCTAATATTCTAGTAATATGCATGCTAATAAGCAACTAGTTAAGAAACCGTAAAATAAAGTGTTACCCATATTTTTAAAGGCCGTTTTCTCAAAATGAGTTTTTTTCTCTTAGACTGAGCCATAAATGTCCACTTCAGTAGCACTTACGCACACCAAACTTTACATTTTGATTCCTGTCTATATTCTGAAGGTTTTTACAGAGGGATTTGTTCATATATAATTTGCTTGATTTTATACAGTTTATTCCCCCAAAAATGGCTAAAAAATACATTGTTTTCTGAATTCTTAAAGTTTTTCTGAATTATGGAGTGACAATATGAGATACCCAAAATCCCCTCTGTAAAAACATTTGACACTAACATGTCAAAAAAATTAAACATGAATTTTGAAACAGATTTCATCCAATGTTTCGATTTTTGTACTAGAAATGTATGCAAATTAGTGCATATTTCATTAAATAATGCCTCATTTGCATATTTAAACCTAACATTTTAAAAAATGTTTGCAATTATCAATGTTTTTACCCTATTCACCTGCTGTGTTTGCCTTAAAGTAAAACTTTTAATTTGAGATTATTACATTATTAAGTGTGTTAAGAAACAGCCATGAACGTTTACTTTCTTTAACTACACATAACTGGCTTTGTTCATTAATATTATTTAAAAAAAAAAAAAAAAAAAAACAGGTTTTTTTATATACTTAAGATTTAAGTATACTACAAGTGCACAAAGTTTATCACTTTGGAGTCAGCAGGTTCAAAATAGAAAGCAGAGAGGACTAAAAGCAACCAATACGGTTCTCATAATGACTGAAACTTATACAGGAGTGCAGTAATGTCCGTTTTACTGTTCAGTGTAATGAAGGGTATCATATGTGCTGCTCTCTGCCCTGTGTTTGGCCTGTGGCTGGCCTGAATCTGGCCCCCGTTTGGCCTCATAGCGCTTTAGGTCTTTGGTTCTGGTTCAGATCTTGATTTGGCCGGGTCTACTGGCCGTTCTGCAGGACAGACCCCGGCCTGATAAAGCCTGAGCTGAATCCAGGCCCAGAGCTGCCACAAGACCCGCTGAACGAGGCTAATGGAGAGATATTAACTGCTCCTCTGGGCACATATCCAACACTGAAAATACTCCAACATGAGAAAAAAATACACGCTGTGCATAAAACTGTACAATTCTGAATTTATGGTCAACTGTTGACAAATGTCCTCATTCAGCATTCTGCACTTTAAAATTACAGATGAATTACAGCACATCTAAGAAAAAACATCTAAACTATTTATTTATTTATTTATTTATTAAAGTACTAGAGTGGAACAGTTATGGCTTCAGATGGCAATACTATAATATATTGATAAATCACAGTACCTTACCATATTTATGTGGCTTGGTGTTTGCTGTTACTATAATGCAAAACTGCTTTATCTAAGTACCAACTTAGAGAGAGTCTGAGAAAGTCTAGACACATGTAAGCATTTATCTACCTGTTGGACGTCTTGCTGGAAGACACAAAGCTGCAGTCTCTGATGCAGACGGACTTTACGATGCTGCCAGATGCTCTCCAGACGTCTCTGGTGATGCAGGACCTCATGGACCACGTCCAGAATACAGTGCACGGCTTTAGAGTAGTTAGCAGTTGCAGTCAAAGACTCTGAGTTACCAGGACTCAGCGGCCGCTGAAGAACATCCAGCAAAGCCTTACCATCCTGACTCACCTGCAGAGAGAGAAACAAATGAGAGCTATTATAGGGATGCATTCATTTGACTACAGAATAAAAAAAACTTTTTATAAAAAAACAAAACAAAACAAAACAAAATCACTTCATGAATTTTCTAAAATAAAAAGATTAAATCACTTGATGCAATGCTATTTTCCCCTGTATAAAGAAAGTACACATTGGCATTTTACACTTTTAAAAAGAGTATTTCTTATGGAAATAATATACTTAATATAGAAAGAATATACTTAAGTGTGAACTGAATGTAATATTTTCAGACACTTTGTTGGATATTCATTGCAATTAAATGAAAATGTATTATAATTTAAATTTAAATTAAATGCAATTAGCTTTTTGACAAACTTAAATGGAATTTATGTATACTCTTAAAAATAAAGGTGCTTTACGATGCCATAGAAGAAACTTTTTGTCTAAATGGTTCTTTTAAAAAACGTGAACATTTCTGTTTCACAAAAGGTTCTTTATGGCAAATAAGGTTCTTCAGATTATTAAAAGGTAAGCAAGAAATGGTTCCTTAAAGAACCTTTGACTGAATAGATCTTTGTGAAACCAAAAATGGTTCTTCTATGGCATCGCTTGAAGAACCTTTTGAAACACCTTTACTTTTAAGAGTGTATATATATATCTTTATGGGACTTTATTATTATTAACTAAATTAATTAAATACATGTGGCTTTTGACATTTCTAATCTTCAAAGAATCATGAAAACAAAATCATGGTTTCCACAAAAAATATTAGTAATTTAGAACTGTAAAAATATTTCACAATATTTTAAAGTACTGTATTTTTGTTGAAATAAATGCAGCTTTGGTAATCCTAAAGGGGTTGTTTTAAAAACATAAAAAAAAAAAAAAAAAAAAAAAAACGTACTGACTTTAAATTTTGGAGTTGTAGTGTTTTTGACTGAAGTGGCTTAAAAAGGTTTCATTTTATAACCATTTTGACCAACAGAAATTGTACCAAATTCACTTTCAAATGTTTTAATGCAAGCAAATCTATTTTATTATTTATTTATTTAAAAAATTTTTTGTGTATAATCCGTACATGCTCATAGATGGCTTTCTAAATATATATAAAAAAAGTTAAATAAATTAATAATACTTTCAGATTTCAACATTTCATTTCGGACATCTACTCATTACTCAAGTTGTTAGTGTTTAATGAGATAAACATAAATACTAATGCGACAAACATTGACACATTAATGTTGTATTTTGTACTTGGGTCAATATGACAACTTGGCAGTGAATGATTCTCTGTTTTAAATGAGATCTACAACAGAGCACATTCTCTAATGTCAGATCTTTAAACAGAGTCTTTGGTAAGCGATCAAGGACTTGGAAACACAAAGATGAATATTCAATCATCCACAGGACACATAAAACCACTGTCTGAGTATGAGGGGTGGAGGTCTGTGAACTCAAGTAGTACAACAACATTGTGGCATTGTTTTCCTGTTGTGTCTACAGAATAATTAGGGTCGGTTTACTAATTTCTTCTAGTTTAAACAACATTAGTTGAGCTGTACAAGGTTCCAAAATAGTATTTTTGCAACAGTGCCATAGAAAAACCATTTTGGTTTCCCAAAAAACCTTTTAGTGAACAGTTCCTAAAAAAAAACACCTTTTTCGACTATATAGAACCCTTTCTGCACTTGATAGGTTCCATGGATATTCAAGGTTCTTCATAGAGCCGTTAACGCCAATAAAGAACCTTTATTTTTAAGTGTGAAGGCTGATTATGTAACAAGCACATGACTGAAATGCAGGAGGTTGTACATCGAGTTGTGTTCTCACCTCGGTATAAGCTTGAGTGACCTGTTCATAAAGCGTCTGATGGTGATGAATGGCCAATTCCAGATCCTGCATTTCTGAAGGCAACCCACCTTCACTGCACATCTTACACCACGCATCCACACCAGACAGAAACTGTGCAAACACAGACACAAACACATTAGAAACTATTACACCACTGCCCGCATTGTTTTCAATAGCATCTGTGTCTTCTGAGAGCTACAGATGAAAAACTCAGATGATAAACAGTAAATCACCCACCTGTTCAGATTTCTGATGAAAGACAGCAGACATGGCGAGGATGGTGCTGCGTTCATCAAGAGCGGCGGCAAAGCTCTTCCACTCCTGATCGAGCTGAGTGCTGATCTGTTTGATCTGCTGAGACGCGTAGTGACCCGCCTCCGACAGCCGCGACGCTACCGACATGATGCGGTTTATGTTCACATATGCATTCTGGGAAACATGAGATCAGAGAACATCATAATGTGAAGGCGGGAGCAATAAACAAACATGGCCTGAAAGCAAGTTTTCATATAAACTAGTAGGAATATAAATTTTGGGTGTTTAAATAAAGCAAAAAATCACTAGAGACTGTGTACTACAGAGACTTCACTAGAGGTGAGGGTACCGGGTTCTTAAAGTGAGGTCACATTAGTAAAACTGAGGGGAATTTTGCAGGCAAAAAAGATACAATGTCCATAGTCAATAGTGTAGCAATGTATAAACCACAGCTCACACAGAAGTCGCTTTCAAACAGCACAGCACAGCAATTTGCATGACCAGCTTTAACATGACTGAAATGTGAAGTTTTTCATCCTCACATGAAACATACAATCATGTAGATTCCTACTGAAATTACTGGATTTTTAATGGTAAATCTGACTGGTAAATCTGACTGCACCTTATATATATATATATATATATATATATATATATATATATATATATATATATATATATATACATACTAAAAAAGTGAGTACACCTCTCATATTTCGCATTTAGGATATTTCTCAAAGGACAACTATACTATAGAAATGAAACTTGGATATATTTTATATATTTTACAATGTGCAGCTTGTATAGCAGTATAGATTTACTGCCCTCTGAAAATTACTCATATAGCAATTATTGTCAAAATAGCTGGCAACAAAAGTGAGTACACCCAAAGTAAACTTGTCCAAAGTGTATATAATTTATGTTAGCACCATTGTTATCTGGCACTGCCTTAATCATCCTGGGCATGGAATTGACCAGAGCTGCACAGGTTGTCGCTGGGATCCTCTTTCACTCATTACGGAGCTGCTGGATGTTAGACACATGGTGCACCTTACGCTTGAAGATGCCCCACAGGTGCTTAATAGGGTTTTGGTCTGGGGACATACTTGGCCACTCCATCACCTTCAGCTTCCTCAGCAAGGCAGTTGTCATCTTGGTGGTGTGTGTGGGGTCGTTATCATGTTGGAAAACTGCATTTATGCTCTTGACAGGTTGTCTTCAGCAAACTGTTTGCAGACTTTCCTGTGAGCCAGATGAGGCTTCCTTCTGGGACGACGCCTATGCAAACCGACATGTTGCAGTGTGCTGCGTATGGTCTGAGCAACAAGCTGACCTTCTAGTTCTGCAACCTTTAAAGCAATACTGGCAGCACTCATGTATCTGTTTTTTGAAGCCAGGTTCTGCACCTTACGCAAAGAATGAGTGCTCAACTTCGTTGATCAACACTTGCAAGGCCTGTTCCGAAAGAAGCCCATCTTGGAAAACCTCTGTATGACCCTGACCACTGTAGTGTAACTCGGTTACAGGGTGTTACTGAACCTCTAATAGCCTTGGCCATTTTTGAGAGCAACAATTCTAATTCTCAAATCTTTAGAGAGTTCTTTGCTATGAGATGCCATGTTGAACATCCAGTGGTCAGTATGAGAGAAATGTACTCAAAGCACCTAATTAACACCTAACATAAACAAAGAATAGGGGCATGTGGCTTTGCATGTTAAAACAACATACTGCTGTTATTACTTAGGGTGTACTCACTTTTGTTGCCAGCTATTTTGAGTCATGTATGTTGAGTCATTTTCAGAGGACAGTAAATCTATACTGCTATACAAGCTGCACATTGACTACTCTAGTTTCATTTCTATAGTATTGTCCTTTGAGAAGATATACTAAAATGTTTGCTGAAATATAAGGGGTGTACTCACTTTTGTGATATACTGTATATTTTAGCAATAATTGTTGTACAAATGTTCAGTAATTGGAATAAAAAAAAACTGTTGAACTGTACAGGTGTACAAACCGTACAACTGTATAACTCTGGACAAATGCTGTTCATTATAGCAATTTGACACATTGATATACGGCAGAATGAGCATATATATATGGCTTCAAATGCTCCTCATCCAATTATAATTTAGAGTCTGAACTATCTGTTTAAATGTGTTAATAACAAGAGAACTGAAGGTAAAACAAGCCCTCCATTTAGCCAGATCAGAGTAATGACACCATGAACACAAACGGACTATTGGAATCAAAGCTTAATGAGGCATAAAACTACAATCATGCTGGGATAAAGAAGAGGAGGATGAATGAGCAGCGTGAGTGTGTTTGTGTCTCTGAGCTCAGATGATTGGGAGGTTGATTAAAGTGGTAGGAGGAATTTTGGCTCACTGAGCAGACTGCAGGAGCTACAGAGACAGCTACTGTGAGCATCAGAGAAGCAATCAGACTGCATTAGTTGCATTAAGCCTGGTGGGCGACCTTTGCTGTGATGGTGGGAAACTGGTTGAGCTTGTTAACTATGCTCCTCATACAAGTTGGAACAACTGACCAGGGTGCGTTTCCCAAAAGCATCGTTTGCCAACTATGGTCGCAAGTTCCGTCGTTACCAACGTAGTTCAACGATTTGGTGTTTCCCAACACCATAGTTCAAACGAACATCGCAAACAGCGTCACAAACTTACGTGGTTGGAACTATAGCTGTCGACCTGTGGTTAGAAGTAGGGAGGCACCGATACCATCGGTCGATAAAGCTTGCGCGTTTTGTCAGTAAAGCCGGT
>NC_133368.1:17721999-17814795 GCF_049309525.1 Garra rufa
CTACTGAATTACTTACTGAAGTACTTTTTCATTCACTCCTAATCACATACCATCACTCCTCACTGAATTGCTCACTCACTCACTTACTCTCTCTCTCTCTCTCTCTCTCTCTCTCTCACTCACTCACTCACTCACTCACTCACTCACTGAATTACTCACTGAATTACTTACTCATTCACTCTCACTCACTCACTGAATTACTCACTGAGGTACTTATTTATTCACTCTCACTCATGCAATCACTCACTGAATTACTTTCTCACTCACTGAATTACTCATTCATTCACTCTCACTCACTCACTGAATTACTCACTCACTGAGGTACTTACTTATTCACTCACTCATGCAATCACTCACTGAATTACTTTCTAACTCACTGAATTACTCATTAACTTGCTCATTCATTCTGTCACTCACTCACTCACTCACTCACTCACTCACTCACTCACTCACTCACTCACTCACTCACTCACTCACTCACTCACTCAGTCAACTCATACCAGCTTAAATCAGTGCTAACTCACCTTCTCTGCATCCTGTTCAAACAATCGAAGCTGAAAACACTGATCCAGCTTCAGTTTTCTTAGGTGCCACATCTGGTGCAGGTGCTGCCTGGTGCTGTGGAGTTTATCCAACAGACTGGCGATCTTGGGAACCACACTTTGGAAGTCAGCACTTCCAGAAATACAGTTCCTCCCTGAGAAGCCATCACTGGAGCGAATGCACTGCAAGAGTCTCTGGCCCTCATGGTCCAGCTCTTCCACGGGAGCCTTCATCACCTTCTTCTTTAGCTGAGTGTGCTCATCGATGAGTCTCCGAGAGCCTTCCACATCCACCGGGAACTCTTTCTTAGCCAACATCTCCTGCAAATCTTCCAGGCGGGAAAGAAGGTGAACAGCGCTGGCCAAGAACTCCTCAAGAGCAACCCGGAGCTCAATCCATTCCTCATGATTATATTCCAGAGATCCCTCAAAGTCATCCGTTAACTGAGATGGGTCCACTAGTTTGCTCAATCCCTCCACTGATACCATGCTAGTCTGTTGGTAGGAAACAGACATTTCAGTTTAGGATGAAAGTAAGGACTGTGTGCTTTGTGTTTGATTTGAGCCAAGAATGAATTATAACATTAAATAATGAAGTCTGAATTATAACAAAACATGAAATGAAACATGAAGACTGACATTTTAATCAACACACAAACTCTTTACAGTATGTTCTCATACAAGAGAGAGGATCAGATGAATAGGCAGTTACTCAATAACTGCTTTTTTACCTCAAAAGTGAACTTGGCACTGCCAAAGTTGGTCTTCTGTTTCTGCCAGAAGTTGTCTGGTTTGATGATAAGAGCAACGCAGATCTCAGCTGGAAACGCTTCCTGCAGGGTCTTTAGTAATGGCTTTATCAGGTCCCATTTAGAGCCACGCATATCAATAATCACAGTGAAACCCCTCTTACACACGTCCTCACTAAAACAGAAAGAGAAGAAAAGATTTAAATAAATATAACAGATGGAATGCCTTCACAACTTGTTTGTGAGATATTGTAATGCATAAAAAGCACATAAACAAATCATTTTGAGAAATGCACTTTTGCTTTTATTACGGTGGAATACGGGTAAGGTTAGGGACAGGTTTGGTGTTATGGGTAGGTTTAAGGGTGGGTTAAGGTGTAAGGGATGGGTCAACAGTGTAACTATAAATGTAATTACAGAAATTAATTACAGATGTAATTACTTACTGTATAGGTATTTTTAACAATATAAGTACAATGTAAAAACATGTATGTACACAATAAGTGCATTGTACCAAATTATTAATTTAAATGTAATTACATAGTAGTTAAGCCCACCTAATGTAAAGTGGGACCCAGTTTTTTGGTTTGTTTTGTTTCATGCAGCCTCATAATGTGATTATAATGGGATTTTGGCAATTCTTTATATGCGATTATTAGAAATAATCACATTACTGGTGCACATGTAAACACAGTCACAGTGAGAAATTTGCTGTACAAAAACTCGGGACTAAACAAAAATTCCAGCTTTTCAAGAGGTGAGGGGATTGTAACTTAAACAGCTCTGATTGGCTATTGCGTTTAAGAAAAAAAATCAACAGATATGTCTGTGATTGGACACATTGCTCAATACTGCAAAAACATGTTGAAAACAGAAACCCCAAACACAAATACACACTGGAGCATTTGCCAAATGTGCTTCACCAATATCAGATGGGGCCCCCGATTTCCTGGGGCCCTAAGCGGCTACTTGCCTCACTTATTGGTTAAGTCTGCCTCTGCTCACGTATATGTGCCTACATTAATGTTTTCAAGCTGTCTAGTTTTTAAGCTTTTTTACCATTTTTGGAACAGATTATGATGTCATAAAAACTTTGAAATGGTTTTGAAAACTTTTCTATGAACTTCTCATACAAAACACTAAGAGTGTGGGCCACTTTTGATGAGCATTCCTGTTGACTCATATTAAATGAATCACTTGACCCACAGAAAAGGACAATGAGACAGAGCAAGAGTGTGTGCAGGAGTGCCATTGTGTCCTTCAGACCATAAACTGCTGCACATTTGGCCCCATTATTGCATTTAAGCCACTTTGGTTCTTGAATTTCCATATAAATGCTATCACTCAGAATCTCTTCTACCAAATATCATCTTGGAGCACAACAGGGCGATTTGTTTAGACACCATTTAAAATGTTCCTGGAGGATTGTTCTCATCAGGTTAAGCGGAAACAGCACGGCTTCTATTTCTGGCTCATGCTTTTGAAGTAGCGCGGAGTGATTGGAAGATAAAAATAACCCACCAGTGCTTCAGTGACGGTAAAATTAACAACACACAGATTTCCGTATAGCTCAAAGAGGGAAATAAAAATGACAGAATGTCAGTTAAAACGCTGTGTGATTAGGAACTACATAATGGCACATACAAGCCTCTTTCATTTCCTGCCATTCTGAGGTCTGAGTGGGAAACAAGTCAAAAACAACAGCCGTAAATTCTAACACTTTACTCCTGCAATGGGACGAACTACTGCCAAAGCCATGCTCTGTTAAGTAATTCAATAGCTGGACATAAACACTTAACACAGCCTTGAGTCTTCATCCCACACAAACTAACTCAAGAAAAAACAAAGAACTTACACATTCACCAAATGCCATTATAGACGTCTTCTTCATTTGTTTTATTTCTCACAAAAACATTTGATTTTTGTATCTAATACTGTTCTTGCTGCAGCAAAATGCGTGAAATTCAGCAGTTGTGACAATGCAAGAAGAAACCTTTGGTTTATTTACAGAATGACGCACATGACATAGGGATAAAAAATGAGATATAGTGTGCTGGAGCTGTGACGTCAAAACACAGAAGACTAATTCGCCACAAGTTCCCCTGAGATTTTAATATGTGCTTTTATAATGGGGCTTTGCTATTCATGAGAAAAATAAAGTCTGTGGGAAACATAATTTGACAGTAATTAGACAATTTGTTGTCCAATGTAAACTGCACACACTCACACCCAAACATTTTTATGAAGTTGCTCATTACAATTTTTTTTTTCGTTCATTATATCTGTTTTTTCTTCTTCATGTCATGACTTCTACACCAAATTTTAGTCTTGAGGGCAAAACTATATGAGAAATAAAACATGGTTTAATTGTCCAGGAGTTTTTATTTAAATAGTTTCTCCACCCCAAAATGAAAATTTTGTCATTAATCACTAACCCCTATGTCGTTCGTCTTCAGAACACAATTTAAGATATTTTGGATGAAAACCAGGAGCTTTGTGAATGTCCGATTGATTGCCTAGTAAATAACACTGTAAAGGCCCACAAAAGTATGAAAGACGTTGTCAAATAGTCCATCTGACATCAGTGATTCAACCATAATTTTATGAATTTCAGATGGACTATTTTTAAGACTCCTTTCATACTTTTCTAGGCCTTGACAGTGTTATTTACTTGGCAGTCAATGGGACAGTCACAAAGCTTCCGGTTTTCATCTAAAATATCTAATTTTGTTCAGAAGACAAACAAAGCTTTTACAAGTTTGGAACGACATGGGGGTAAGTGATTAATTACAAAATTTTCATTTTGGGGTGGAGTAACCCTTTAATCTAGAAAACCTATTTTGACTCATATTTGGTGTTAAAGGCAACACTTAAAAAAAAGAAGTATACTTCAAGTTTAGTATACTGAAGTAAAGTTCAAGTATATTTTAAGTATACTATACATGTTGTAAGTATACAAATATTAGTGTTCTAGTAGTATAGTAAATACTCCTTGGGACTAATGCTGCCTTCATGTGATATGGGAAAGATGATGCTTTCCACTTGTGAAGTGGAAATTACCAGTGTGTCGTGTTCAGGTGCTTTTGTTGTCGTAGTGAAGCGAAACATGGCGGACTGGCAATTTGTCCTCACATGCTACTTTGGTAAAACAGACCAAATAAAATAACATGAGAAAATTGCCTCCTTCAGAACACTGTACCGCACAGCACCCTACTGGAGGCGAGCCACGACAAGCAAGCATCTTCTCTTAACGGTATTTTTAAAGACAACACTACGTTTAAATAGCGACGTTATTAAAATCCTTTATGCCCCAGCATTATGGGGGCTACAAACTAACCAACTAAACAGCAGAGAACTTTTAACATCATGCAATGCTTATCATTCAGTATAGTTTCGTTACTGTCCGCCATGTTGAAAGGTCAAAGTTTATCCCATCTCGGCAACTCGGGTATCATAAAAAATTTCGAGCTTTCCAGTGGAAATTACAACGTGAGTGGGTGTTCATGTCGGATTTTGGTATTTACCATAATTACGATAGCACATGAAGGCAGCATAAATTGGCCCACTTTCTAGTATATAAAAGTATACTTTAGTAATCTTTGAGTACACAACTAGTTTACATCTATGTTTTCAGTTTGTACTGCAAGTATACTAAAAGTGAACTTATAGGTATACTGATAGTTTACTAATTAAATACGTTTTATTCATTTTCAGTACACTTAGAAGTATAGTCTCAGTAAACTACTAGTTTAGTAATTTTATACTCTGAAGTTTTATTTAAGCGAACTTTACATTATACTTTAAGTATACTACTATGTCCCTATTTAGGTATTAATTTGTATATATTTTGTTATGTAAATATCTGAACATACAAAACATCAAAAGAAAGAACAGGGTATCTGCTTGCAAACAAAAACATTTTATTCTAGCTTCATGCATTCTTTTATAAACACTTGAATGTGGAATTTTTTAACAAAAAGCTAAAAGAAAAACAAAAAAGTTTGTATTACCTCTTCACGGATCGACATTTTATTTCATAACGTTACACAGTTTTACATATCTATGGTTTTGATGCTGTTTTATGCCTGACAATTGTGTTAGATTACATGTGGAAGCATCTGTTGTTTTGGTTTCTTCTTCACTTGTGTTTTAGATATTCTGTACAGAAGATGTGTAATAGTGCCATTGCATTTAACAATGAAAACGTCTCAGGTTACGTATGTAACCCTGGTTCCCTGAGGGAACGAGACACTGCGTCCTGAAACGCTGTGGGGAACGCCATTGGCGGGCCGCACTCTGAGTCATGTCCAACGTCCAATGAGAAACGGGAGTGACGTCACAGGCGCGGTGACGTCATCGACCAGGAAGTATAAAAGCACGTGCGTTTGAAGCTGGCGTCAGCTCATAGGCATGAAGCGAGCGCAGCAGGGATGCGGGAATTATGGTCCGAGACGCAGTGTCTCGTTCCCTCAGGGAACCAGGGTTACATACGTAACCTGAGACGTTCCCTTCCGGGAACTCTACACTGCGTCCTGAAACGCTGTGGGGAACGAGGTATCAACGTCCCCATAATTTCCGCACCCTGCCTAGTGTCTGCTAGAACAAGGGGGGAAAAGACAGCGTTATAATACAATACAAACCTCAGCCTGGGGATCCTGCCAGGACATGGGTGGTAATACATCTCTGACTGTGGAGCCCACCAGATCAGAGGGAAAGAGACCTCGGCCCTCGAGCCCACGAGGTCATGTCATCCTTCGTCGGGTCTCGCAAGACCGAGAAGGGACAGTGTCTAAAAATACTTACCTGATGAGACACTGTGGTAACTCCGCCTGGTGGTCTTGCCAGGACGCGAGTGGTAATACATCTCTGTCTGTGATCCATCACCAGACAAGAGGGAAAATGAACCTCGGCCCTCAGGCACTCGAGGAGAAGTGGCGATCCATTGTCTGCATTACAGCCAGTACAAGAGGGACACGAGAAGTGCCTGGTGACCTTGCCAGGGCACTGGAATTCATCTCTGTCTGTGATCCACCACCAGACAAGAGGGATAAGAGACCTCGGCCTTAAGGCACACGAGGATAGGGTTCTCGACCGCTGCCTGTCACACGACCAGTGCAGAGGGAGAAGTGCTCCTCGGCCCTCGGGCACTCGAGGAGAAGTGGCGATCCATTGTCTGCATTACAGCCAGTACAAGAGGGACGCAAGAAGTGCCTGGTGACCTTGCCAGGGCACTGGAATTCATCTCTGTCTGTGATCAGCCACCAGACAAGAGGGATAGAGTAGGCCTCGGCCTTAGGCACATGAGGCTAGGGTTCTCAACCGCTGCCTGTCACCAGACCAGCGCAGGGGGAGAAAGTGTTCCTCGGCCCTTGGGCACGCGAGGAGAGATAGTGGTCCTTTGTCTGCATTACAGCCAGCACAAGAGGGACACAAGAAGTGCCTGGTGATTTTGCCAGGGCACTGGAATTCATCTCTGTCTGTGATCCATCACCAGACGAGAGGGATAAAAAGACCTCGGCCCTCAGGCACACGAGGATAAGGTTCTCAACCGCTGCCTGTCACATGACCAGTGCAGGGGGAGAAATGCTCCTCGGCCCTCAGGCACACGAGGAGAAATGGTAGTCCGTTGTCTGCGTACAGCCAGTACAAGAGGGACATAGGGAGCGCCTGGTGATCCTGCCAGGACACTCGAACTCATCTCTGTCTGTTATCAACCACCAGACACGAGGAATACAGGCCTCGGCCCTCGGGCACACGAGGCTGGAAGGAATATAGAGGAGAGTCATACGCCCTTGTCTGGGGAACTTGCCAGAACAAAAAGGGGTAAAAACTCTTTTCCTTACTTGAAGGAAAGCGCCTTTTTTTTTTTTTTTTTTTGACCTCTTGAGCCTAGCCTTTGTGCTAGGGCTGAAAGATGACTGAGCCCGGAGTGGCTCTGAGGTCTAGTTCGTAGAATCTGACGAACGTAAGAGGTGAGGACCAACCCGCCGCACTGCAGATGTCCTGGATCGGGACACCTGCCATCAGAGCTTTGGAGGCTGCGACGCCTCGAGTTGAGTGAGCCTTGACTCCCATCGGGGATGGGAGATCAGAGGACTCGTATGCAGTAGAGATGGCATCAACGATCCACTTACTGATAGTAGGCTTGGAAGCCGGGCACCCCCTCTTAGGGGGGCCGTAACAGACAAACAATTGCTCTGATTTACGCCACAGGGCAGCTCTGTGGACATAAGTGTCTAGTGCTCTTACTGGACACATTAAGTTATACTTCCTCTGGTCGTGCTCCACGAATGGAGGAGGATAAAACGCTAGCAGCGTTATTGGCTGTGGTGTTACTGATGGGACCTTGGGTGTGTACCCAGCTCTTGGGTAGAGGAATGCTTTGGCCAACCCTGGGGCAAAGTCAATATAGGAAGGGGCCACTGAAAGGGCCTGCAGGTCACCGACTCTCTTAAGAGATGTTAGCGCCAACAGCAGTGCTGTTTTTAGGGTAAGCATCCGATCGGAGGCCTCCTCCAGAGGCTCGAAGGGGGGCTTACACAGCGCTTCCAGCACCACAGCCAAGTCCCACGTAGGGACTCTCGGTCTTGCACGAGGCCTCAGCCTGAGTGCACCGCGGAGGAAACGTGAGACCAGGGGGTTTCTGCCCACTGAAAGGCCGCCCTGAGGGGCGTGGTAAGCCGATATAGCCGCCACGTACACCTTCAGGGTGGAGTGAGCTAACCCAGCGGACAAACGAGTTTGCAGGAACTCCAACACTGTACCAATCGGGCAGTGGACTGGGTTTGAGTGGCGTTCATGACACCATGACGCAAACAGGTTCCACTTTAGGCCATAAAGTTTCCTCGTAGAGGGAGCTCTGGATTGAAGGATGGTCTCAACAACCTCGGTTGAGAGACCAGCTTCTATGAGTTGTGCCCCCTCAGGGGCCACACCCATAACTTCCACTTCTCTGGGTGGGGGTGGCATATTGCGCCCCCAGCCTGAGAAAGAAGGTCGCTCCTGACAGGAATCTCCCATGGAGAGCCGTCGAGGAGGGCGATTATATCCGAGAACCATACTCGGGCCGGCCAGTACGGGGCTACTAGCAGCAGCCGTACTCCGTACCGGCGCACTCTTTCCAGAACTCCCGGGAGCAGAGCGATCGGGGGAAAGGCGTACAGACGAAGCCTCGGCCACGTATGTACCATGGCATCCAGTCCGAGAGGAGCTGGAGGAACTAGAGAGTACCAAAGGGGACATTGCGATGTCTCCTGAGTCGCAAAGAGGTCCACCTGGGCTTGACCAAAGACTCTCCATATCTGCTTCACCACCTGAGGGTGAAGCATCCATTCCCCGGGCCTCAGCCCCTGCCTCGACAGGACGTCTGCTCCCACATTGAGACGTCCAGGAATGTGAACTGCTCTCAATGAGAGAAGCTTCCCTTGTGACCACAGGATGATCTGGCACGCCAGCTTGTATAAGGGGCGTGAACGCAGACCTCCCTGGTGGTTTATATAGTAGACCACCGCCGTGTTGTCTGTGCGGACCAGCACGTGACGGTTTCTCAGGTCTGGAAGGAAATGCTTCAGAGCCAGGAACACTGCCAACATTTCTAGGCAATTTATGTGCCAAGAGTGATGCTGGTCGTTCCATAGGCCTTGGGCGGAGCGGCCACTCATGACCGCTCCCCACCCGGTGAGGGATGCATCTGTCGCTAGCGTGACGCGGCGGCAAGGAGCTCCCAGCGCTGGACCTTGTAATAGGAACCAGGGCTTTTTCCACATGACTAAGGCACGTAGGCAGCGCCGCGTGACCTTGATCTTGCGGAATGGGTTCCCCCTCGGGGAAAACCCTTTGGTTTTGAGCCACCACTGCAGTGGTCTCATGTGCAGCAGTCCAAGAGGTATCACGTTGGATGCAGCTGCCATAAGACCTAACAGTACTTGGAACTGTTTGACAGTGAGTAGCAGGCCTAGCTTGACCGCATTTGCTGCAGTAAGGATCGACTCTATCCGAGCAGGTGACAAACGTGCCTGCATCGTGGTCGAATCCCAAATTACACCTAGATAAGTGGTTCTCTGTAATGGAGACAGCACACTTTTCTTGGCGTTGAGTCTCAACCCCAGCTTTTCCATGTGAGCAAGAACAACATCTCGATGTTGAGCCGCTAACTGTTCTGAACTGGTTAGAATGAGCCAGTCGTCTATGTAGTTGAGTATGCGGATGCCCTGGAGTCGCAATGGAGCCAGAGCAGCATCCACACACTTCGTAAAAGTTCGGGGAGAGAGCGCTAGGCCGAACGGAAGAACTCTGTATTGGTAAGCTTTGCCCCTGAAAGCGAACCTGAGAAACTTCCGGTGTTGAGGAAGGATGGAGACGTGAAAGTATGCGTCTTTCAGATCTATCGTGACAAACCAGTCCTCGGACCTGATTTGAGACACGACCTGTCTGACAGTCAACATTTTGAACTTCAGTTTTCTTACTGAGAGGTTTAGCTGTCTGAGATCTAAAATGGGCCGCAGGCCCCCATCCTTCTTGGGAACAATGAAGTACCGGCTGTAGAACCCGGCTTCTCTGTGTTGAGGAGGGACCACCTCGATGGCCTCCTTCCTCAGGAGAGTATTCACTTCCTGTTCCAATACCAGAGCCTGCTCGGGGCCTACCAGAGTAGGGAATACCCCGCTGAAAGGTGGCGGCCTGGCGCCGAATTGAATGGAATAACCTTTCTCTACAGTACGCAGGACCCACATAGAAATATTTGGCAGTAGTTTCCACGCTGCCAGAAATTCTACTAAGGGAACCAGCCTCTCGAGACTGGTCTCTGGATTTATTAGAGGAGCTAACTTGGTGACCTGTAGCAGCGAACTGGCAGGATGCACCTGAAGTGAGCGCTCTAGAGACCCCCGTGGGGGTGGCGAACTCTCTGGTTCTGCTACGTTTCCGGGCCGAAGGACCAGAGAATGATGTTCGCGGGAGACTGCCGCGCCCTGTAACACCGGCAGGGTTAGCTGACGAATCTCCTGAGGGCCCCGAAGAGAGGTGGTCACCGTACTCCTCAGAGGCGGTGAGGCACCTGACTCTTCGAGAGGGGCTGCCCTCATTGGCCCTGGGCCACGACCATCAGGGCCGTTTAGCCGCGGCCCTCTTAGACTGTAGGACGACCCTCAGGTCGGGCCTAGTCTTCGAGGGCCCCGGCTTGGAGCGTCGCTGAGCCCGCCCTCTAGGCCGCGCCGGAGGGGCACGGGTAGCAACGCTCCTTTTCTGGGTCTCCCTGTGTGAGGAGCTGGAGTGCGGCTGGGGCTGCTCCCGTCCAGCAGCCCCAGAGGAGAAAGTGCGGCGAGGGAGGTAACGCTGGAACGCCGCTGCCTGCCTACGGGCCTCCTGGTGCCTGTTGACAACTGTGTCAACAGAGTCACCAAAGAGGCCGGAGGGGTGCAGGGGGGCGTCCAGGAGCGTGACCCTGTCCTTCTCTTTCATGTCGGACAGGGTCAGCCAGAGATGCCTCTCCGCGGCCACCAAGGCTGCCATAGACCGCCCAACAGCGCGGGCGGTCTCCTTGGTGGCCCGGAGCGCCAGATCAGCGGTCCTGCGCATCTCTGACACGCTCACCTCCTCGCCGTCACTAAGCTCCTTCAGCAGGTCGGCTTGGTACGCCTGGAGCACAGACATGGTGTGTAAACATGCACCAGCCTGACCTGCTGCCGCATAAGCCTTGCCCATCAAGCCTGATGTTACCTTTAATGGCTTGGTGGGCAAGGACGGAGCCTTCAGGGACGATGCCAGGCCGGGAGACAGATAGCTTGCTAATGTCTGCTCGACCTGAGGCATCGCCCTGTAGCCGTATCCCTCCATCCCCCCCACATTACCGTAGTAATCTGAGGCGGGGGAGTAGAGACGAGAGGAATACGGCCTATCCCACGACCTCGCGATCTCTTTATGGAGGTCGGGGAAAAAGGGAAGGCTCCGTTTGGGAGGTGCTGATTTAGCCCGCAGGAAGCGCTCATCAAGCCTGCTCGCCTGGGGCTCTGGATCTGGAGCGGGTGACCAGCTGATATTAAGCTTGGCCACCGCGCTCGTCAGCACCTCCACCAGCTCCTCATACTGGGGTGAACGGGGGGGCGGTTGTGGGAGGTCAACGCTCTCGATGTCAACCTCCTCGGAGGAAGACAGGAGAAGCGTTGACTCCTCCTCTCGGAGGGAAGGAACCGCCGTGCGGGCTTCCTCATCCAAGAGGAGGTCATACGATCCGCTGGGTGAGGAGAGAGATAGGGGATCACCCGTCTCAACTCCCTCCAGCAGATCTAGCTGCGAACCCCACGAGTGCAGCTGCCGCTCCGCCTCGACGGAAG
The DNA here is from genome assembly GCF_049309525.1 of Garra rufa. Classification (NCBI taxonomy): domain Eukaryota; kingdom Metazoa; phylum Chordata; class Actinopteri; order Cypriniformes; family Cyprinidae; genus Garra; species Garra rufa. Next base: position 17,733,622 of record NC_133368.1, read on the forward strand.
CGGGGCCAGACCCGCGGGGAACGCTAGTGAAAGCCCCCTCCTCAAAGAGGGCTTTCCGGGAACGGAGCAACCGCATCGGCAATCGCTCGCACTGCGGGCAGCCAGCCCCCTCAAGGGCTGACCTAGCGTGCTCCGCTCCCAAGCAGGCTACACATAGATCGTGTGTATCCCCACCAACAATGAAGCGTTGGCAGGGAGGGACACACCGTCTATGTGGCTGCTGAACCGCCATAGATCGTTCGTTCTTAAAAGAACGTTCGTTCTTAAAAGAACGTTTTCCCCCTGGCATTTCTGCTCAAATAAAAGTAGTGCAATTGGCACTGAAAACCAGCAGAATGCAAATCAGACAGACAATCACACAGAGCGCTCTCGCTGAATGACAAAAGCTGACGCCAGCTTCAAACGCACGTGCTTTTATACTTCCTGGTCGATGACGTCACCGCGCCTGTGACGTCACTCCCGTTTCTCATTGGACGTTGGACATGACTCAGAGTGCGGCCCGCCAATGGCGTTCCCCACAGCGTTTCAGGACGCAGTGTAGAGTTCCCGGAAGGGAACTCAGATTATCAGAGCACAAGTATAGCTCAAATATACTTTTTCCTATAAGTTTAAGTCAAGTATACTTAAATATCATTTTAAGTATATTTCTGAGAACTTAGCAAAAAGTATACTGAAATGTATACTTTCCTATTTTTTAGATTAAAAGAAGTAAAAATATTTCATATGGGAAAGTCTGTCATAGCCTCTCTAAAACCGCCTAGCCTACCTTTCATTTTTAAACACAGTTTAACCACTGCTCCAAACCCATATCATTTTGTACTTCTTTGATGCTTTCTGTCATTTTGGAGCTTTGCACCCTTTGTTCAAAGTATGCTTTCAGAGTTACACTCTTTAAAACATCTGCTTTTTGTGTTCCAGTCAGTCATACAGGTATGGATCGACATGATGGTGAGTAAATGATGATAGAATACTCATTTTAAAAGGTGAACATGAACGCAGATGAGAATCAAAAGAGCGTGTCACAAACACTATATCATATGCCAGTGCAGAAAGCACAGGGCATGATTCATAGCCTGAAGGGGGGTTAGCAAGCTGACTCAATAACATTGATTTTCCCTCTTCACCAAACCAGCAGCCTGCACTGCTTTACACTGATCCATCCGACACTGATGATGCAAGCGCTGCTCCCAAGTGGAAATCGAACTGGGACGGGTTCTGTGCTTACTGTGATATTTATACATCCATAATGGATGTGGATGACTTGTTCTTCTTGCTAATGAGAATATCTTTTGGTTGACAGAATAAATACAAAGGGTGGAGGAACAATGCTTTGAAAAAACGTCAGGGAAAACCTCCTATACTAAGCACACATGTGCCATACACTTAACCACATCACGTCATGAAACAGCGTAACTGATACCTCTCAGAGACCCAGCATCTGCGTGAAGTTTAAAGCTGTTTTGCGTTAAAGAGTAGCTGAAGGGGACAGAAGCTCAGATGCCTGTGGGCACGGACACATCAAAACTCTGTGAGCTCCGATGATGAATCATGGCTTGTGGGAAAGGCTTAAAGAGATGGGGCTCTCCCTCCCTTCTGTTTCTTCCTCTCGTTCTCCTAATTAAACTTGTATTAAGTCCATCTTTGTTCACTGCTTAGCACACAGGCTTTGATGCTGACATCTGAGGGCAGTGACAGCATTGATCAGTGGCTCAGTGAGGTCAGCTGCATTTATAACACCAGCCCAAAACACACACAGACACACACACACACACACACACACACACACACACACACACACACACACACACACACACACACACACACACACACACACACACACACACACACACACACACACGGACAGGAATGGAAACAAAACAGGCACAATACCAGACCTGACAATCTAATTCAAAGGATCCAGTTTAACTAAATACTCTAACAGGATATTTCAATTATCCTTAACAGATTCTACACCCAACTAACACACTTTAACAACTCATAAAGTCTTAACAGAGCACAGCAGTAAGGCTCTGAAAGACAAAATCCAATTATTTTTCTCCAGCAGTCTATTCAGGGGTCAAACACCTTTAGATCAATGAACTGCCATGTCGTTTCTAGTGGTTTGTGATTACTTGAGAATCATTTTAAAAAGATAAAAGCTAGTCTCCAAAACTAACAAAATAGATAACATGTCACTGACTAGGGCTGGACAATATATCGAACAACAAGCATTCGATATTAAGCTCGATATGGCGATATGGCGTAGCTTGTCAGAGATATACGTCTCTGTGTATTAATTGCCGCTCCAGCGGAACCTGAGCGGAACGCACGTGATGGAGATTTACTACTAATCAAAGTACCGGCTTCATTGACGAAACGCGCCTCACAATATCGTTTGATATATTGTCCAGCCCTATCACTGACTTTTCAAGAATTTAAGGATGTCAAATTGTTTACATGCTGCAATGTAGATATTTTTTTATGACACTGTCATAACAAATAAGAAAGGTTCATACAATGAATACTGCTCAGTATAGTTTGACAGTGAATAAATAAATAAATCCATGACCTTTAACAAGAATTTTGATATTTGATTATTAGGTTGCCCAATAATTTAAAATAAATAAATAAATACGTTTGTTCGTTCGTTCATTCATTTTAACAATAATATTTAACATTTAATAACATTTTATGAAATTATTAGGTTGTCTATATTATTTAAAGGCTGCATTTTTGATCGTTTTAAAGAAACCGCAACAACAAAAATAAAAATGCTTTTAAATCCATGATTTTGAAAACTTACAAAAAAGTTTATGGTTTAAATTATTAGGTTGTCCCTGTTTACAGTGTACAATGTATATGAATAAGTTTGGGATCAGTAAGATGTTAAATACTTATTAAATGAGACTTTTCTGCTCATCATGGCTGTGTTTATTTGATTTAAAAAAAAAAAAAAAACAACTGTAATACTGTGAAATGTTAATGCATTTTTAAATAGTGGTTCTCCTTTTAAATATACTTTAAAATATAATTTATTCCTGTGATGCAAAGCTGAATTTTCAGCATCATTACTCCAGTATTCAGTGTCACAGTTGTGCTGCTTAATTTTTATTTTTTATTTTTCGGAACCTGTGATACCTTTTTCAGGATTGTTGAAGAATAAAACATTAAAAATCAGCATTTATTTAAAATTAATTAATACTTTTATTTAGCAAGGATGTGTTGAATTGATAAAAACTGATAGTAAAGACTTCTTTTCTAAGATTTTTATTTTGAATAAATGTTGTTCTTTTTAACGTTTTTTTCATCAACGAATCCGGAAAAAAGTATCACAGGTTCCACAAAAATGTTAAGCAGCACAACTGTTTCCAACATTGATAATAAAAGTAATAAATCAGTAAATTAGAATGTTTTTTAAGGATCATGTGACACTGAAGACTGGAGTAATGACTGATGAAAATTCAGCTTTGCATCACAGAAATAAATTATATTTTAAAGTATATCAAAATAAAACACTGTTATTTTGAATTGCAATAATAATAATCTTTTTTTTCTGTATTTTTGATCAAATAAATTGAACTTTGATGAGCATAAGAGACTTTAAAAAAAAAAAAAAAACACAAAAAATCTTACTGAACTTTTGAGCGGCAGTGTATATAAGAACCTGTACAGTATACTGTACACATTCATTTTTTAAAAGTACATTAGATACTATGAGCTCATAAAAACTAAATGTATAATAATTAATTATAGAAGAAACTGAATTTTTTTTCTCATGTCAATTAACCAGCAACACAGCTAATCAGGGACATGTCAAACAAGTTATGCTATTCAGCATCTAATTTAGCAAACATAACTTTTCACTCTGGGAATGTAAATGCTTGTTCTTGAATAATTCTCTCTGTGAGGAGCTTAGAGAACAAAAACACAGTAAGGCAGAGTTTATTCAAATTCCTGTGCGATGAATATTTTACACTGTGATCCTTTAATAAGATACATAATGCAGACTAATATTACGCTATGCCGTATGATTCTTGTAACGCTAGAACTGAGGCTCTCTGCCCTGAACACAGCCCAGGGCAGAGCAGAGACCTGTTTATACAGGATAAAAACACATTAGCATCCACACTGCTCATGCCTGCTCTGCAGATTCTTTAATTCACACTTTAACATTAAGCTTACCTGGGCACAGTGGACAGGTATGTTACGAGTCGCCTCAGGTCCTCATGTTTTATTCGGTCATGGTTACTCCTGGCAGGAAAGGTCAGGATGGGGCCACCTCTCTTATCACGACCTCCTACAAATACAATAAAATAAAAAATAGTCTCACAATTCTGGGTTCTGGAAGTAAACACTATGAATCACTGTATTATTTATGGTCAGAAAATAGTAAAAGGACATTCCCAGAAGTCCTTGAGTGACACATTACATTTATTTTCATTTTAAAAGCTATGTTTCTTCTCATTTTTGTTATCAGAACTGTACATTTATAAAGATGCGATGAGATTCAACATGTTTGCATTCCCTCATTCTCTTTTCCTAAGATTCACTTGCAAGACTTTTGCTTTCCTCTGAGAAAATTGGGCTAACTTTTTTGATGGAACCAATATAAGGCAGGAATTAACATTATATAACTTGAAACATAAAGTTATAAACTGTGAAATATATAGGCACCTATATACCATCCTGTAACACTAAAACCACTAATTGTCACCATATTTTTATGATTATTTTCTAGCAACCAAAACTGCCAGTTTTTACCATAAATACCATTAATTAGCAGGATGTTTCTACAGATTAAATAATATACAGTTAAAGTCAAAAGTTTACATACACCTTGCAGAATGTACAAAATGTTAATTATTTTACCAAACTAAGACGGATCATACAAAATGCATGTTATTTTTTTATTTAGTACTGACCTGAATAAGATATTTCACATAAAAGATGTTTACATATAGCCAACAAGAGAAAATAATAGTTGGATTTTTAAAAATGACCCTGTTTAAAAGTTTACATTCACTTGATTCTTATGCTGCGTTCCAGGCAGGTTTTTGAGCCTGTAAATCACGACTTCAAACCACGACTCACGACTTTATAGCGGTCCAGGCAAGTCACGCCAAACTGCCTGAGCGCACTTATTATTTTTATATTATTATTAATTTGATTGCAACGTTATTGTTATAAGGTGATGTGCTGGACGGACGAGACGAGAAACAATATTACAATAAACACTATCTTTTAATATATACTTAGAATAACAAGCAGGAACAGGCAGGAACATCCACACACGAACACATTCAACGATTAAAGACCGACATTGACTCTTCAAACAAACAGACTTATAAATGGTGACTGATTACAGAGACACAGGTGAAACAGATTACGGTGATGAGGACTAAACCAAATGACTACAGAATGACAGGGGGAGACAATGGGAGAAACCAAATGAACAGACATGAACTGACAGAACTGTGACAGTTATATTGTCCTAAAGTCTATTTTTCCACCGTGACTTGCATAAACACTGCACCCGTAGGTGCTGACATGTTGTTTCCCGGGCTATGTAACGTCAGAACTCGGAACTGGGAGTACATCGATGTAGTACGAGTTCACGGGTGGGAAGTCACGGGGTTTGCCTTTCCGGTGCACTTTCACGGGTAGAAGGTTGGAAAAACACGGGTTACGGATTGCCTGGAATGCAGCATAAATACTGTGTTGTTACCTGAATGATCCACAGCTGTGTTTGAGTTCTTCAAGAGTCCCTTGTTTGTCCTGAACAGGTAAACTGCCCGCTGTTCTTCAGAAAAATCCTTCAGGTCCCACAAATTCATGGTTTTTCAGCATTTTTGTGTTTTTGAACTCTTTCCAACAATGACCGTATGATTTTGAGATCCATCTTTTTACACTAAGGACAACTGAGGGACTCAAATGCAACTATAACAGAAGGTTCAAACACTCACTGGTGCTTCAGAAGGAGAAACGATGCATTAAGAGCCAGGGGTGTAAACTTTTGAACACAATGAAGATGTGTATTTTTTTCTTATTTTGCCTAAATATTTTTTTTTTCGTTTAGTGCTGCCCTTCATAAGCTACAGAAGATACTTACTTGTTTCCCAAAAGACAAAATAAGTTAAATATACCTGATCTTCAAATTCAAAAGTTTTCACCCCCAAGCTCTTAATATATTGCGTTGCATATGAGTCCCTCAGCTGTCCTCAGTGTAAAAAGATGGATCTCAAAATCATACAGTTATTGTTGGAAAGGGTTCAAATTTGCAAAAATGCTGAAAAACCAAAGAATTTGTGGGACCTGAAGAATTTTTCTGAAGAACAGTGGACAGTTTAACTGTTCAAGACAAACAATGGATATATGAACAACTATCACAAAACATAAATAAATAAATAAAATAAAATAAAATAAAACACAGATAACATTCAGGTAACAACACAGTATTAAGAATCAAGTGTATGTAAACTTTTCAATGGGGTCATTTTTCTATATTCAACTATAACTTTCTATATATCCCTATTACAATTGCTTATATTTAGGCTTACTAAACTTTTATACATAACTGTGTGGTACAGAAATAAATGACACCTCTAATCACATGGGTTTTGAGGAAAAGTGAGGGGAAAGAAGATGGGATTATTAGGAGCTGCTAGTAAATGGTGGGGGAAAGGGGGAGCTGGAGAACAGTATCCGTGATAAAAAATGTGTATGAGAGGAAGGAAGGAAGGAAAAAGGCAGGCTGGATAAAACAGTTAGAGATTCCGCTGACAAATCAACATCGACACCTCTAGAGATTCCCTCCTGATTTCACCCAATATAAAGTGTCCTGAACACTTTATAAGATTGATTTCAATCATACACATGTAGGTAAGAGAGGACTCATTTTGGAAGTTACACATTGTAGAGGGACAGACAGTGATTGTATTAGACATTTGGCGAATGCTGTACCTCACATCTCTCAAGATAACCTAGCACACAAATCACTGCCTCAAATCTAATATTTTGACTTCTGGATGGCATGCTTGAACAAGCTCACTAAATTCAGGCAGCTGTTAACGCACCAAAACATGTGAAGCAGCTGCAGGTTAAATTCTGTGAAGTTTCGAGTAAACCCCTCTACACACAACCTGAGAGACAGATATTTCATCGAAAAGTGATGGGTCCCATCACATCAGTATCAGTTAAAAACAGTCTTATTCTGGATGTAGTAACTCCTAATACTTTAACATAATAACAATATACATTAATATATTGTCTTTGAAGAAATATTACATGTGAACACCATCTTGAAGCTGAAACAACCACAGTAAAAAATAAAAATAAAAATCTGATTCTGATTCTTTACCAGAAGAGTCCATGATAAACATAGTCAGCTACATCTCCACCAGCTGGTAGTACAGCTGGTACAGCACTAACACCAAAAGAGGAAGATCCAGTGTCAAACATCATTCATTTTCAAAACGTATGAGTAAGTGAGTAAATAACAACTGAATGAAAACTAGATGCTTTTCGTCACTCACACATCTCACAGATCCCACACTCACCTGATACAAATGCTATTTTTTCTCTCAGCACAGGAAGGACATCAGACGCTTTAATTCCTTCACTTCTGAAAGACCCTGTGAATGAAAGAGGAGAAAAGGTGAGATTATTTTCATGTAAAATCTCATTATCACTCATTACGTTACATCTTAAAGAGGACATGGCTATGTCATAGATGGTCACAGCACGAAAATACTCTAAAAAATTATTTTCTTTTGTCATGAAACTTTAGGTGGCGCAGCCCGATACATCTAACTTATAATGACATAATGACATCATTATTCACATGGCACAGCTGGTTATTTTCGTATCAGCAGCCAATGACCTTGCTGCTCAACATTCAAATACTCGGCTAGAGCAGTTGCAGCGTGCTTCATAAACCTGATCTGATCTGATACACCAGTGGTTCTCAAACTTTTTACAGTGGCATACATCCTGGGGCATTTAACATTCTTCTGAGTACCCCCACTTAGACTGCAGTCACACCTTTTCCATTATGGGATAAAATTTCCTCCTTTAAATTGATTTACACATGAATTTTTACCTAATACATATTTTACGTCATATTCTTAACATTCTATTAAGTGTATTATTAATATGTGACCTTGGACCAAAAAAAGCAATCTTAAAGCCTTAATTAGCTTAATTGAATGGGTCAAAATTATACATTTTCTTTTATGCGGTAAATATACTGTAAATATATCAAAACTTAATTTCTGATTAGTAATCATTGCTAAGAACTTCGTTTTTAACTTTAAAGGTGATTTTCTCAATATTTGTTATTGTTTTGCACCCTAAAAATAAAAAAAATATAAATATATATATATAAAAATATATATATACTAAAAAAAGCAATAAATGATGGCAAAATTAAGTGATTAGATTTAAAACTAAAACCGCCAGTAGGTGGCAGCATGTCACTGTCTTAATGAGCGAGGCGACGCGTCTTTCAGTCTTTTAGTCTTTCAGTCTTTCATTCAGTAAGGAAGCAAATGGCTGTAGTTCACTGACTCTCCGAATCACCAGTTCTATTGCGGATTTTGTTGCAACTATTGTTTTGTTGAAAATATAACAAACAATATTGACAATATTGTGTTTAAAATGTAGGCTAGGTATAGCTTTGATTCTGGATGTTGATTGGTCGATACAGTGTTTCAACCATGCTAAAATACAAAATATACCCTGCTAAAACAAGCCTAGGCTGGTTGGCTGATCTTAGCTGGTTTAAGCTGGAAGTAGCTGGTTTTAGCTCGTCTCCCAGCCTGACCAACTAAGACCAGCCTGACCAGCCTGGCCAGGCTGGAAAAGTGGCCAAAACCCCTCTAAACCCAGCCTGCTGACCAGCTTTGACCAGCTAAAACCAGCCAACCAGCCTAGGCTGGTTTTTATTTTATTTTTTTCACCAGGGTAGTAATAGCTATGATGTGAAACATCTGTTTAATAGCTGTGTTTCACCTTATATAAAGCAAATAATTATAAAAAAAAGTACAACATTTAGTTGCCTTTCTTCCCTCTGAGGGATTTTAGGAAAAATGCCTGAAACATTTAAGCTGATACTTAAGATCAAGATATCATAAAGATACCTGAGTCCTCCATTAGGCCCGCTGGGCTATGAAAACATAACCTAGAGCAATAAAATGTTCCACTGGGTCTGCAGTAAACTCCTTGACACCAAATCTTCCTTCCTGTCCACATCTCCTTATCTCCATTCATCATGACCGATCCCCCTTCTCTCTCAGTCTGGACTTTTAAATCTTACTATCATAAAGCAGCAGGGTCCTCAGAGAGAGATGATAAGAGCCATCATAAACACTCAGAATAGAGGATGAAGCCATCTGAAGCGAGGTGTCTCCTCAGTACTACACTCCTCCCTGAGGACTCTCTGCTTCACAGGAGCGGATCAATGCTGCTGATTCCTCACATTAAAGACACGCTGGCGACTCTGCTAATGAATGACTACATTACAGAGGTCCAGAGAGGAACATGATAATATAAGAGCTGCTTCAGCAGTCTGGCTGATTATGCATCAGATTGAAGGCAGATGTAGTTCAGTGGATGATTAGAAACATCTTAACATGGATAATTAAGCACAACTAAAGTTTTGGTACTTGCTACAGCTAGTAAGCAGCAGTTGGTGTTTTTAATTAATGGTTAGTAACATTCTCATTCGCAAGAGGCTTAATAGAAAAACATTCCTCTATGTACATTTTTACTCCAAAAGCATACCTATCACAGTTTCAAAGCTGAAATGAACACTAGTGACAGTGTTATTGACTAATAAAGACTCATTTCCACACAGTTCTTTACACTATACCATGTTATGACCTCAAAATACAGTACTTTTACTATAGTGCATGATTTACAAACTAAACTTTTTGATGTTTATGTCACATAACCACCTCCATGGCTTTTCTGACATAGTAAACTTGCTCGATAGCTCACCTGGTACGGCACTGCACATTGCACAAAGCAAGCTAAAAAGCACTGGTTGCTTCAGGAAATGTATTTTTGTCTTTTTCAACTGTATTTGCTTTTGTAACTATCATTTTGGTTAGTTTAGGTGGTATGCTATTTTCAGACCTGATAGATCATTCACCTTTTATGGAAGTTTCCGCCACTGAATTAACCAAAATAATAATAATAATAATAATAATAATAATAATAATAATAATAATAATAATAATAATAATAATAATAATAATAAACTAATTGTGACTTTTTATCTCACAATTCTGACTTTATTCTCAAACTTATATACAAACTCAAAATTATTATTTTTTCTCAGAATTGTGAGATGTTTGCAAGTGAGATATAATTGCAAGTTATAAAGTCAGAATTGTGAGATGTAAATGTGATATAAATTGTGAGAACTCCCAGTTCTGACTCATAACTATATGATATAGACTCACAATTGTGAGTCAGAATTGTGAGTCACAATTATGACTTTTTCCTCAAAATTATGTGATATAAACTCACAATTGCGAAAAATAAATTTCTCGCAATTGTGAGTTCATATCTCGCAATTCTGACTTTTTTGCGATTCTAGCTTTTTTTTTTCTTAGAATTTTGAAATATAAACTCGCAATTGTGTATTCTTAATAACTGACTTAACTCGCAATTGCATGTTATAAACTTACAATTCTAAGAAAAAGAAGTCACAATTGCAAAATGCAAACTCGCAATTCTTATAAATAAAGTTGCAATTCTAAGGAATAAAGTCAGAATTGTGAGATATAAACTCACAATTGCAAGTTATGAAGTCAGAATTTTGAGATATAAAGTCACAATTATTACTTTTTTCCTCAAAATTGTTATATAAACTCACCATTGCGAAAAATAAAGTGTTAAGAAAAAGGAAAAAAAAACAAAACTTTTTTCTCAAATAGCAGTTTGTATCTCGCAATTCAGAATTTTTTTGCGATTCTGGCTTTTTTTTAGTAGAATTTTGAGATATAAACTCGCAATTGTGTATTCCTAATAACTGACCTAATAACTCGCAATTGCATGTTACAATTCTAAGAAAAAGAAGGCACAATTGCGATATATGAACTCACAATTCTTAGAAATAAAGTTGCAATTCTAAGGAATTAAGTCAGAATTGTGAGATATAAACTCACAATTGCGAGTTATAAAGTCAGAATTGCGAGATATAAAGTCACAATTATGACTTTTTTCCTCAAAATTGTGAGATATAAACTCACAATTGCGAGTTAAAAAGTCAGAATTGCGAGATATAAAGTCACAATTATGACTTTTTTCCTCAAAATTGTGATACAAACTCACAATTGCAAAAAATAAAGTGTTAAGAAAAAGAAAAAAAAACTTTTTTCTCACAAATGCGTGTTTGTATCTTGCCATTCTGACTCATATCTCGCAATTCTGACTTTTTTTTGCCATTCTGACTTTTTTCTTGGAATTTTGAGATATAAACTCGCAGTTGTGAGTTATAAAGTCCAATTTTGAATGGAAATAGTTTATATATCACATTTCTTAATAACTGACCTAATAACTCGCGATTCCATGTTATAAACTTACAATTCTGAGAAATAAAGTTGAAATTCTAAGGAATAAAATCAGAATTGCAAGATATAAACTCACAATTGCGAGTTATAAAGTCAGAATTGTGACTTTTTTTCTCCAAATTGTGATATAAACTCAAAATTGCGAAAAGTTCTGACTTAACTCGCAATGTGAAAAATGAGAAAAAAGTCTAAATTCTGACTTTATTTCTGTCAGGGTCGTGTATGGGAGATGAAGTGGAGAAGATCCAAGGAAAACCGGGAAAACAGGACTATAAACAAAACTACTTTATTTAAGAAAAACAAAACAAAATCCAGGAAACCAAAAGCAAACTAAGAGCAGACATGTAACACGAAGTAACATCATCAACAGACACTGGGGTGTGATCTGAAACAGACTTACATACACTGAAAACAAGGTGTGGTTACAAACGAGATGACAAGGGGGAAATACAAATATGGGCAAGACTATACCAAATGAATACAAAACCAAAGGGGACAACACGGAGTAAACCAAATGCATAGGAAACATAGGGGGAAAGACACTAGGAAAACAGAACATACAAGACTAAATCCTGACAATTTCTTAAAACTGCAACTTTATTACTCAGAATTGCAACATTCTTTTTCAGAATTGCAACTTTTTTTCTCAGAATTGTGACTTTATTTCTCAGATTTGCAAGATACAAACTTTTTTTTTGCGATAAAAAGGTCAGAATTGCAAGCTTTTATTTGACACCATTCACTGGACATTTTATTTATTATAAAATGTTGCACTGATCTGACTTCAGATAAATGTCACTGACATTTCACTCTGAAAGTGCCATAAAAACTGATGTAATACAATTTGGCACTATTTCTGGCATCATTTTACTGGAAGAAAAAGTCTGTAAATTTTAAATGTTTGTTTTTTTCCCAGATTTTAAGCCACAAAACTCCAATTCTTACTTAATGGGCTCTTTAACATCTTATTCTTGGCTTCGTTATTTGATCAAATGCCTAAACTAAACACACGTTCACACAAAACTGCATCAAACATTTTTTATTTAAAATTCATGTGATAGTTACAGTTTGAAACGCTTACTTTGCTGCATACTGCTTCATACACTACCTTAACACTACTACAGTGCATGGCCCCTAACTGCTGAAAATGCTTGTTAAATCAGATGGGAGTCATTAGGAAAGAAATCTGTACTCTCTCTATCTTTAATAACAGGGTGAGTGGTGTTTGAGAGGTGGAACGAAAGAACAAATGAGAAAATGAGGAGAAACACAGGAGGCCCAGAGTGAGGGATGGACTGAGAGATGAGGAGCAGTAATGGGGCAGAAATGAGGGATTGGATTACAGAAAGACTAAAGCTCAGACAGAGAGCTCAGGCCGCTCTATCTCCAGCCCCATTAATATGAGAGACAGCATCAGATCAAAGAGCGACCCGTCTGTCTGTGCTCAGCTCACTTTAAACACCTGCATTAGTGCTCAAACCGTCTGTACTCCTTGAAGGCGACTGGAGAATTTATGAAGGGCAGAGGGGAAGTGCACTTTCCTGTACCTCCTGCTCACTCTTTCAAGATATCCAGAGCAAGACACTGATATTTCATCAGTCGAGCCTTGTTTTCTCAGCAGCTCATTAGGATGAATGTTTCGAGGAGCATCAATAACCTCATCTTCGTGTTTCTTCCCACTTGCCTTTTTGCATTTCTCACCTCATTCTATGGTGTTAATGAAGCTGTCAGTTTGCCATTTACACCGTATTCATTTTCTGTTTTATACAGTGCAAGTCTAACATAAGCTCTGTCAATATTTTTTGTGGCAAAATGCCCGTTATTACATTACTTTCCTTCAAAAGTCATCTTTACAGTAAAGCACTTTAAGTCTATAGGCCCATTGCAATAAAGGATTTTAAAAGCAGAAACATGATGCTAGTATTTCAGATAAATTATTTAGTAAAAATGTGTTATTTGAGCTTTAAATTTGCCGAAATTGTCCTTCTGAGGTGGAGATACCTTTCAAGCATACTGACATAATTCCTGTGGTTGGATTTTTCTCTGTCTAAGCAGAACTTTGTAATACGATCACAGCATTGCCATTGAAATATTATACAACTTTTTATATAACTTTGGCTGTACTTTTTAACTACTATTCATTCAACCTTTATATGCTGATTGACATAATGTGACAAATGCTGTCAATAAAGCCTAACTTTAAGTCTTTAAGTCTCCTTAAGTCTAACATTTTCCCCTTGTGTGCCTGCATGGCATTTTAAGTGTATTCTAGTATTTATTTATGTTTTTAAGACCAGGTTTAATGTAACCCACTTCACAGTTTTACAACTAAACCACATTCTCCACTGCATTCAAGCAATTCACAAACAGTTTATGAATTGTTTCAAACTAATCAGAAAAAAAAGTTTTGCAAATCAGACTATGAGACAAGCCAGTTCAGCATCTCATCTGTTTCACTCACATCTTTGCAGAGGAGCTGTGAATACGTGTTTAAATGTATCACGCGTACCAATCACTGTTCTTGACAACAAATGCAACAAGTAAAAGTGTTGATTTGTCATCACTGGCATTTAAAGCCTCTTCATTCCCTTTTCACTTTAGCCTTCTGTGAACTGAAAAATAAACCGGAAGTATAATTAAATTATAGAAAGTGTGCTCCGAGAAGTTTAATGCAGGATCCTGCTGCGTGTAATAGCTCAGATCCTGTAAAGAAGGTCTAAGATTTGGTTATATAAAAAGTGAATCAAGTGAATGTGTCTTCATTTGGTTTTGTGTCTTGAATAGAGCCACGTTTTCAGCTATTTAACAGATGGCATAGTTATATCTTTTGTTAAGATACAGCTGGCAAGTGCTGAATGAATGCTTGTAGGTTGCATCAAGCATTTACAGTCATCAATGTTTTCCGCGTATTGAATGTGTATCGGGAGGAAACAGCATTTTTTTTCAGGGTCGTCTACAGAACTGAAGGCAACACAATCAGTTAAATGAGCGCTTTGTCACAAAATAAACTACAATTTGCAGAGGATTTATTCTCAACATTACGAACAGACTGCAGCTCTGAAGGAATTTGACACTGCAAAAGAATTTGGAAAGGAAATTTCTATACAATTTCACAATTAATTACAAATTTGAAGCAGGCAGACTGAAATACTAGTAGTAGTAGTTTTTTTTTTTTTTTTTTTTTTTTTAAATGTACTCCAGTAATTTTTGTTTTATATACACGGTATGTCACAAAAGTGAATACACTCCTCACAACCATTTTAGTATATCTTCTCAAGTGTTTGGGATCGTTATCATGTTAGAAAACTGCCGTTCAGCCTAGTTTCTGGAGGGAAGGCATCGTGTTCTGCTTCAGAATGTAAAGTACATAATGGAATCCATGTTTCCCTCAAAGAACTGCAGCTCCCCAGTACCAGCAGCACGCATGCAGCCCCAGACCATGATGCTACCACCACCATTGACTGTAGGCAAGACACAATTTTCTTGGTACTCCTCACCAGGGCATCGCCACACATCTGAGCCAAACAAGTTTATCTTATAGTCTCATCAGACCACAGGACATGGTTTCAGTAATTCATGCTCTTGGACAGGTTGTCTTCAGCAAACTGTTTGCGGACTTTCTTGTGAGCCAGCTTCAGATAAAGCATTCTTCTGGGATGACGCCTATGCAAACCGACTTATTGCAGTGTGCGGTGTATGGTCTGAGCACTGACAAGCTGACCTTCTACTTCTGCAACCTTTAAAGCAATGCTGGCAGCACTCATGCATCTGTTTTTTTAAGCCAGGTTGTACCTGATGCACAGAACAAGTGCTCAACTTCGTTTATGTGGCTTTGCATGGTTAAACAACATACTGCTGTTATCACTTAGGATGTACTCACTTTTGTTGCCAGCTGTTTTGACAATAATGGCTGTATGTTGAGTTATTTTCAGAGGACAGTAAATCTATACTGCTAAAGAAGATGCACATTGACTACTCTAAAATATATCCAAGTTTCATTTCTATAGTACTGTCACTTGAGAAGATATACTAAAATGGTTACTGAAATGTGAGGGGTGTACTCGCTTTTGTGAGATACTGTAACTTAAAGTACACTGTATTGTGTACATGTATAGCTGGGAAGATTTGGAAAGTTGGGTGCTTGTGTTTTTTTGTTGTACAGCCTTAGATTTTGTCTATGTATATTTGTGCACCAGCAGAATGTATGAATCATTTTCTAGCAGTGGCACGTTTCCAAATTCGCTCTGCAACAGCATCGTAAGCAGATCTAGTGGGCAATGACCAAACCAACTCTGAGAGTTGTCCTTACTGGAATCTAGTCATTTGTTACTATCAGATGATATGCCAAGAAATGACAGCAAACTTCTCATAAACACTCAATAGCTAAATAACAATCAGCCCGAACCCCCGTCTCCTGTTGTCAAGGACACTGTAACCCCCAGCAACACATCCACAAAGAAACCAGGTCAAGCCCATCCCACTGAAAAAAGCTCTGGCCTGCTTTCTGCAGCATGACTGTAGTATGGCTAAAACATTTATTACAAAACAGTCCAGAATTACAACACACGCACATGTAAACACTGATATCTTCAGAGCTATCTCAGCATATATAGCTTATAGTAGTGCAGGTACAGCGGTCATATGCTTTGTATCTCTCCCCGGGGAGAAAAGCAGAACGGAGGTCCAGGTAATCCAAATCAAGCTGTTGGGGACACACGGGGTCCCTGTACTGTACTTGATGTCTGAAATATGCCTGCATGGCTCAGTGCACATCTGTTAGGTCAATGACACACATGTTCTGTAATGGAAGAGATTATGGATCAAGAAGTCTCATGGCATAAATCTTTATGACATTACAAACAAACAGAGAGTCTGTAAGATCATTCCTGTGGGTAAAAAAGGGCCAGTGACATGACAATATTTCTTCACCCCCAAGGCACCTTTCTGAAGTCTCAAACATTTCACTTGACAAAACAAACCATACTTGCTTTCCACTGTGAAAAATAAGTGCACCGAATTGTACTCAATGTGCTTTTGTAGTGTACATCAAATCTTAAACATAGATTAAAAAAACTGTATTTTCAGAAAATATAATATTAATAAAAGGCCACCAAAGCATACTTAAAAAAAGTACACTGCCCCCCAAAAGTTTTTTTCTATGTATAAACTGTTTATGTAATAAAACATGTTTTCGTAGTTTGTGTTGTCCCTTATCAGTGCAAAATTATCACAAATTAAAAAGGATTCATGCCAATATTGTCCAAAACCCCGCTTTTCTATGGCGTTTCCAAACCTTTGAAGGGCATTGTACACTTTCATGTTTCTTAACATACTTAAGCACACTTTTAAAAAAAATATTTTGTGAAAGATTTACTTTAAAGTATCATTAAAGTAGTAAACTTATTTTGATTTGTTGGCTAATATACTAAAATACTTAATTTTTATTTTAACCATAGCGTGTCATTCAATTAATGTGTAATTACAAATAAAATGACACACAAGTTTCAGTATTTGTCAACATTTGGCAGTACACTTTAACCATATTTCAGAGCCCAGATTTAATAATGAAATTACATATAAAGCTGTACTTTAGTCCTACTTAACTCTCAAGTACAGTTGCAATCAAAATTATTCAACCCAAAATTATTGACCTGCAAGACATTTTGCTGCAAAGAACAAAATGTTGTGAAAACAACTCAACAAAGGCATCAGTACACTATTAGGGAAAGTTTATATACATTTGAGTATTCTGAGGAAGTAAGTTAATTAATAATATTATTAATAATAAATAGTCTCTAAACGTTCATGTTCAAAATTATTCAACCCCCAAAAGCCAAATTTGGTGCAGAATCTTTTATTCTTTAAAACCACCAATAAACACTGCCTGTAAGTGCTTAGAAGCTTCTGTCACCTCTCTACTGCAATCTTGGCCCATTCATCACCTGAAAAAGCTTTCAGATCACTGATAATCTTTGGTTTTCACTTTGCTACGGCTTTATTTAAATTCAACCAAATATTTTCAATGAGAATTAAATCTGGAGACTGAACGGACCACTCAAGAACATTTTATGACTGATCCCTGAACCGAGCATAAGTAGATTTGGATGTATACTTTGGGATGATTGTCCTGCAGGAAAGTCCATTGAGCATTACCTTCAGTCTTTGCACCAAAGGCATCACAATTCTTGCTAAAATGGCTCAATACTTCAAAGAACCCATGATACATGGGTGTCCTTCATACACGCATGATTTTCACTTCCTGCATCAGTAAAACACCCCTGCAACAGGACTGGTCCATCTCAATGTTTGAATATGGAGATGGTGTTCTTCTGCTGATAGGTTTTCCTTTTTTTGCACCAGACATACTGCTGATCCATAGGTCCAAAACGTTTTAGTTGGGTCAAATCACTCCATAAAACATTCTTACAGAACTCCACAGGTACACATTTTAAGCTAAGGAAAAAGGCTGTCAACTGTGTCTCTAGGAACTTTTAATGTCTTGGAAATCTTCATATAGCCTTAGACTTTCTAAAGTAATACAATTATTTCTTCTCTATAGCTTCTCTAAAGCTTTTAAGAGAGATATGTTGGCTTTGCCATTTTAGCTACTCACATTTTTTTTTCTAATAGAGTTTCTAAAGGTTTAATTGTGTTTTAAAACAATTTTGTTTCCCACCATACAAATAATTGACTAAAAAACAGCAATGTTGCATAGGGGTTGAATAATTATGACATAGCTGTGATATTAAAAAGTCCTAGAACTAAAGAGTATTACAATATTTATTGACATTATCACTTTTAATATGTCAGTAAACTGTAATACATGCAATTTTTAGGTCCTGGAACTTTAGAAAAAATAGATATTTGTGAAGTACTGTAATATCTAGGGGGTTGAATAATTTCGATTGCAACTGTATATTATTTCTATGATAAGTACTTTACTTTTTTTCAAGGTCAAAGCTGAGACAGCAAAAGAGAGAGTTCCTAGGTTCTTATACTGAGGAAAATGAACACAAATCAAAGCTTATAACAAGATTGATCACAGATTGTTACATTTCCCGTGGAAATTGCAAGTGCAAAACTCACCACCACTTTGATACAGTGTTGTTGGTGTTTGTCAGTTCCTTGCTGTGGTGTTGCTATAATGTGAGATTGGTGTTAGTGTGTTGCTGTGCACTTGTTAGTGTGTTCTGGATGGTTGCTAGGGTGTTTTTGAAAGTTGCTTAATGACCAACTCAAAAGAGCCCATCCTAAAATCTCTGTTATAGACTATTCTGCTCTCTAAATATGACTCAGATCATGACTTTCAATACTATTAATATTAAAAGGCTTTCAGATTTTTCCAGATTATCTTCCATCTTCCAGTCTGATCACTTAGAGAAGCAACAATATACCTCTTATTAACAAACCATATGATCTGAGGTATCTTTCATGGCTTAGAGTTGGTTTAATACTTAGGGTTAGCAGCTAACCCCAAGCAATAGTAACAATAATGTTGGCCTTAGCAATAACCACTAATTAAAATCATGATTACAATAAAAAAAGATTATCCTCAGGCCTACACATAAAACATGGGGGCCAAACAATCTACTTCCAAACAAGGTGAATGCACACACTGTGGTATTCCTTTCAACATAGAGACATTCCATAGCCTTTTTCTACTGTACAAACTGTATTTTCTATCCCTTTACCCTAATCCTACCCCCACAGAAACCTTTGTGCATTTTTAGATTTTTAAAAAACACCATTCTGTATGATGTATAAGCTTGTTTCCACAGGTTGACCTAACAAATGTCCCCACAATGTTAAAATTCACTGGTATTACTATACTTGTGGGGACATTTGGTCCCCATAACATAGTGAAAACAAATAAAAAACACACACACACACACACACACACACACACACACACACACACACACACACACACACACACACACACACACACACACACACACACACACACACACACACACACACACACACACACACACACACACACATGTATTCTCTAAACGCCTGGAGCTGCATCATAATCATGTCAGCAGCAGTTATCTCTCATTCAGCTTTCATTAAAATGCCTCTTGTTTTTCTCTCAGACAGTTTGCCAACCAAAACCTCATGACATTCCCTCACCCTTCACATGCAAAGCACTGCAAAATCTATGAAGTATTGATGGAGAATGCATGTCACACTGCTAATTAGGCGCTGAGAGGGGAATCAATGTGCCACCAGGACCGCCAATATGACCCGCAGCGACCAAACCTCACTAATGTCACCGAAAAAAAAAACACAACAAAACCAATACACCAGCATTACGTAGTTAAACCACATCCCACCCACATGAATAAACTTACTAAAGCAGCCAAGAGACTATACACATTTAATGTTATGTTTGCAGTTTTTCCATTGTTAAGACACTATTTTAATAAAAACTGATGTTTTTGTAATGATAAGTGACACAACAGAAAAAAATGTCTTATACTAAAAAACGCCTTGATGCTTTGATAGCTTTAATAGAGACCAAGACATCTGTACCTCTTCTTTTTAAAGCATTAAATATCACTCAATTTCCAAAGCATTTTGGGGCATCTGTACACTACCAGTCAGAAGTTTTTGAACAGTAAGATTTTTAATGTTTTTTAAAGCATTTACAATAAGGTTCATTAGTTAACTACTTTAGTTAACATTAACTAAGGGTGTACTCACACTAGGCAGTTTGAACCGTGCCCGAGTGCGTTTGACCACCAAAGTGCGGTTCGTTTGACTAGTGTAAGTGCTCCGAACCATGCCCGGGCGCGGCTCGTTTAGCCGTCCCTGGCCCGCTTGGAAGAGGTGGGCCAGAGCACGGTTCAGTTGGACTCGGGCGTGGTTCGCATGCAGCGTGAGCGCTAACCGTGCTGAAGCACGGAACAGGACGTGTGATGTCACGCTTTTGCGAGGTAATCAACGTTTTTGTAGTCCGTAATCAAAGCTGCAAAGTCATTGCTGCGCTTCAGCTGGTAATTGAAAACCTCCTCAGATGAGCAGCACAATTGCGTGAAAATTTTTGTGCCACTTAGGCGATAGACCTGTTTAACAATAGGCGTTGAGAGGGCTGTGGACCACCGCGGACCAAACGATTTAAAATAATTATCCACAAAGTAAACTATTTCGCGTTCAGCACGAGCGTTGCTCTTCCTGTTTATCCTGAAACCATCGCAACATAATGACGTAAGCGTGCTCCGGCACGAATGCTGAAACCCTATGTGAGTGCAGGCCAGAGGGGGAGTGGGGAGGGGGGACAATCGTACTCGGGCCCGGTTCAGGTCAACCGTGCCTAGTGTGAGTACACCCTAAGAATGAACAATACTTCTACAGCATTTATTAATCTTAGTTCATGTTAATTTCAGCATTTACTAATGTATTATTAAAATCAAAAGTTGTGTTTGTTAAAGGGGCTATATGCAATTTTCTTAAATTTAAACTCGCGACTGACACCTGTGGCCAAAAAACGGAACTGCTCTTCCTTTCTGCTCGCTCGAGGAACGTCTCGCTGCAGCCTGCGGTGGACATCCAACTCCGCCCACATCCAAGTGTAACGTCACAAGCCACGCCTACGTCCAAATACGTCACATTCTTATTTATTTTGAAACAGGAAGAAGCATCCATAAGAAGATCGTTCATATTGTTTGCCAACCGCTAAAAAGTTGTTGTTTGCCGCGTCGGTAAGTAAAAACAAGATTAGCCTGTCTTAAAACGTTGACAACTTTAGGAATGTGAGTCATGTGTGCATGTTCATAAACAACAGTTCATGTGTGTATTACTCAGATAGCAACAAATATATCAGAAGAATCAGTGCACTCTGTGTGTTTGTGTGTGTGTCTGTGTGTGTGTGTGTGTGTGTACATACGTACCTGTGTGTACACAAACACAAATACATATATGCATACATGTATGTATAGATAGATAGATATATAGACAGTGCAGTCTTATGACATAACATGAATGTTGAATGAATGTGCAGATAGAAAACACTCACATACTGTACATATGACATCATTGACCACAGTACAGTACCCATACACAGTAACTCAGCTGAGCAACATTCACTACATCATTTCACTACATCTTGCTAGATAACTCTGTGTATGTCACAAATTATAATTGTATTTTTCTGTATTAATGACAAGCATAATGTTTTACAACATGCAGGGCAGTTCTCGTGGGTTGAGGGGTCCCTCCCTGCTGCAGTTTGACCAGTAAAGAAAATGACTCAATACAATTCACTTGGAGGACCACATAAGCCATGCAGTGGTGCATGGAGGTATTGTGAGAGCATTTCTCTATATATTATTGTGGTTTTTCATAAATAAATATATTTGTATGTGGAATTATGAGGTAAATGATGAGTTAATACTTTTTTCGTGGACAAATACACCCCCAACATGTATGTATTCTCTATTTTTAACAGGAGCACCAACAAGACGTGGACGTTTGCAAGGGACAGTGGTCCAGAGTCGTAAAGAGTCACCATGAGTTATTCTGTGGGGAGGTGAAAGGGCCTGCCTTTCTCCAAATAGACAGTAAAAATCAACAAAATGCCATCAACGACTACCTGGGTAGAGAATTGGATGAAGCAAGAGATGTCTTTTTATTTATCTTTGAGTATCTGGAGGATATGGACACATTCATATCAATAAACAATCTTGATGAACAAGGCCTGAAGGTCCATGCCATGTTCCGTGAATAATCTATCAGAGCAAGAAATCTCTCATTGTAGCCTATGTGTGTATGTATGTATGTGTACTGCATATCAGGAACTGTCTATCTGATCATTCAACTGTTCGTTCAACTGTACAGACTTTATGATAGTTGAAACATATCTCTTGTTAAACACAACCAGTCAAATATTCTTTTTTTTCTGATCATTCAACTGTTCGTTCAACTGTACAGACTTTATGATAGTTGAAACATATCTTTTGTTAAACACTACCAGTCAAATATTCTTTTTTTTCTTTTTTTTTAAAGAAGTCTGTTCTGCTTACCAAGTTTGCATTTATTTGATCCAGTGTACAGCAAAAACAGTACAATTTTAAAAGTATTTTTTAAAGTATTTTTTAAAAGTATAGTTTTCTATTTGAAACTGTTTTCTATATTTCTAATAAAATGTAATTTATTCCTGTGATTTAAAAGGTGACTTTTTTTATATATATATATACAGTATATATATATATATATATATATATATATATATATATATATATATATATATATATATTGTGGCGAGGCGTCTGCCCGCCCCCCTAATTTTCATCACCACCCCGTCCCGTATTCGCCGCCCTTCTCCAGGCTCCCGACGGGAGTGGGTGTGTAGGGGAGAGGAGGGGCGTGTAATCGGCTCGGGCTGGCGGCGTGTGATGGGGACACCTGATGTAAATGAAGCCTCATCACCGCCGCTGTTTAAATCCCGAGCGCGCCTCTCCTCGGGAGACCGGTCTCTTTCCCCCGTGCATGCACGCTGGTGTCCTCGCGGGTCCAGGAGGGGGTGAAGAGGGAATCCCGCGCCACAAGAGTTTGGAGAGCCGCCGGACCCGCGGTCCGGTTGAGGCCGCCAGAAGCCGCCGCCCCAGCGCCGGACAGCTCGAGAGGGATGAGCCTGCCGGAGATGCCGCCGCCCTAGCACCCCGGCGCTAGTATGGAAAGCGCCCGCGGCCGCCGGACTCCGCCCCTCTCCTGGACCCTTCCCCTCTGAACACTACCGTTCCGTCACGCTGCCCCAGCACCCGAGGACACCAGACTCCCCTTTTATTTTGGACACTGTTTTACTTTATGGACTCACTTTCCCTTATTTTCTGTTTAATAAAAGCCTCTCCGAGGCCTGACGCCACACCCACTGTGTCTGTCGTGTGCCCCTCCCGCCACAGTGGTGGAGAATGCGGGCAAGGCGGGGCTTAGACAGCGCAGTGGGCAACACCTGATGACGTCATCCCCTCTCGCTCGCAAAAGTTCGTGAAGACCCGGACGGGGACGGAGGAACGACGGAGACGGCCTCCCAGCCGCAAGAAGGGTAAGTGATGTTTCAGTTAGTCACTTATCCTGCGGTTGGTTGAGGCTGTCGACTAATACCGGTTTTTCTGTCCCTGTTCCGGTACGCGGCGAGAGGGAGCGTTGCCTTGGAGAGGAATCCCCGCCCACTCCGACCGCTGGAGCCTGGATGAGGAAGGTAGCACTCCTGCGTGGGCGGCGACCTTAGGACGGGGATGTCGCTTGGGGGGGGGAATGTGGCGAGGCGTCTGCCCGCCCCCCTAATTTTCATCACCACCCCGTCCCGTATTCGCCGCCCTTCTCCAGGCTCCCGACGGGAGTGGGTGTGTAGGGGAGAGGAGGGGCGTGTAATCGGCTCGGGCTGGCGGCGTGTGATGGGGACACCTGATGTAAATGAAGCCTCATCACCGCCGCTGTTTAAATCCCGAGCGCGCCTCTCCTCGGGAGACCGGTCTCTTTCCCCCGTGCATGCACGCTGGTGTCCTCGCGGGTCCAGGAGGGGGTGAAGAGGGAATCCCGCGCCACAAGAGTTTGGAGAGCCGCCGGACCCGCGGTCCGGTTGAGGCCGCCAGAAGCCGCCGCCCCAGCGCCGGACAGCTCGAGAGGGATGAGCCTGCCGGAGATGCCGCCGCCCTAGCACCCCGGCGCTAGTATGGAAAGCGCCCGCGGCCGCCGGACTCCGCCCCTCTCCTGGACCCTTCCCCTCTGAACACTACCGTTCCGTCACGCTGCCCCAGCACCCGAGGACACCAGACTCCCCTTTTATTTTGGACACTGTTTTACTTTATGGACTCACTTTCCCTTATTTTCTGTTTAATAAAAGCCTCTCCGAGGCCTGACGCCACACCCACTGTGTCTGTCGTGTGCCCCTCCCGCCACAATATATATATATATATTTATATATATATATATATTAGGGGTGGGCATAGATTAATTTTTTTAATCTAGATTAATCTAGATTAAATCTTGGAATTAATCTAGATTAATCTAGATTAAAATGGCTAATCTGAATTCTGCTGAAGGCATTCAGAATATGTGTGCTACCCAAATAATGACTAAAAGTAAGTCTTCTAGAACGGGCCAGGTGGCGCATTAGACCAGGCGCTCATCTCCTGTTTCCAAAATGCATCACAAACTGCTTGACAATTGCATTTACAACATAATTACCTATACAAACTTGTGTAACCAAGTACTTGTGCGCAAAAGGCTGCACGACGTGCGTGTTGCCATTAAATACACAGACGCGCACCGGCATGGATATCTGCGTACATAGTCTTCCATTAAACTGCGTTGCTTTTAGAAGCGTCAATTTAGTTGTTGCATATAGTTTAATGTCTTTATTTCAGGATTATCAAAGTAAATTATAACTCATGTGCCCCAGTAAAAAGGATCTAGCAACGCACCTGCCCTGAAGCGGCTTCATAACTGCATCAATGTCAGCACGTCTCATTTGATGTGGTAATTTCACAGAAGTTGAAGACTCGTTCTCGCCCCCTACAGTGCAATTCGACTAGGTATACGTCATCCGTGCTCAAATATCAAGGTGAAAGTCATCATAGCTCACGTAGTTTAGACCCAGCTCCCAACCCAACTTTGAGAATAGATTAACGGCGATATTTTTTTTTATCGCCCGATAAGAGTCTCACGTTAACGCAGCACGTTAACGCCGATAACGGCCCACCACTAATATATATATATATATATATATATATATATATATATATATATTCTAATTTGCTGCTCAAAAAATGTATAAAATAAATAAAGGTTTCTTTGATGAATAGAAAGATCAGAAGAACAGCATTTATCTGAAATTTAAATCTTTTGTAACATAAATGTCAATTTAAAGCATTGCTAAATAAACATTAGTTTCTATAATTTCTTTCTATGGTATAGTGTATAATGTTACAAAAGCTAATTTTTATTTCAGATAAATGCAGATCTCTGGCTCTTTCTATTCATCAAAGAATCCTGAAAAACATGCACTTCTTTAAATATTGATAATATTTTGAATAATAACAATAAAAAAATTTCTTGAGCAGCAAATCATCATATTAGAATGATTTCTGAAGGATCACATAACATTTAAGACTGCTGAAAATTCAGCTTTGTATCACACAAATAAATTACATTTTAAAATATATTAAAATATGAAATCAGCTCCGTATATTAGACACATTAAATATATTAGATTTAAATTGTGCCATTTTAGCCTAGACATGCTTTACAAAAACAAGAAAACGTGTATTAGTAAAATGAAGGACAATAACTACAGATCCCAGAAACTGCCATAAATTGTTTCGACATACTTCCGGCTTTCCCCGGTACAAGGGATTGGGGAATCACGTATTTTTCAGTGGGCGTGGCTTTCGACGTCACGCTCGGACGTGGGCGGGGGTGTATCGGGGATGGGTGTGACTTCTGACATCACCCGTGGATGTGAGCGGGGTTGGATGTCCACCGCAGGCTGCAGCGAGCCCTACTTGGGCTCGCTCTCGCAGCGCGCCGATGTTCACTCTAGTCCTTGCTCGGCGCCAGTCGCTCTCAATCTTCGATCTTTTTCGGGCACTTGTCAGGGGTTTAACTTTTTTAGTCTTCTGTGGAGTTACTGTTGGTGTCAGAGTTGTCCTGGGTCTCTTATGTGTATTCGCACCATCCATTGCACTGCTTGCGAGTGTAGGCTAATTGCTGACTAGTGGTGGTGGTAGAGTGATCTGAAACGTTTAACATGATGTCACATCCACAGACAGCGAGCAAAAAATCCGACCCGACAGAAAATAGGAAAAATAGTATACAGGCTTATAGGTGCACCCACTGTGAGCTGACAAGGTGTCAGTATGCTCATCAGGAGATGTTTGAGTCATAAATGGTCAAATAAAAAGGCTATTGTTACGTTTATTTTGGGGAAAAAGTTGCATATAGCCCCTTTAACATTAGTTAATGCACTGTGAATTAACATAAGCTAACAATGAACAACTGTATTTCCATTAACTAATTAAAAAAGATTAATAAAAAACTGTAATAAATGTATTGTTCAATGTTTTTTCATGTTAGTTAATACATTAACTAACATTAACTAATGCAAATTTTCTTCTGTTCACCAAGCCGGCATTTGTTTGATCCAAAATACAGCAAGCAGCAATATTGTAAAATATTTTTACTATTATTATCAGTTATTATTAAAATAACTGCTTTCTATTTGAATACATGTTAAAATGTAATTTATTCCTGTGATCAAAACTAAATTACTCCAGTCTTCAGTGTCACATGATCCTTCAGAAACCATTCTAATATGCTGATTTGCTGTTCAAGAAATATTTATTTTTAACATTGTTATTATTATTATTATTATTATTATTATTATTATTGTCATTATTATCATCAATATTTAAAACAGTAAAACAGTTTTCTTGGATGAATAGAGAGACCAAAGATCAGTATTTATCTGAAATATATCAGATAATTAATTACTTTTAATACTATTAATAGAAATTACTACTTTTATTTAGCAGGATGCTTTAAATTGATCAAAAGTGTTGATAAAGACCTTTTTTAATGTCACAAAATATTTCTATTTCAGATAAATTCTTCTGAACTTTCTATTCATCAAAGAAACCTGTAAAAAATTCTACTCAGCTGTTTTCAACACAATAATAATAATAATAATAATAAAAGTTTTTTGAGCAGCAAATGAGAATATTAGAATGATTTCTAAAGGATCATGTGACTGGAATAATGATGCTTTGAAATCGCAGGAATAAATTACAATTTAAAATATATATTTAAATAGAAAACAGTTATTTTACACAATAAAAATATTTCAAAATTTTACAGTTTTTGCTGTACTTTGAATAAAATAAAGGCAGGCTTGGTGAGCAGAAGACACTTCTTTAAAAACATAAAAAAACAAAACAAACAAAAAAAAAACAAATCCTATTTTTCTACCTGCATACTGCTTCTTCTGTTGTAATGCTTAAATAAATAAATAACCTAAGTTAATTATTTGGAATATTACTCAGGTTCTCAAAAGCGCAAGTTGCCATAGTTCTATAAACTTCTATTGTGGTGAACATGAACTACAACAAATATACTTTCTGCATTCCCATTTTCCCTAAAAAAAAAGCATGAAATAACATTATATACTCCACAAAAGCATTTCTATGACTTCAAAAGAGGAAATATATTGAGAGACTGATTATTTTACTGAGCTACTAAACACTCATTGAATACATACATATAAATCTGTCCTTTTCTTACTGTAATACTCTAGATCAGGTAGGTAAAAGGGTATTATACAATCAGCACCTCAACATGACACATCAACACAGAGTAGAATGCAGACAAATAAACAGAGAATTGTGTGTGTGAGAGCTGTGTAAATACCTGTCTTTCTGCCGATGAGAGAGGCAGACAGCATGCCACACCTGTATCTCCATATATACATGTGGTGACCTCACCTGACACTATCAACTCCTGACTGAACAGAAAGACACACACCTATATGCACAAACTGTCAGTCTCTCTGACATCATCAGTCATCATCTGTCTCTCTGATAGGTGGGTAATTAATACCGACCAATCAGGAGCTCAAAACATATTGACAAGAGTGTACAAAGGCTGGAAGGAATCCATGAGATTGTGTGAGTGTGTGTGTTGTACGAAGTCTCTCTGACCGAGGTCTATGACATAACAGCAAATGGAGGGAAATTGATAATCAATCAGTGACTCGGATTACAACAGAGCACGGATCTATAAAACAAATAAACAAAACAGACACTCGAATATAGTCATAGAATTTTACTTACACACGATTTACTTATGATTCAATTTTGAGATATTTAATTACAGTATAGTGCACACGTTTCTTACATTTTAAAGACATTTATTGTGGACTTT
Source organism: Garra rufa (assembly GCF_049309525.1). Lineage (NCBI taxonomy): Eukaryota > Metazoa > Chordata > Actinopteri > Cypriniformes > Cyprinidae > Garra > Garra rufa. The sequence goes on from NC_133368.1 coordinate 17,762,121, forward strand.
CAATGGTGCTCCCAAGTTTGAACTTCCAAAATGCAGTTTAAATGCAGCTTCAGAGGGCTCTAAACCTAGCCGAGGAAAAAGGGTCGTATCTAGCAAAACGTTTGGTCATTTTTGAGACAAACTCAATATTTATGTACTTTCTAACCTCAAACACTTGTCTTGTCTATGTCTGCGTGAACTCTGTTCTTTCCGGTTCTAGGCAGTTAGGGTATGTCGAAAAACTCCCATCTCGTCTTCCACCCCAACTTCAAAATCGTCCTATAGTACTGCAGAAGTACCGACCCAGTGTTTACAAAGTGAACAAGGAAAGATGATCAAATGCCCTTTACAAAAAAAAAAAAAGGGTAAAACAAAGATGTAGGACGCTTTTGAGGTTGAAGAAGAAAACAAGATGAGAGTTTTTCGACCTAACTGTATTGACCCGGATTACACAGACTATGCATGCACATCGCAGAGACGAGCATTTGAGGTTAAAAAGTATATAAATAGTCAATTTATTTCGATAATGACCGATCGCTTTGTTAGATAAGGCCCTTCTTCCCCGTCTGGGATCATTTAGCGCCATTTGAAGCTGCATTTAAACTGCATTTTTGGGGGCACCATTAAAGTGCACTATATGGAGATAATTCCTGAGATGATTTCCTCAAGAAACATCATTTCTTTACGACTGAAGAAAGAAACAAATGAACTTTTTATATACTAAAGTTCTACTTATAGAAGTCTGTGGAACCCCGACACTTTCAAGCTCAATATCTCAAAACTGTTTAGAATGCAGATAGAACCTTACCATTCCAAGGCGATAAAATGTGTAATTACAAATATATTTCAATACTTTACATTGGCTTATGGCAGCACACTTTAACCATATTTAAGTGGGTTAGAAAAGCACTTCAGCTAAATGTATTTTTTAATTTTTAAAAAATAATAATAATAATAATAATTTATTTGCAGTTATCTTAAGTGACCAAAAACATTCCTTTCCATTTGCACGTCAGTATATTATTTTCAAGTGTAGTATTTTTATATGCATGTATACAAAAGTGTGCTATTTTAGGTGTAAAAGGGTGTGAAATTTGTCTCCAGTTGATGAGACAGAGTTTCTCAATTGTTGACTGATAAATGAAATTCCTGCTCTGGGATTGGTATATGTCTTAGGGTTATACTCAGGTTAAACTTCAAAAGCTGCACATAATCAGTCTCTCGTCAAGCATAAAGACATGTACATGCACAGAAACCTATGAATATTAATGCGACCATATTGGAATACTAATGAGATCACAAAGGATAATTTAATACAACTGAATAATTTATGTGCACCATATTGAGTTCATCATTACAAGCGCATTAGATTTCAGTTAAACAAAGGTACATTAACTTCGGTATATCACCTAATAGCATTAATAGGTGTGTGTTTGTGTGTAAATGCACTCATCGTAATGCAGATCACAGTCTGTACTCTATCTCCTGAACTCAACAGACATCCATACAAAATCTTTGACAGAGACACTTCTGGCTATTCCATGGCTCCCCTCACAATTTAGACTTATAAGGACAAACACAAAAGTTATGTTCTTCTCTTTATGCCAGAAAACACACACACACAGTACATACACACACAACTCTCCTTCCAGCATGTAACACTCAGTTAATTACTAATTAATGAGAGGGAAAGAAGTACAGCGGTGCACTAGCTTTGATATGATTTTATTTCATCTTTACTTGCAGTGAAAAAGCTTTTATGGTCGTGACAGACACCGTTTAGACAAACAGGAGACAATTTATAAATGACATAACCACATATTGTATTTGAACTTCAAAACAAAGGGATACCCGCGAGTCTGTAAGCTATTATATGAATGAGAGAGAAATCCATATGCTTTTCATTAATAATCAGTCAATTCTCTGATTGTTTTCATCACAACATCTCCAGCTGGATCTCTTTATGTTTCGTCTACAGCCGTGTTTCCTTTCTACATGAAAACCATCCAAAATACTGTTAGCCATCAGTTACGGATTGCTGAGGTAGTCCTAAAAGTATTGGAGATTTATGGCTAAAGTACAGGGCTTGTTTCCTTTACTAATTTGTAAACACAAATGTAACAAAAAAGAAGCGGAGATGTGCATTACATTTTTGATAGACGTCTGAATAAATTGAAATAGAGCTGCAACAAGTAATCTTTTAATATCTTGGCCACCCTTGTAGCATGTTTAATTATTACGGAAATCATGTACTTAAGTAGACACCGAATCTAATGTTTTCAGACACTTTAACCATGATTAAATGAAAAATTATTATAGTTTAAATTTACATTAAATGCAAGAGTGCTTTTTTGACCCACATTAGTAGGACTCAAGTACGTAAATCTATATATGTAATTTCATAATTACTTATAGTATCTTTTAAATATGGTCAAAGTGTTCTGCCAAATGTACTGACATGCATTTTCAATTAAATACATTTTAGTTTAATGTCATTTCTATTGAACTTATATGCATTTAAATATATTTGTTATTAAACATTTGTAATGATGAAGCTGCAATTCAATACATTTAAAATATATTAACTATATGCAATACTGAATAACACACTACAGTTAAATTTATAAGCAAGTACATCAAAATAATTGTATTTCTTTAATGCATGGCAAAAAATATTAAAGGATTAGTTCACTTCCAGAACAAAAAATGTAATGTTCATGTCTTTCTTTCTTCAATAGTACAGAAATTTCACGATTTTTCTCTATATAGTGGACTTCTATGGTGCCCACGAGTCTGAACTTCCAAAAATGCAGTTTAAATGCAGCTTCAAAGGGTTCTAAATGATCCCAGCTGAGGAAGAAGGGTATTATCTGATGAAAATGATCAGTTATTATAAAAAAAATTACAATTTCAATACTTTTAACCTCTTGTCTAGCTCTGCATGTATTCCGGTTTAAGAGACTTAGGGTTGTTTGAGAACTCCCATCTAATGTTTTCCTCCAAATTCAAAATCATCCTACATTGCTGCAGAAGTACCGACCCAGTGTTTACAAAGTGAAGATCAAACACCTTTTACAAAAAAAAAAAAGGAAAAACAGCGATGTAGGGCGATATGGAAGATCGTTTAGAGCCCTTTAAATTCCTGAAAATGTTTTCCTCAAAAAACATTTTTTTTACGACTGAAGAAAGAAAGACATGAACATCTTGGATGACAAGGGGGTGAGTAAATTACCTGTAAATTTTTGTTCTGGAATCATTTAAAACACATTGACTTAAAATGTACTTTAGTAAAACTTCAAATTTTCACATTATAACCATTATCAAAGTGCACTTTTTAAAAGTGTACTTATTTATAATTTGAAGTACACTACATAATCAGTGCACATTCAAGCACACTTTTTTTCTTCAAAGACATGCATATGCATCCACAAAACACCACAGATCTTCAGTATGCCTGACATCAACAAAAAAAACCTTGAAAATTGAATCACAAGTGGTCACAAGATATGCATTTGAGATGTGTGTTAATACCATGTGTAAACTGTAATCTGTCTCTGCTGAACACTTGTGATCGGACCACCTGGGATAGATGTTACTTCCAGGTGTAAACACACTAAGCACAGTCTATGAACTAGCCAGACATGTGTATTCTCCTGTGTTTTAGAGAATCTTTTTTGCTCAAGAGGAAACACAGGAAAAATAAATTCATTTACTGCAGCTGTTGCACCAAAAACCCCCAAACAAGACATGCGATATTCCCTTCAGATCTACAGATACGTATGATGACTTTACACAAAAATACATTCACATGTTGACTGCTACATGCTCTTTACAAAAGTACAGTGGTTAATAATACAGGGATGGTGTCAGATTACTGAATGATAACCATTTTGATGCACCTTGCTATTTACAGTACATGATACTCTATGGCTATCGCCCCATTTCAAAGTGTTCTTTTTTATCTAAAGTTTTGGAGAAAGTGATTTTTCATCAATTGACTGTATATCTTACATCTACTAATCTGTTAGACAAGCATCATTTGGGTTTGAGGAGGCATCATAGTACAGATTCTGCTTTATTGAAGGTGTTGAACGACCTTTTAGTAGCAGCAGACTTAGGAAGGTCTTCCATTCTAGTTCTTATAGACCTAAGTGCAGCATTCAATACCATTGACCATGCAATCCTTTTTGAAAGATTAAGAAATTGTGTAGGTATTCAAGGTTCTCAACTACAATGGTTTAAATCCTACCTCTTTGACAGATCAGTTTCGGTGGAGATTGGAAATTTCTCTTCCTCTTCAGTTCCTTTAAACTATGGTGTGCCTCAGGGTTCTATTTGGGTCCCATTGTTGTTCTCATTATACCTGCTTCCTTTGGGTTGTATTTTTCAGATATACAATATTCCATATATATTTTTTATGCTGATGATACGCAGGTTTACTTTCTGCTAAACCATAAGGATAACTATAACATACTTTCTCTGCTAAATTGTCTGACTGAGGTTAGATCCTGGCTGGCTGCAAATGTTCTAACACTGAACGATTTCAAATCCGAGATTGTAGTTTTTGGCCCACCTGCCTCTATTACTCTGATTAACAATCAGTTAGGCTCACTATCTGCTAACTCCCATGCACATGTGAAAAACTTGGGGTGATATTTGATAATGATATAAAGTAATGTTTTTATTATCTTAGATCTATCACGAAGCTGAAAACATTTTTATCGGCTAAGGACTTGGAGACTATGATTCATGCTTTTGTCACTTCTAGACTCGACTATTGTAACTCACTGTACCTTAGTGTCTAAATCATCTTTATCTCGTTTGCAACTGGTTTAGAATGCTGCTGCCAGGTTCTTTACTGGAACTAAAAAGAGGGATCATATGTCACAGATTCTTGCTTCTTTACACTGCCTGCCAGTTGAATATCGCATCAAATTTAAGAAGTTACTGTTTGTTTACAAGGGTCAAGCTCCTGAATATATTACAAATCTCCTTCTCCTCCATGATGCTCTCGGTGCCTCGATCTTGTCTGAAATTAAAAGGAGATTGTGCCTTTTCGATTGCCACCCCTAGATTGTGGGATGATTTACTAGCATATATTAGGCTGTCTCCGGATACTGGAAGCTTTGAATCTAATTTTAAGACCTATTTTTATTCCTTAGCTTTTTAATTTGTTTCTATTTCTATTTTCCTGCTTTAGACATAAAACTGCCTTGCTTTGCCTTGCCTTCAAACAATAACATGATAAATGTCCAACGTACCACATCATCTTCATTGTGAGTAGTAACCAGTGCTGAAATCCACCCAAACATATAGAGCTTCTACACAACAGAAAATCAAATAATCCAGGAATAATTTCAGGGAACATCCAGAGCTTTCTCTGGCCTGTCATGAACAGCTCCAGTCAGTCCTGCCGTTCTCAGTAACCCTCGGAATAAATTGGCATGATTCCCATGCGAATGCTCTAGCGACACGAGCAGGACTGTCAACAGTAGATGGAATGCTTTGCTAATGCCGGATCGCTCCTCATTAGTTTTTCCTGCTGGTGAGGAGCGGATGCGAAGCTACCTGAGGGAACCTGATATCCCAAGTGGGAATCAGCCTCGCGGGGAACGCTCGTTATCCGCAGAGTCACTGTCACCACTCATTAGTGCTACCCCATTTCTGAAGGTTTAACAGACACACAAACACACACTTAAACAACTCAAAACTATTGCACTACTATATGTTTACCAGATGTCAAATATTCATTACAAATTGTTCACTGATGTTAACTGAGATAAATGACAGCACATATATTGTAGATAAATGTCAATTTGATTCATCTCTTCTCCTCTATCATTTTTCATAAGCTTTGAGAATATGTTAATATTCAAGATAGCGAAGAACCTGCACAACACACCTTCCAAAAACTCCTTGCATGTTTATTTTCTTGTCTTCATCAACTGTTTTGCATAATTCATTTAGAAGACAATACACAACAGCCGGGTTCCAGAATTAAAAGTCCCCTTCATTTTCTCCATAGAGTAATTGATTTTTAACGATTTCATCGCAGCCTTTCAAGATAGGCCTACTGTGTTGAAGCAATCATTTTTTTTCTTCTTTTTCCCCCCCAGAACTGTATTAACAACATCCTAAAGATAAAGATCCACCAACTGGGAGCTAGCGACAAGCAAATCAGGAAAAAGGAGGAAGCTAAAATGGGAAAAATACTTCACAAACTTAAAAAATGCGGCAGCTACTGTTGCAGCTGCTATAGGTAACTAAATCAGTGCAAGTGATTTTGATGAATCCTCCCTGATTACAAAAACACATTTTGATTAATACTGATGAAACAGGGATGAAACAGCTAATATAATTTCACTCATCTAAAAATCATTGATCGCAGAGCTGTCTTTAATTTACACATGTAGCCACAGAGATTTTAGGAATGAGTTCTGGAATTCTGCCAAGTAGTTCACAAGGCCACTATCACAAATTTTAGCTCTTTTGTTGCCATGGTAATAACAGCCAATGCTCATTGGAGAAATGAGAAAAGCTGACTACCGGAATTACACGCATGTAAAATTTCACTGTCTTCATGAAAATTAATTGAACACTAATCAGATTCACCATCCTTCTCAGGACATTAGACCCATAGGCATAATGAAACTTGTGATGACAGCAGTCCTGGCTAAGGGTGAAAACCCCCAAGAGTAGGGAGGAAGTAATTTGTCATTTGGCAGTAACACTGTACAGCCAGGAACATAACACCTCTGACACAAAACAGACTCCTGAAACAATAAGCCATGATGAGAGGTCATGCATTACACTGATTTGACCATGATTGTTGGGTATTGCTATAGGTCAAAAAATCTCTTAAATGTGGTAAAATCAATATAAAAGCAGCTCTAATCTGAAATATTAAACTTTGGTGACCAAAGATTTTACAAATTTTCCTGGGAGATGATAAAAAATATAAAAAACTACATAATAACCACTCTATCATCTACCTAAAATTATTCTAACAACCACCCAGACCACACAAGCAAGCACAAAATAATGCCATACAATGACTCCAAATCAGCACAGTCTCATGACTGTATAAATGATAAAAAATTGGTGATTTAGTGGCAAATTTGTATAAATTCAGCAATTGTACATTTCCTTTTTATTATCTAAATATTGCACATTTTCAAATGAATCAAATGACACAAATCCATACAAACATTTCAACTCGGTTGGAAACATGGAAACAGTTATGTTTAGTCATAATAAGGCTGAACGTTCAACACTTGCCACTCAGAAAATGTAGTCAGATAAAAATTGAATTATTAATAAACAAACTCTTGCATCAAGTAATGCAATTCACTCATTTATCTGTAGGCTCTTTACCGTGTGCTTTTACCATGGCTGCCACAGCATTCTATAGTTCATCCATTCAGATTTTACAGCTGGAACCATCCGTTTATAAACATACCTTAAAAAAGCTGAGAACGGACGCCTGTGAGAGGTTGAAGGCGGCTCTCTAAATATAGCTGACATTGAGGCATGGGCTGAAATGCTATTGTTATTCAGGCGATGTCATATTGAAGCCTCTTTGCTGTTTGGAGTTAATGGGCCTTGACCAAACGCAGAGGGAGAGGACACATACAGAACATTTTCTAAAGGAAAGAGAGCATGTATTTACCCACACTGACACTTAACTTCACTGCCCTGGAGGATAAATCTCAGATGGGAAATGGGGCAAGGTTAAATTCAGCCAGTGTGTGTATGTGTGTGTGTGCTTGTGTCACACACACCTCACAAAATCCATTTTACCCACTACGCCCCTCACCATTGGTGTCAATCATCTGTTTTAAGGCCAGAGGAGTGTTCACAACCTGTCAATCATCTTTCAATTCCTCCCGCTTCATGGAATACTGAAAATCTCCATGGATACAGCAGCGGTCTTCAAACATTAGGATGAGGAGGGGATTGTCAAAGTCTGCTGTGTCAGAAAATGCCAGTCTAAATGGTCAAACTCCTGAATTATTTATGTTATAAGCTCCTTCCGGAAAATCGCGTTTGATGTTAGAATGTGATGATTAGTGAAAACGCTCAGTCATCCAGATCATTCTCTTGTAGTATTTGCTTGTTAGCATCTGTAACATTTTTCCAATTTAGTTTGAGATGTGGGAGTAAGCTGACTGAGAATCTTCACAGACTTCATATGACTACTATGAAAGGAACTGTACAGGAAACACAGAGAGTAGGTTGCAACTTTGCATACAGACTGTAAGCCTTCATCCCTAACAGAAGACACCTGCTATCCACTGTTACAGATCTTAGAAACCATTCTTAATGGAGAAGTTCACTTTCAGAACAAAAAATTACAGATATTTACTAACCCCCTTGTCGTTCAAAATGTTTCTTTCTTTCTTTCTTTAGTCATAAAGAAAATATGTTTTTTTTTTTTGGAGGAAAACATTTCAGAATTTCTTTCCATATAGAAAGTTTTAGTTTTAATGCAGCTTCAAAGGGCTCTAAATGATCCCAACAGAGGAAGAAGGGTCTTATCTAGTGAAACAAGCAGTTATTTTCTTTAAAAAAAACTGACAATTGATATACTTTTAACCTCACATTCTCATCTTGTCTAGCTCTGCGTGAACTCCGTGTATTCCAGTTCAAGACAGGGTATGTTGAAAAACTTTCATCTCATTTTCTCCTCCAAATTCAGAATCGTCCTACATCGCTACAGAAGTACTGACCAAGTGTTTACAATGTAAACGTGCAAAGTAGATCAAACGGCCTTTACAAAAAAAGGTAAAACAGCGATTTTGAAGTTGAAGAAGAAACTGAGATGGGAGGTTTTTTTTTTACATAACCTAACTGTCTTGAAGCGGATTACCTGCAGAGCTAGACAAGATGAGTATTTGAGGTTAAAAAGTATATAAATTGACTGAAGAAAGAGAGACATGAACATCTTGGATGACAAGGGGTGAGTAAATTATCTGTAAATTTTTGTTCCGGAAGTGAACTTCACCTTTAACTGACAATTCAGACATGTATTCTTCACAAAAAAACAAAAAAAAAAAAAACAAAAAAAAACTAATGAAGATTGTTCCTGCAGCTCAAACAGTAAAGCATGATGCTAATGCCAAATTCAATGCATTTGATAACCAGGAAATGCATGAACTGGTCAAATGTGTACCTTGAGTATACATATATTTTTATCATATATCTCAAACATTACAGGGGACAACAGGGGTTCTTTACGGTCTTAATAAAGTCTATAACATACTTTAGTTGAATTTCTCAACTTTATTGTAAAACAACACCCTTTTTACCTTGTCAAAAACAGCCCTGTTCACAGCGAGCTGTTTCAGTGCATTTCCCTTTAAATGCTAATGAGACCTGCTCCCCCCACCCCTCTCTTCCGTGGGGTGATGGACGGTTTGAGAGACTGTTAACTTTAGCCATGGAACTTGCTAATGAGCACATTATTAGGACACATTATAAGGCGATTTGCAAAGTGTGATTGGCTCAGATGTTAGAAGTAAATGACGACTGCTATGTTCATTAGTACATCCAAATACAGAGCACCTCAATCGCTTAGGAGACAATCTTGTTTACCCCCGCTGCGGTGTCGGAACAATGGCGGACAGTTCACAGCTCACTCAGGGCAAGTCTAAGGTAAGATGGTCGTGTCAATCAAGAATCGTGGCAGTAGCCTTTTTAGAACTACGTCATTTTGCTAAGAATCACAGAACAGCCTGATTTGAAAGAGTGGTAATGATTTATGGGGATTAAAAAAAAAACTGGGTGGATTTTAATCATTATAGGGTGGTTGTGAACACACACTGCCATTATACGTTTATGTTCAAACATAACATAAGTGAATTTTGCATCCGATGACCCCTTTAAATTCTAAACTTTGGTACATAATCAATTCTGCAATGTTTATTCTAGTCATTAATGGTGCCTTTTCTATGTAATCAACCCTGCAGCAAATGATTCAGTGCGTGAGTGAACTCACTAATTTGGCATCTGTAGTTCTGATTCTAAACAATTGATTGAAAACAATCAAGATATGATTGCTGAACGTCAAGAACACGATTCTTAGGTCATTGTATGGAATCATAATTGCAAGACAAGAATTTATCAGTAATATTTTTACGTGGTCACAGCGGTAAAAACCATTCAGAACACCAGTATCCACAAAGCATCCACAACACCTTACCATTGTACGTGTCAATCAACAATCGTGGGAGTGGACTTTTTAGAACTGCGTCATTTTGCCAAGAATCTCAGAACAGCCTGATTTAAGAAAGTGATAATGATTTATGGGGAATAAAATAAAAAGCACTCTGTGGATTTTTATCATTATAGGGTGGTTGCCATTACACGTTTATGTTCAAATAACATGTAAAAGTGAATTTTGCATCCGATGACCCCTTTAAATTCTAACTTTGGTACATAATCAATTCTGCAATGTTTATTCTAATCATTAATTATGCCTTTTCTATGTAATCCCTGCAGCAAATGATTCAGTGCGTGAGTGAGTGAATTACACTGAATCACAAACAGTTTTAGACCTTTTTCATCTCTTTTCCCGTATGATTGATTACAGTGATTAACTCACTAATTTGGCATCTCTCATTCTGATTCTAAACAGCTGATTGAAAACAGTCAAGATTTGTGAACGCCACAATTCTCAGGTCAGTGTATGGAATCATAATTGCAAGACAAGAATTTATCAGTAATATTTTACATGGTCACAGCGGTAAAAACCATTCAGAACACCAGCACCCACATAGCATCCACAACACCTTACCATTGTACGTGTCAATCAACAATCGTGGGAGTGGCCTTTTTAGAACTATGTCATTTTGCCAAGAATCTCAGAACAGCCTGATTTGAGAGCGTGGTAATGATTTATGGGGATTAAAACAAAAAGCACTGGGTGGATTTGTATCATTATAGGGTGGTTGTGTACACACACTGCCATTATACGTTTATGTTCAAACAACATGTAAAAGTGAATTTTGCATCCGATGACCCCTTTAAATTCTAAACTTTGGTACATAATCAATTCTGAAATGTTTACTCTAGTCATTAATGATGCATTTTCTATGTAATCCACCCTGCAGCAAATGATTCAGTGCGTGAGTGAGTGAATTACACTGAATCACAAAGTTTTAGACCTTTTTCATCCCTTTTCCCGTATGATTGATTAGAGTGTTTAACTCACTTATTTGGCATCTATCATTTTGATTCTAAACAGCTGATTGAAAACAGTCAAGATTTGTGAACGTCACGATTCTCAGGTCAGTGTATAGTATCAAAATTGCAAGACAAGAATTTATCAGTAATATTTTAGTGGGGCACAGCGGTAAAAACCATTCAGAACACCAGTACCTACATAGCATCCACAACACCTTACCATTGTACTGTAGGAACATGTTGCGCAACACATTTTCATCAGGTTGTGTTCTGCAAATCAATTGATTCACACGTTTTTAGTCAAACATGACCAAATGTGGCAATTTAGCAAGCAATCCATTCATCCTCAGAAAATTAGGTGATTATAACTAAGCGATTTTGTAATGGAACACTCTAAGACTCACTGTTGCGCTTGAATAAAATAAAGTTTACTCTATCAATCAGCACTGAACAACATGGCTTGTTGTTGTGTGTGTGACATCATTGTCAGGGCATTGCTTTGCATAATCACAGTCCTCTGCTCCATTACTGAAAATCAAACCCTGTTGTGACAGTCCTGCTCTGAGATCAGGATCTGGCTTCGTCGTGACACTCTCCCTCCATCACACACGTGTTCTCTGTGAAACTCAGTCTGCCGCCCATCTGTTGACCGAGCGGCTGCCAGACAGCAGGCACTGATCGGAGAGCAGCCTGACTCTGAGGCTGAGATCATATAGCGGTGAATGGAGAGAGCTGGCCTCTGATGTAAGAGCGTGTACATGCCCAGGCATAATGTTAGAGTCTAAATGCTTGAAAGGTATTAGTCTAACACTATAGCTACATAAATATATTATGTATGGATACTCTTTTAAAGAAATGATTTGGATTCAAAACAGTCCCTTACTAACTAGACAAGGCTTTTTCAGGGGTTAAAAAGGAGAAATGTTAGAAATAATTGATACTAAAAATAATTGTACTGAAGCTTAAACATTAAACAGAGATTCCAGGCTTAACTTTTTTTTGTCAACCTAACATCTTTGACCTTTCCTAGAAGCATATCTTGAGAGTTCTATAATTTTACAACACATTTGCATGTTTCATTTTGGTTTTGTGCATTTTAATGTGACATTGTATTATTTACTTATTAGGTTTATTAGCTAACTCCCAAAACCCCTGCATTTTCTGTATGAACCAGCAAACAGCAGACCCCAGTTTAGAAAATCCTGCTTTGCTAGTCATTTATCCCAAAATGCAAATTCTCAACCAATTACATTTAACATCAATGACATAAAACCTGGTGTCACGTCTTATGAATATGAATGTCGCAGCTGTTGGCTTTCAAGAGTGCTGAAGCACAGATGTCACAAAAAAAAGGAAAATATATACTCAAATCAGTGTTTTTATTTTGATGTCTTCAATGCCGCTTTTCAAACAGCCTGTAAACTATGAAATTACTTAACAAAACTAATGCACTAAACTTATTTTTGCAATGTTTACAAATGGCAACATGGAAATGCATGTAATCATGGAATATAAGTTGATTTTAATATTTAATAAGTAATATGTAAACGGAATGTAAGCAAATCTATTTGGAAAAAATATGATCATTTAAATTAAACTAAAACAAAAAGATAAAATAGTTCATAATAAAATATCATTTTGTGAGTGCAGAAACTTGTTTCTTATGTTTTTCCATTAATGTATGACTAACAAATATGCATAACATTAAGTTTGTTTAAGGAAAAGTTCACTTCCATGTAAAAATTTGCAGATAATTTACTCACCCCCTTGCCATCCAACATGTTCATGTCTTTCTTCAATGGTGCCCCAAGTTTGAACTTCCAAAATGCAGTTTAAATGCAGCTTCAAATGGCTCTAAACAATCCAACCTGAGAAATAAAGGTCTTATCTAGCGAAACAATCTGTCATTTTCTAAACAAACTGACAATTTATATACATTTTAAACTCAAATGCTCATCTTGTCTAGCTCTGTGTAAACTCTGTGTATTCTGGTTCAAGACAATAGGGTATGTCTAAAAACTCCCATCTCTTTTTGTCCTCCAACTTCAAAATTGTTCCTACATTGCTGCAGAAATAACAACCCAGTTTACAAAGTGAACACCCTTTACAAAAAAAGGTAAAACAGCGATGTAGGGTGATTTCGAAGTTGGAGAGTTTTTCGACATACCCTAACTGTCTTGAACAGGAATACACAGTGTTCACGCAGAGCTAGACAAGACAAGCATTTGAGGTTAAAAAGTATATAAATTATATTTTTTCCTTTTTGGAAAATGACAGATCATTTTGCTAGATAAGACCCTCGGCTGGGATCGTTTAGAGCACTTTGAAGCTGCTTTTAAACTGCATTTTGGAAGTTCAAACTCGTGGACACTATTGAAGTCCATTATATGAAGAGAAATCCTGAAATGTATTCTTCAAAAAACATAATTTCTTTACGACTGAAGAAAGAAAGGTCTTGGATGACAAGGGGGTGAGTAAATTATCTGTAAATTTGTATTCTGAAAGTGAACTTGTCCTTAAAACTCTGTAATTAAAATGAATGGCATTTGTATGTGCAATTCAAATAAAATCTTACAATTAAGACTAATTATTTTCTGTGTGTAAATCAGGTTTGACATGAAATGTAAATGATGAAAGAAATTTCCTTTGGGTGAACCATTCATTTAACTGACTAAAAGCAAGTAAACATAAACATCATTCGCTATATGAATCAGAGCTCTGTAATGGTTGTAGATAACATGAAAACATCAAATGCAACATCCTGGAATCATCCCAGCTGAATCGCTGAAACTGTTATAGTAATTACTGAGAGTGGCCAGGTGGTTAAACGCTTGTTTGCAGCTTCCCTATGACAGAAGCGACTCGCTTGATCTCTCCAACAGCCCTATCCATCCCCGGAGACAAATGTGGGAGTTAAATGACTGCAACAAGACAGCAGGTGTTGCTTTATTTAACACAGACATGGAGCGCTAAAAATGATCAGAGGGAATCCTGGGCGGTTTCACATATATCGAGGCATCACACATACACATCGAAGCGAAAGCCTGATGCCAACTCGTGCTGAGCTGCTGCATTTCTAGCAATTGATTGTTTGGTTCTCTGCCAGTGTTGTGACGCGCACAGGTGGGTCTCTGAGATGGGTCTGCTACTGGATTGCTGTGAGATGGATTTATTGAGAAACATCTGTTAAATATATCGTCCACTTCACTCGCAAGGTGTTCATACTGAGATTTGAGACATGTTTTGCATCTCACAGGGTGACGTGCTCTCAAGAGAGATGCAAACTGTGAACAGAGAAAGAAAAATACTAGCATATTCCCTAAACAAGACCTGGACATTCATTTAACTTCTAAACTATTCAGCTTTCACAGTACCACCACAAGAAAGAAACAACCCAAGCTCATTATAAAAACATGCCTTGGGTAACATTTCTGCAAAATGATATTACATCGCTTGCATATTTTGTTACACTTTCAAAGTGAAATAGCAAAGGAGTGGCACTAAAAGCATGATGAACCTAACCGATAGTGTCAACAAAAGCAAATGCGAGATAAAAAATGCATTTGTTGAAGCAACCACATCATTTTCGCTTGACTACAAGTATTTGAGGTCTTTTTTCATGATTTCACAGGACGCAAACCTGAGCCCTATACATCGCAAGTGCTGTACCAGGTGAGCTACCGAGCAAGTTTACTACATCAGGTAAGCAATGCAAAGCTAGATATGTGATGCAAATAATTAAATGATTAGTGTTTTGATGCCATTATAATCATTTGTCATTTTTAAGTAATCATAAGGAATAAGTTGTTGACAGATAGTTTACTAGTTTATATTTTAGCTGCAGTGAACTATATGAATAGGTGTGTTTTGCAGGAGGGTTTTTTCAGCAATTTTAACAAACCACTAACCCTAAAAATTAAACTAATGCAACTTTCTGATGACCTGGTGATACAGATGTTTTGTAAGGTTTGTTTAAGAAGAGTTGTGCAATTACTTTTCACAAATTTGCAACATGCAAACAATAAAATATGAAATCAGAATATCTGGCATGGGAATTGTGGGTTGTTTGTGGTTGGCACACTCTTACATTAGGGAAATGTAAAAATGATTTATTCAGACTATATTTTCTCAGGGTACGGCCCAGATGCCCATCTGTCTGCTGCCACATCTGGTCTCCTAATGCTTCTGAATGTAAAAAAAAATATTGTTTTTGAATGTTTAAACACACTCAAACACAAATACTGGATACAGCTGATCTTATATTTTAATATTTATATCAAAAAGTGCACCTCAGTCTATGTAATATTTTATTCCTTCAGCAGAAGATCCTTTAAATCCCCTTCCAAAACAATTCTAGAGTTGCCAATGAATAATGCTGATGATAAACAGATGGACTTTATGACAATCATTGTACTGTGCTTTCCACTGATATCTTAAAATTAGAAATCATGATGCAGATTTCAAACTGTTGCAAGTCGAAAACCCAAAGGGCAATGGTCTGTTTGTCAGCTCATGGGAAACATCTGTCTGTCTCCGAGTCTCTCTGAAGAACATCAGTTGCGCATTCATTGTATTGTGGGGTAAGATCACAAACAATGTTCAAAGTCAACATTCTGCTTGTTGGTTGTCTGCTTTGTAATTATCTGTGAAGAACTGAGGTCTTTTTCTGTCTGTTGTCCCGTCTTTCAGCCCTGTGTTAATTACAGCCTGGTCACAATGAGACCGCAGTCGATCCTCACCGGCAAATACTGTGGCTACATTACAGTGGTCAAGCCAGTGTGATCTACAGATCAGACTCTTATATCTCAGGGTCATGAGACAGAGGCTTCTCATTAGTACAGCATGAGAGAAATGCACCGAAAGTTCGGCAACCAAAATTATTCGGCTGAAAATAGCAAAAAAAAAAAAAAAAGTGAAAAAGGCCGAATAAATTATACCGAACAATGACGTGACGCGATCAAATAGAGGCGCACACTAATGCAGCAAACATGTCGGCAGTGTGGAAGCATTTAAAACTGGCAGAGAAAGACGCACCGAAGCACCGAAAGCACAAGACTGTTTAGTATGGCATTGCATGTCTTCCATGAGAAGAGAAAGGGCTGGTTGTTGCTGGTTACTGTATGATGACTGAAATCGCAAAATGGCCTTAAACCATTGATAAACAAACTACAGAACATTATGTTGTCTAATACACACACAAATTGCATTTATTCTGACAGCGATGCACAAGCTCCTCAGCCAGGGTTCACAGTCCAAAGCGCGAGGAAAATCTGCGTGATGAGAATCATTCATAAATCTGCTGCTGTCAGCAAAAAGTAAAAAAAAGCAAAAAGTTGTGGGTTTCCGCCAAAAATTTGTGTAATTTTGTTCGGCTTCGGCCAAGAATTTTCATTTTGGTGCATCCCTAGAAATCACAGACAAACACAAAAATACTCTCTGAAACAGAGTAGCATGTCTGAACTCTTGTTTACAGGAAGCCAATGAGATGTGAAACTCATTTCTGGTCTTGACTTAAAAAAAGATAGATCAGCAATAATTAAAACAAATATGATCTTAATTGAAAACCACTAATGTGAATTGTATAAAATGAATGAATGAATGAATGAATGAATGAATGAATGAATGAATGCAATTTAAATAGTAAAGAACATTTTTTAAATAAGAGGAAGTAAATAAGTGCAAGGTTAGAGATTTAAAATGAGATGCAGATGAGAATTTCCAGATGTGTTTTACAAGTAAAACAGTTTTCTCTACCTAATAAACTAATATTTGAATAGAATTAGAGCTTAATGCAAACTGTATACAACGTTTTTTTATATTTACAAATAACCAGTGCTTCTACCGCAATGCTATTATAGTATTACTGCTCACTGTAAAAATAAAAATAAAAAATTAATAAAATAAAGACATTATTTAGTAATTTTACAGACATAAAACACAATACAGTGAAGTGCAAAATTCAAAATACAGGTAAAACTGTTAAAATAATAATAGTAATAATTTAAAAAGTTATTATTGTCTCAGATTGTTTTTCTTCTCTTTGACAATCATAGTAAATCATAAGATGTCCTTCAACTTTAATTTTGTCTATTTATTTATTTATTTATTTATTTATTTTAATTTATTATTATTATTATTATTATTATTATTTTAATTTATGACAGTGGTGGATGATGGTTACCAAGGTTTTATATTAACAATAACATGTAATAAGCAATCATATTTTACTTAGTGAAACATGGTGAAGGGCCACAGAGTATGTGCAACATATATTTATAAGCAGGTGAGACTCACTCACTCAATCGCTGTACATAAATTATGGATGAGGCATATTAAATGTATCAGGTCCTGTGAGTGAGATCAGGCCGGTCAAGCTGCATTTTCCACAGTAATAAACTCATTTAAATAGTAATGAAACTCAGCTATGGAAGCAGTGTGGGGTGACACGACCTGGTGAGAATCATAAAAATACATTAATACTCAATATATACTACACACAGCAAAACAAAAAATGTCCATTAACCCCCTAAGAGTCGCTTTTCAAACTCTCATATGCTGCATCTGTTTAAAACGACAAGAGGGGAAGTGGACGAGAGCCGTGTTGATGTGAGTCAGTGTGGGAGTAATATCACCAGCCGTCATTTTCACTGAAGTGAGATTGTAAATGACGCTCAAACAGAGGAATGTTGTGAAAGCTGAGAGTGACTGAAGTGCACATGATCAGCAGAAACCTAGAAGCAGCAATCTAATGACAGAACTGACAGATTTCCTTAGAGAGCCTTAAAACCAGGGCATTCCACCTCAGCCAAGACCTGAAAAAACACAACAGCTAATAGAGACACTCAGAGAGAGAGAGAGACAGAGGGGTAAGTGAGGACACAGAGAGAGTGTCTGCCACCGTTTCAACTTTCATAACGGAGTTAAATGGATGCCAGTGGCCATGTAAACCCGGCTTATGAAAAACCACTGGGGAAAAAGGGGGAAGGGGTCAACAGCATATGAGGAGGTGTTGCTGGGAAATTAGCACGTTGCTGATTTGGTGTTAAATGTGTTAAACGCTGACATATTTCTTCACACACTGAGCTGTTTCCTCTTGTGAGGTCTGACTGTGTCATCCAATGAGAAATGGGCATATGTGTGTTTCTAACCTAGCCATACTTTGGGCAATAATGCTGAAAAGTATCTTAACAGGTTAACCAAATCTTTAACTAAAACCTCCTTTTAGGGAAATGCTCACATTTTAAAACAATAAATGTCTGCTGTGGACTACACACAGTATGTTCGCTAACTGTCTGATGCAATTTGCACACAAAAATATCAAGTTTTATTTTTACAGCAGTCTATCATTGTGGTATTGTTTCCCATAAAGTGCTTCTAAAAGTAATGTAAACACAAAACAGCATGTCCTCCCCGTTGTGAAAAGATAAGCTTATTTGTAATGGAAGTTTACTTTAAATCTTAAAAGTATATTTAAACAAATTATCTGCTTGCAGATAATGTAATATTTATGAAATAAAAATAAACAGACACTTAAGTGAACTTTAAGAGAGTACATTTTCATGACTATGACTTAAGTATACATTAAAGTGCACTTTGTAATAATGTTAAATTAAAAGTTAAGCCAGGACTAGGCCATTCAATTCAGGTCAGCTTAATTAGGACATTTAAGTATAAACGTGAATCTTAAGACAAAACAATGGCACTGACATATTTTAAGATATGTCAGTGCAAGTTTCTTTCAGTTAAAACACCTCAAAAATGCATTTTATTCTGGAACTAGGCTTAAGTCTTGTCTGTGAAACTGGGGGTAAGAGTTTTAAATCTATTTACATTTGAAATTATTACTTTTTAATAACCCTTACAAAAAATAAGTTTATTCAAGTGTGCTATTAATATACTTCTTTTAAACTAAAACTAGAAAAGTATACGTTCAGTCTTCTCAGAAATGTGCTTCATATACTACTCAGAAATGTACTTAAATGACATTTAAGTATACTTGACTTATACTTAGAAAAAGTCTTATTTGAACTATACTTGTGCTCTGAGAATCTGTGTTTTCATTGTTATATGCTAGGAGTGCTATTGCACATCTTCTGTGCAGAACTTCCAAAACACAAGTGAAGAAGAAACCGACACAACAAATGTATCCACATGTAATCTAACAGCATAAAAACTGTCACATGTCACCTGACACTTCATGTCTTTTGCCTTTGTTTGTTGCACTGTTTATCATTTGGTTTCCCCCTGTCTCTGTGTTCATTTGGTTTAGCCCTGTGTTTAGTCATTATCTGTATCACCTGTCTTTGATTATTAGTCATCTGTGTCACCTGTGTTCTATCATTAGTTACCCTTTAATAGTCGTTTGTCTCTTAGTCTCTTTGTGTCTTCTTAACGTTATGGTTATTTTTGATTGTGTGATCGGGATTTAAGTTATTAAAGAACTCTTTTTGATTTATCTTCGGCTCCCTCATCTCTCAGTACAAACCGTGACAAAAACCATAGATGTATAAAACTGTGTAATGTTATGGAATAAAATGTCGACCCATAAAGAGGTAATAATGACTGTCAAGCTTTGGGGAGTTGATCGACTCCATCTATAGTTTGATTATCATCAATAGTCTTTTTTTTTAGTTTTTTGTTCAAAATGTTATTTATTTTTATGAAACTTACCCACATTTTTTTTTTAAATGCATGGGGCTAGAATAAAATTAGTAGTTTACTGAGACTATACTTTAAATAGTATTTAATTAGTGAACTATCAGTAAGCCTATAAGTTCACTTTTAGTATACTTGCATTACAAACTAAAAGCACAGATGTAAACAGTTTACTACTGTTATACTTAAAATTATACTTAAAAGAATACTTTTACATACTAGAAAGTGGGCCAATTTAGCCCCAATGAGTATTGAATTAGTACACTGGTATTTGTATACTTACTACATAAAGTATACTTAAAAATATACTTGAACTTTACTTAAGTATACTTAATAAAATAAACTTTGGTAAGGGAAGCAGATGTCAATTCAATTAACATTTTATCTGTCTTATTTGATATTGTTTTAAAAGTTAATATTCTAAATGTACTAAATTCACCATTTAGTCCACAAATAAGTATATTTTTGCATTATGGGCACTTATGTGCAAAATACAATATAAAACACATACAGTAATACACATACATACACTTGTCCACCAAAACATATATGCACGCATCTTATACACACAACAGTTTTCATATCTAGGCACTAATATATTACAGAGATGTGCGGCTGGGTTATTTTGATTTGGACCAGTAAACAACTAGCTAGAAACAACCATACAGAAAAACCCTGGAAACTTCTCACTAGCAATGTGAAGTGAGTTTTACACAGCATAACTCACATTTTCTCTCAAATCTTGTTAGTTTTAATGATCTTAATTAAACAATTCACACTATTTCTAGAGCAAATTTCACACTTGTCATTGTCAAAAGCTTGCCAGCCTATAAGAATTGTAACAGTGTGTTGAATGTGTCTATCTTTTGGAAGTGTATTCTTGCCTTGTCATCACATGGCAGGGAAGGCATCATGGATACTTAATTAATTCGGCCTAACATTTCCCTTCACTTTCTCTTTCTCACTCTCTGTCTCTTTCTCTCTCTGTCTCACTGGGCGGTAGTGTTTGTTTTCTTTTGCTCTGTGCTCCAGGAGTCTGGGGGTAGACAAAAAAATCTTTGACATTCAGTTCAGTCTTCTGTTTGTGTTTTTATCCCAGTTATAAATCCTGGAGGAATATTACACATTCGTCTGGACCGATGCTTACTGAGGCTTTTTTATAATTAGCTTTGCACCCAGTATTTAGAGTATGAAAACTCACTAATTAATAAATGTTTATTATTTGTATTTTGCCAGTAATGATGACACAAATCCCTGAAAATCAACTGTGGACTACAGATAAATAATATTTAATTTAGTTTTTTTTTTTTTTTCTCAAAGTCAAATGTACTATCAGTCCTACATCTATAGAAGCCTGTTTTCTCCACTGAATAAAACTTTTTATGTCACAATTCAGATTTTCTTCTTGCAATTGCAAATTTACATCTTGCAATTCAGATTAAAAAAAAATAACAAATAAACTCACAAAAGGACAGAATTTAAGAATATAAAGTCGCAATTGCATGTTATAACACCAGAATTGCAAGATATAAACTCACAATTCTCACTTTTTTCCCCAGAATTATTACCCACATTTTTCACAAGTTATAAAGTCAAAATTGAAAGATAGTGACTTTCTTGAGACTTTTTTTTTCTTGCAAGTGCAAGTTTATATCTCGAAATCATGACTTTATAATTCAGATTTGTTTGTTATAAGGTCACAATTTAAAGCTATACATTTGTATATTATTATTAGTCATAATTATTTGTATATTATGACTTTTTAGTCAAAGTTACAAGTTTAAATCTTGAATTTGTTGTATTTTTTTCTCTCACAACTGCAAGCTCATATCATGCAATTCTGACTTTATTTCTCATAATTTTGACTTTATTTCTTAGAGTTGCAACTGTATTTCTCCAAATTATGAGCTTATTGTAAGCAATTCTGAGTTTATATCAAGCAATTCTGACTTTATTTCTTGGAATTCTGACTTTATTGACATTCAGCACAGATAACACTGACTCGAGAGTCGAGACACAGAACAATCGTTCATTTATTTTCTCTAATAGTCGCTCGTTTTCTCTGAGCAAACTACTTGAGTGGAGCTTTTCTTCAGAAGGAGCTGCAGAGAAAGCAGAGACATTTCCTACTGCATCTTCATTCCAGACACTGAAATCAATGCCTCATCTGTCATCGTCTCTCCATCACTGGGAGAGCAGAAAGAGACAGAGAGAGTAGGATATAGTGTCACTCACATATACACACATACAAAGACGTCTCTGAGCAGCAGTCATCCAGGAAACGTTTAATTTAACCCTCACACTTATGCTAACGGACGTTGGCTCTGTTCCAAACACTAGTGAGCTGACTGCTGTCTACTGGCTATATTACAGCTGCCCTCAACACACATGCGTACAAAGATAAAAAAGGTTAGAATGATTTTTTTTAATACTTTTTTGTATTTAGTGAAACTAAACTTGCTACACCTAGCACCAAAATTGTTTATTGTTCAAAAGTCAAATGTCAAAAACATAAAAATGTGAACTGATGAACTGATACATTCATATCCTAGCTATGCATAATTTAGGTGTAATTTAAAAACAATTTAAAATGTAACTTATTAAGTGCACTACTTTTTCACAAGAGAGGGGACATCAAAGATGTTTCTCAAAGATATGAAGCACTGTGTTTTGAGACTGGGATTCAAGTAACAATCTATGGAAGAGATTATAACTTCACATAATCCTCAGCCCCACATTCAACACACAGCATCTGTGTTTCTACACTCATGCTGAACACAATGAACACATAGAAGAACAAAAGAGCCCTCCACTAATTAGGCCCATGAATAAAAGCAGAAAGGGAAATGCATGACACATCCTAAAATCAGTTTCAGGAAACATGTGGTGATAAATGGCATACAGTGACCGTGAAATATCTAAATCAAGGACTCTGGGTTTTTCCCACCACAAATATCAGAATACATCACCACAGCATGCTCCTGCTGATGAACAAAAGCATAAAAGGAATAACGTAGCAGATTCTTATATGGGATCAGGCTCTGTATTAAACACCAAAGTGACAGAAACAATGAAACAATGGCCTTTGCTAAACAATGCAAGCAGAATAAAATAAAATGACAATAAAAAGAACAATAAAGAGCAATACTTTATTTCTTTGCCAATGCACCATGGGAAGGTGATATATCCATATAGTGGTTTATAGCGCAGCTATTGTTTGACAGACACAATTTTGATATATTCTATAAGTAACAGGGTAACTGTCTGGAGACTATAAAAAAAGAAAGAAAGAAAAAACCCATGGACTGGCTTGAAACCAATTATTTTTGGCATTAATACACTGTAACCGATTTTTGTAATTTGAACAGTATTTTACTGTAATATCTACAGTAAGATACTGTAAAATACAGTATTTTACTGTAAACTGCAAAGGATTATGGGAAAATATATGATCACTACTGTAATTCTCCACTACTGTAAATCCGTTTACAGTAGTGAACTTGCCCGCGAAAAATTGACCAATGGCAAGGGAGATTTTTTTTTCTCCTGTTGAGAGGAAGTGGCGGTAAAAAGGACAAAAGAGAAATGTTGCATCAATAACTCGACAAAAAGGTTAGTATATTATTTCTGTTTTATGAAAAACTGAACAATTTTAATTTGTTTTCACTTGTTAACAGCAAACTAACAATATTCATCGTGTTTTTCATGTCGGTAGCCTTTTTTTTCTGACTGACGGCCGGGGCGCCGCCATAACGGTGAAAACATGGACTGGTGAGTAAATTAAGGTGACCTATATTAGTCGAAATAAACTTTATTTAAACTAAGAAACACGTTTGTATATTCGGCTGCCCTTTAATGCAAGTTAGTTTGACGAGCCCTTACTCAAGCTTAACAGCAAACTGAGGTGAAATACTGAGGTAAAGTGCGTTAAGCAACACCACTGTTTCTGTGGAGATTTTAAACTGTATTTTCAAGCCCTTCTTTTGTTTGTTATTTTCAAGTTTCTGGTCTGGATGTCGTCTGTAACGTCGGAGCGCGGAGGTGTATTTTGGATCTTCTTCTGTGAATGACTGCCATAGTATCGACGATAACATGAACTGGTAAGCTAATAATGTCAGTAAGCCGAAGTTGACAAACTTAACGTTAGTCACAGAGCAGCATAATATCTTTTAAACGCTGCCTCTTTATAGCTAGCAAGGTAATTCTCTTCAAATGATGTTTAAGTAAGAAATGTGTGTATGAATGTCGTATGTAACTTTATAGACGGTCCCTTCAGTGACAGACGTGACATAAACAGCGCGCTAACATGAAACACTGAGGTAAAACTGAACACCGCGGTTAACTGCATCTTTTGTGTTTTATTTTCAAGTTTGGTCTCGTGGTCATGTCGTCTGCATCGGAGGTGTATTAGAGTCTTTTCTGGTGATTGCCGTAGTCGCGGTGCAAACAACAGGTGAGCTTCCCCTTTCATCAATTTAACTAAGTTAATGTTAACGTTACTAAATTAGCCAAATTAGCCACAGGCTGCTGTTCTCCACTGAGTTGCAGAACAGGTTAACTTTTTAAAGAGAGTAACGAGCTAGCAATATATTAATATAGCAAGTTTTGCTAATAAATATGATAAATGCTTATTTTATTAAAAATGTAAATTGTATTACTGTACAGTAGTTGTCTTTTCTGATCATAAACTATAGTAACACTAAAAGGGTGTTGTGACACTGTCTGTTACAGGAGATTTCTCCAAGCACTAACTGGATGCTGACCATCAGATGCAGAATCATCATACAGCCAGCTGTCCATTTTACAGACATGCAGAATCAGGTAACCCAAAACACATTTTGTTTTACATTGCATTTACATTCATGCATTTTTCAGATGCTTTTATCCTAAGCAAGTTATATTGTATTTATATTGTTATTTATTGTATTTCGTAAGGTATTCATTTCCTGGGGGGTGTTCCATAAAACAAGTTTACCAAATAAGTCAGGCTTATTTCAGTTAGTCTTATTTTGTGCCAAATCAAGTGACAATAAGTCAGACTAACTGAAATAAGCCTGGCTTATTTGGTAAACTTGTTTTATGGAACACCCCCCTGGGAATGTTTTTTATTACCATGTCTTGTCACATCAAGATTGAGTTTGCATGCGCATTAAAATTATTTCTATTAAACCAGCATTTAAACAGCAAAATGCAGCTGCTTCAGGTGTCTTTACCTTACTGTAACCTTTAAATTCATAATAGCAATCTTACCATCTGTCAAATTTAGATTATTGTTACTGTAAAGCAACAAATAGAGATTTTTTTAATCGTAGTAGGCTTATTATATGCACAGACTTTCTAGGAAACACACGTTTAGAATGTTTATATGAACAGATTAGTTAGCATTTACCATGGTCTGTGGTAGACTTTACTAAGTGTCAGGGCAACAAAATTCAATAAACAAGAATGTAATATTAAGTGATTTAAATCAAGAAGAAAATATTGTCTTTTTGCTCCATTTAGTAAAAACGGTTCTTAACAAAGCCATGTTGTGCATCTCTGCACACAGCAGTGTTTCATTACTGAATGAATTTACCTTTTTTAAACACCTAGAATCAGTGACTTACTGACCCATTCATAAAATTCTTTATAAAAAAATTTCAAGAAAAAGTTTCTTCAGTTTTTTTTCTTACTACTGCGTTCGTATGTAGTATATATATATATATTTTAAATGCATACAGCACCAAGTTTGACAGTTGAGGCAAATTCTTTAAACACTGTTTTTCTTGTGCTTGCAGGTTCGTTCAGACAGTCAACCTTTGTGGCAGCAAATGCATTGACAGTCACAGATCAGATGGACTTCTGGAAAGAGGGTGCAAACAACAAGCATCAGCCTGAATCCCATTCTGCCGTTTCTCATCAGAGAGCTTGTCAACTTTGACTCAAAATTACTAAAATTTAACACAACACAAACTTTTTTACTGTATGATTTTATTTTATTTACACTACCAGACAAAGCTTTTGAACAGTAAGATTTTAAATGTTTTTAAAGAAGGTCTCTTCTGCTCACTAAGCCTGCATTCATTTGATCCAAAGTACAGCAAAAACAATACACTTTTGAACCATTTTTATTATTTAAAATAACTGTTTTCTTTTTGAATATATTTTAAAATGTAATTTATTGCTGTGATCAAAGCTTAATTTTTAGCATCATTACTGCAGTCACATGATCCTTCAGAAATCATTCTAATAATTTGATTTTCTGCTCAAAAACTATTATTATGATGTTGCTTAAATTATTATAATGCTAAAAACAGTGGAGTACATTTTTTTCAGGTTTCTTTGATGAATAGAAAGTTCAGATAAACAGCATTTATCTGAAATAGAAATAGTTTGTAACATTATGAATGTCTTTATTATCACTTTTGATCAATTTAAATCATCCTTGCTAAATAATATTTTTCTATTCATCAAAGAATCCTGAAAAATCTAAAAATTAAATAAGATGTTTATCAGCATACTAGAATGATTTCTGAAGGATCATGTGATACGGAAGACGAGTAATGATGCTGAAAATTCAGCTTTGATCAAAGGAATAAATTATATTTGGATCAAATTAATGCAGGCTTGGTAAGCAGAAGAGAATTCTTTAAAAAAATCTTAGTGTTATGACTGGTAGTGTACTTACTTATTTTTGCTTTTCAGTGTGTGTATGTTTGCCATGATACAAAGTCTCTGTACTTTTAAAAAGAAAATGTTCAACAATTAAAAAGAATATTATCAGAACTAATGCTTATGAGTTATTGTGATTTTTATGGGGTTGGGGTGGTAAAAATCTTGAATTACAGTGCTGTAGGTTAATTGGATTGTTTTTACAGGTAAAAAATGTTTAAAATAAATGAAAATAAACTCTATAGTACTGATACTGTAATTGAAGATACAGTAAAAACACTGTAAATGAAATTACAGTAAAATACTGTAAATGAAATTACAGTAAATACCTTTTAGTACTGTAAATGCACTTACAGTAATAATACTGTAAACATTTTTACAGTAACTTACTGGCATCCAGCTGCCAGTAAGTTACTGTAAAATTTACAGCAAACTTTTTACAGTGTAGTTTACTTTTTTAAAGAGAATGTAGTGAATAGGTTTGTTTTGAAATATGTTTAATAGATGATTAGTTGTCACATGCCTGGAAAACCATGAAATACAGAGCATCCCTTATAAATAAACCTGTCAAGGCCATTCAGTTTTCCACAAAAAATATCAGATATGCCAAGCTTTTTATAAAAATGCGAGTTTTATTCAGGTCAAATGCAGTAACCCAAAGAAAAACATGGTATTCCTGACTCAAAAATCCTTGGAGATCTTGGAAAAACTCATACATAACACAAAACTTTTTCATATTTTTATAAATATTTCAAAATTTTTGTATGAAATTCCATTGTGTTTTTTTATTTTTTTTATTTGTTTGCTTTCTTGTTTTTTAATATATGAAACCAATATCAATACAAATACTGTGTTTCAGGTTTAAAACGTTGTTTTAAACTAGATTTTTACAAATATTTGTCATATTTCAGACCTCAATAATACAGTTTCCTGCACTAAAATGATTTTCCTAATGCTAGCAGAGAGAAACAAAATTACACAAGCATGTTGTTCACTGACCTAGTCGTTTGATCCGTTTTCCAGAAATTCTGTTTTGAATGCCCAGTGAATTTGAATTTAAATCCATTTTAACAGTGAAGAGAGCAAGCTAGTGCCATAACATGCAACCAAACCCCGCCCACTCTGCTCATTTACATTCAGACCGCAACCTTGCCATTCGCTGTCACTCATTACCAAGGTAACAGCTCATTTGCATAACAGCATGATAGTAGGATACCGAACCTCAGAAAACATCATTGTCAACACACAAGAGAGCTTTGGAATTTGTAATCTCAGATGTGGAAATGAAGAGTTCGATATAATCTTCATAGCATAGACTAAATTCATATATCTGAATACATGGAGGAATAATATTTGTGTTACTGTCAGGAAATGTAAGTCGCAGATGTGTGTCATGTAGCATTGTTGAGAAATTGTGTGTGTGTGTGTGTGTGTGTGTGTGTGTGTGTGTGTGTGTGTGTGTGTGTGTGTGGATCACAGCTGTGACTAGTGTTTCCTGGACGGTTTGACCCCACATTAGCCAAACAAAACTAGACTATACCAGGTGAGGCCACACACACACACACACACACACACACACACACACACACACACACACACACACACACACACACACACACACACACACACACACACAGACTGCTCTGAACATATATAACATTACTGTGTCATCATATACTTGTATTTATACTCTAAACAGTGTTGTGTTCAATAATAATAATGTTACATGCAGAGATTTATTCTAGATCTGAAATTTAATTCTATAGAGGATGAATGAAATTTAAACATGTTCAGTTAAAGATGATTGTGCTGATAAGTTTAGCCACCACAAAATGGCATTTGCACAATGTATCAAAGAAAGCTAAACTGATCCCAGAATGCACTCTGGCTGAAAGAAAGCAAAGAGACGAGTGTCAGCATATGCTACAACAATATTATTCCACCCTTCATAACCCTGTCGAGCCGCATTCATTTAGTGCACATCACGCTGTGGAAAGACAGACTCTGAGAAACCCTGGAGTAATGTTTGCGTTAGCTCAGCTAAAAGATCCATACTGACCTGTCTCACCTCCAGAGCTGACTGAAGATATTTGGATAAAATCCACATACAGCATTTTTTAATGAGAGCCAAACTCAACAATACATTATTTCTGTAAGTTGAGAAATTAAACAGATCACTGCTGAGATACACAATAACAATGTTGGCATAACCTGCAAAGGACTGACTGATTGATTGATGTTTTTTTAACTTTAGCACACAGTTAAGTCACCTGAAAATGTTTATAGGGTCATTCCGTGTCAAATCAACCAAATGTCAAAAACTTCCCCGGCTCTTTTTTGATTTTGATAGACATGTATAGCAGGCTTGTGCACAATTCAGAATTTCAGAATTGGCCGCCATTCAATTCATGAGTTGGAATTTTAATTGAATTGACTCTGCCCCACAGGAAGTTGAATTTGAATTGGAGTTGGAATGACAGGAAGTGGAATTAAATTCATGGCAATTCAAAGACATTCCACACAGTCATACAACAGAAAGAATGTGTTGAATCTCACATACAATTACATTAATTTTGTAATTTAATAGCATCATTTCATTACACATAACTAGTCACTCCTCAACCCTGCATACATTTTGTTCTAACTTATGATAATGATCAAATTCTTGAAATAAATTACTCCCTCAATGTTTGATTAGTTTTGTTCAAAATGTTATTTTCATTTCAAAGTAATCAAATAACACAAAGTTGTTGTAAATGCAGTTGTCATTTATTCCAATGCGAAACTCATTGAGCAACACTGCTGCATCTAATTCTCAAAATTACACTTACAATAAATCTAACTTAATTATGTGTTCTGTGACTAGAGCTTTTAACTTTCATTGCTGGGGGGAATATTTCCTGTTAATGTAATCTGTACTAGTTCAAACTAATATCATTTATAGAATATGTACTGAAATCATATCTGACATATATTGTAAAGCTTCATTATTAAACACTTCACTTATGTATATGAATTTCTTTGAATTTGTATTGAATTGCAATTCTGCTTCCTTTAATTCAAATTTGAATTGTAATTCTAGATCCTTTTTTTGACATCAATTGAAATTCAATTGAAATTCAAGAATTGAATTGGAATTTAGGAGTCATTCTCAATTCAATTCTGAATTGTGCACAAGCCTGATGTATAGTGATGAAAGCCAAAATATGAAATGTCATTAAGCCTCATTGAGATCCTCATATCTCAGGGAGTGAATGATGTAGGGCCTTGAGAATTAATATTCCAAAATAAAAGTTTATTAAAAACTAGAATCTAAAATCATATTGCAATATCTTTAATACTTCTTGAGTTATAGGCACACAAACTTTGGAAAAAAATAACATTTATGGCACTCAGACTGGTATGTTCAATGTAGTGGTCTTGACAGAAAGAAACAAGATACAACTCCAGTTTTAACATTATTTGTTCTTCAGACCAGGGTTGGGGTCAATTCTGGTATGAACTCAACAATTCCATTTCAAAGAAGGAAATGGAATTGGAATTGGAATTCAACAACAATTACAGGAAACAGAAATGGAATTGAATTGGAATTACAGGAAGTGGAATTCAATTCAGGGAAATTCCACTGAATTCCGTTTATTGCTGTTTCTGAGCATTTATTTGGGATTACATTTAGAGACATAAATTTGAACTTTATTTATGATGCTTTACAAATACCAAGTATGAAATAGAGTTGATCAAATGCAAATATGAGAACTGTACATTACGAATTAATAATTGAATGACAGTGGTGATAAGTTTCTGGATGTACTATACATTCAATATATGATAAGCACATAATATATGTCTCAACTTACAAAACTGAACTGCATTTCATTCACTTTTTATTGCATCGAATTATCATCATTTCCTGAAATTTGGCATGTGAAATGATCACGCTTAACATACTAAACATACAGTACTTTGTATTTCTTTTTTATGTTTGTTGTTTATGTGATTTACAATATTTAATGTACTATAAACTATTAAGCAAATCAAGTCAAAGCAAATCAAGTGGAATTTAGTGGAATTTATTTGAATTCAATTCTGTTTCCTGGTATTCCAATTCAATTCCAATTCCATTTCCTCTCAGCTGCATGCAATTCCAATTCCAATTCCATTCCAGGAAGTGAATTGGAATTTACCATTCATTCTCAATTCAATTCATGAATGGCCCCAACCCTGCTTCAGACATTCCTCTTTAAAATAAAAGAAGTATCGTTTTTTTACATTTGGTTTGGTTTCACATTTGGTTTTTGACCACTGAAAATGTGTACATTTTAACGATTTACTTCTTGAGCCATAGTGAAGTTTCAATATCTCTGGAACCGAATCTCATAGGGCATTAAAAATGTAGATGCCAAACTGAAAGTTCCAATATCTAAAAGGGCATTAAAATATCTTCAATAATTCTTGAGTAACAGGCATGCAAAAACTTGAAAAGTGCTGTTTCCTCATTTTTGAATGAACACCATTGGCACATAATGCAACAAAGATTGCTAAAGTCAACATATTTTACTAAATATAACCACCAATCTCTGTGCAAAAATAAGATAATCATGCTGCCATATTTCTGAAGTAATTCTGAACCCCCTGTAACCTGATTCTGAATCTAAGGTGAAAATTGCCATTTTGACCTCCCTCTACAAAATAGTGGATTACTCAGTAATTATTCATTAATGACATTTAATATTTTGGCTTTCATCACTATAAATGTCTAACTTTCCTCAGAATAAATATTAGCAAAATCAAAAAATTTGAACCAAGGACCTCTGGTTGAGTTGACATGGAATGACCCTATAATGCTGATTTGAATGTTCTATATTTAAAACATAATAATCACTGTAATCTAGCTTTCACTAAAAGGCGTTGCGTATGTGCTGCTCAAACAAACAAAACAATGGTCACGGATTAGAAATACAAAACGAGGGATCGTAAAGACAAATGTCAGAGGATTTCGATATAAGCCAAGAGGAGACTTGTTTTCCTTTGCTAAAGTCCACTTTATTGGACTTGTTTTGGACTGATAAAAAAAAAAAAAAACATTCATAATTATTAATATAACTCTGATTGCATTCGTCTGAAAGAAGGAAGTCATATATACCTATGGCTTGAGGGTAAGTAAATTATGGGCTCATTTACATTTTTGGGTGAACTGTCACTTTAAGCATTATTATCTAATTATTATTAATATATTATTCTAAATAAGCTTTTATCTTTTAAGATTTGTTAATAAGATAGTATATATAATTTATTTTGACCTGAATAAATATGACCTGAACATGTTTAAAAACAATATGAGAGCAAGGGAATTATGAATTTTCAATTTCAACTATTCATTCAATATGTATTCAGGAAATAGCAATCTAATAGAGCTATTTTAATTTCCAAAACACACTTCATAGAAATGCTTAACATGTTTGCGTGTCACCAGAGAAATTCAAAACCTTTTCATACTCTCTCACACACACACACACACACACACACACACACACACACACACACACACACACACACACACACACACACACACACATAGTGAAAATGAGCCTTAACATGATTCAGGAGTGCTGCTTAAGTGCTGCCTGCTCTCTCTGCATCTGATTGAAATATAAATGATGGAGCTCTGTTGCTAAGAGACATAATCAAGACGAAATAGGTCAATTTATTCCATTATTGAAGCGCAGAGGGGAAGAGAGAGAGAGAGAGAGAGAGAGAGAGAGAGAGAGAGAGAGAGAGAGAGAGAGAGAGAGAGAGAGAGAGAGCGAGAGAGAGAGAGAGAGAGAGAGAGAGAGCACAGAATGGACAGAATACAGAGGAAAGGAGGGAAATACAGATGAATCAAAACAGATAAACAGACAGAACATTGTAAAGTATACGGTTTACAAGCTCTGCAGTGATAAGGAGAGCATGCTGGGATGCATGCAGGTACACATTTGCCTTTGTGTAACACAGAGACCGTGACAGTGATGAATGCTGGGTAAAGAACAGCGATGGAGGGGCATTTACCCATCCACCAAAGAACAAGATCAATGTGGAAACAAAAGGATGGACAGATTGTGAGTCTTCTCTCTTCCAGTCCCTCTGGACAAACACACACACACACAGACTTAGAAATGCTCTCAGACAGAGTTTGAGCGGCCACTGCCTGTAATGATAGATTGGATTATTTCCTGTTCTGGCAGTAAAATTAGCCTAATGCATCTGTGAGTGTCCCAGACCAATAGAAGCCCAGAACACATTAACACAATGAGAGAGGGGGAAAAAGCAACGGCTATTGGATTATACGGATGCAGATTAAACTAGAGTTGCACATTTTCTGAAGAAGTGGTGTTTGCCACTATGTAAAGCTCACCGCTATGCTAGGATGTTGTGGCTGGTTGTTATGAGGTTGCTAAAGTGTTCAGAGTGGTTTGTAGGTTGCTAGGGTGTTTTATTGCTTACTGGCCCAAGCCAAATGAGCCCAAGCTTAAATTTTGATGATCTTTTGGTATCTAAGTACAGCCATCAACGTTTGGACGGAAATCCATGAACTGACCGCCAGGTCCAAATTTATGAGTCTAATCACACCTCTTATCAACAAATCACAAGATTTAAAGAGGTAGTTCACCCAAAATAAAAATTCTACTCACCCTTACGTAGTTTCAAATCTTACTTCTGGGGAACACAAAATAAGATTTTTTAATTTTTTAAGACTTTTTAAAAATGTCTACAGTAGAAAAAAGGTCATATAGGTTTGGAAAAAAATGACGGAGTGTAAGTGGTTGCAGAATTTTCATTTAATAAAAATCAAGGTCAAAAGTTAACCTTGCAGAATCTGCAAAATGTAAATTATTTTACCAAAATAAGAGGGATCATACAAAAAGCATGTTATTTTTTATTTAGTACTGACCTGAATAAGACATTTCACATAAAAGATGTTTACATATAGTCTACCAGAGAAAATAATAGTTTAATTTATAAAAATGACTCTGAAATGAATCTAAAATATGATTCTTAATACTGTTTTGTGACCTGAATGATCCACAACTGTGTTTTTGAATGATGCTCCAGAAGAAGAAGAAGAAACTATGCATTAAGAGACAGGGGTGTAAACTTTTGAACTGATTTTTTTTTTTTTTTCATTTAGTACTGTCCTTCAGAAGCTAAAGAAGATACATGCCAGAAGTCAAAATAAGTTACATTTACCCTGTTCTTCAAATTCAAAAAGTTTTCTCTTAAGGTTTAAGGCTCTTAACACACCATGTTTCCTTCTGAAGCATCAGTGAGCATTTGAACGCTGAGTCCATCAGTTGTCCTCAGTGTGAAAAGATGGATCTCAAAATTATGCAGTCATTTTTGGGTTGAAATACACAAAATTGCTGAAAAAAACAAAGATTTTGGGGGACCTGAAGGATGTTTCTTAAGAACAGCAGGAAGTTTAACTGTTCAGCACAAACAAGGGACTCATTAACAACTATCACTAAACAAAAAAACAAAACTAAAAAACAGCTGTGGATCATTCAGGTAACAAGACAGTATTAAGAATCAAGTGTATGTAAACTTTTGAATAAGGTCATTTTTATAAATCCAGCTATTATTTTCTCTTGTGGACTATATGAAAACATAATTTATGTGAAATATATTATTCAGGTCAGTACTAAATAAATATGATCCCTCTTATTTTGGTCAAATAATTACCATTTTGCAGATTATGCAAGGTGTATGTAAACTTTTGATGGCTACGTTTGCTAAATTTGTATTGTATGTGCACGTACAGTGTGCTTCAAATAGTAAAATGTATATAATAAAGGCCAGAAATAAACCTAAATACATTTTTAAAAAGTGTACTTTGTAATAAATCTCAAATTATGTCAATTATGTTGAAATTTAAAGTTTTAATTTAAAGTACAGTACATTTCAAAGTATTTTTTTCATGCTTTAGAGAAGTACACTTATTTTGATGTTTTGAATTACTAAAGCACATGTAAAATACTTTACTTTAACTTTAAGTGTACCTTTTTAGCATTCTTTTGGAGAGTACCATGAAAAGGATTCATGGCTTTAGTAATCATTTAGAATTATCTTACATATTATAATCTATACCAATGTTGTACACTACAATTCTACACTGGGGGCTCAAAAGCTATTTTTTATTTTCATATAGTAGTTAGAACACAAATAAACCAATGTCCTCACATACACACAAACACATATGCATGCCATAACAGGACAAGAGAATGAAAGCAATTCAGGACAACCACATACACACAGACAGCAGCAGGTCCTGACCACACTGTTTGGCTGGGAAAATACAGTTATGAAACCATTGTAGAGCAACTTTAGATTCTAGAAGAAGAGCAGGAAGTAACTGATAAGATGTGTTCTCTCAACACCATGCTGCTGAAGAGAGAGAGTGTGCGTGTTCCAGTCCCACAGGGAGTAACTCAGAGGCCTCGGTGCAAATAAATGCAGTCAAGTTCCCTATCAGAGACCTTGAGCTTTCAGCACTGTCTGCCCAACAGCCATGTGTGTGTATAAATCATTGTACAGCTGTTGTCTTAAAGATGCATACACTTTGAGCATTAACCATCCATCTGGGGAATAGCTACATTCATGTATACTGAGAGTGACATGGCAAAAGCTACCGTTATAGTCAGTGAAGCTGTCTACACCCGTGTCAAACTCTCTCAAACCTACAATTACATATATTCACACTGTGCTGTATGAATCTCTGTTTCGGTGTTCAGCTTATCACAACACTAGTGCCACAAAAACAGCACACTAGAAGCACATTAATAAGACATCAGACAGAGAGATGAGTGGTTTCCATATATAGTAGCCATTAACTGTTTTATACCATAAAATACAGTAAATATTCAGGAAAGTTATCAAAAACATCCAGCATATCAGAAACAAAACATTATTCTGACCAACAGACCTACACTACCAGTGAACATTTTGAATAATTTGATAATTATATTTTATTAAATTGATACGACATACAAATGAATGGAATATTACTAATGAATAGTACTATTTTTTGTGATTATACATGATTTGTATACTAATTTTATGTATGCTATAAAAGATTCTCTTTTGCTAACAATGCTGCATTTATTTGAGAAAAAAACACAGCAAAAACAGTCATTTGTGAAGTATTATATATTTAAAAGAATGTACTCCTGTCAGCAACCATTGCTCTATTTTTTATTGTCTAGTGTAAGATCATTTTCAAATAAATGCTGTTCTTTTTGTACATTTACGCTGCAAAAAAAAATGCTTTTCTTACTTAGATTTTGTGTTTTGTTTCCAGCCAAAATATCTAAAAATTCTTAACTCAAGAAGGATTTTCTAGATGAGTAAAAATGATTATTATTAAGTCAAAATTAAGTGAGTTTTTGCTTAGAACAAGCAAAATAATCTGCCAATGGGGTAAGCAAAACAATCTTAATTCAAACCGAAAACAAGATTTTTTTTTCTTACCATATTGGCAGATTATTTGGCTTGTCTCAAGCAAAAATGCACTTAATTTTGACTTGTTTTTTTCTGAAAACAAGACAATAATTTTTTCTTGATTTGAGAATCTTTAGATATTTGGCTGGAAACAAGACAACAAATCTAAGTAAGAAAAGCATTTTTTGCAGTGTGCAGTTTTATTATATTTTTAATCAAATGTATGCAGCTTTGTGGAATATAACATACTTATATTAAGCACATTAAAAAAAAATCATTATTTCCAATCTCTGGAGCAGTATTGTACATGCAAAATAAAAAAATGCAAATTCAGAATAGTACAGACACAAACAGAAGACATATAATTAAATACATGGCTGAATTCACATCTTTCTCTTTAATGAATCACATATAATGTGTCCAGCACACTTCAATATTCTGGAATTATGTGTCATGCTAACACAGTATTATATATGAGAGAATGCTCAATGATATGACATGTGGTATAATTATAGTTATTAGAGGTAATTCTAGTGTCTCTATAAAATCCCCTACTGAGAAAAGCTCTAACCAGTGTGTCTCTTACTGTTCACAAGTTTATTTCTCAAATCTTAATTACTAGCTAGTGGTTTTAAAAAATGAATGTAGAGTGCAGCATTTGTGTCATAGCCAGGAAGCAAAAATGATGGAAGCAGTTCGGGTAGACGACAGCATCTGGATCTGAAACTTTCAGATGACTCATATCCCCATCTCTGAGAGTTACCGGAACCCCATATCCAAAGAAAAAAAAAAAATCCACACAAGCGTCAAGTGGCGTGTGTGAATGTAACCAAATGTAGCACTCTATAACAAGCCTGACAAGCGTTTTCTCTGAATGTAGCCTCTGTCTGGACGGTCTACTGCGGAGAGTGCGGTTGAACTCTTATCCAGTTTGTACTGTACATGGCCAGTCTCATAAATGCCTCGGCTGCCCAACCATATAATCACAGCCATGAAATATGCAGATATGTCACACTGAGCGTGAAAAATTTCCTTTAAATGTCAGTTTATTCAGAGGACTCAGGAGGCTTCTGGTTCCTCAAGACAAGACATATCCTTCACAGCCCAGACGCATCTCATCTAAAAGTGCTAAAAGGCCTACATACACATACTTCCACAAACATTCTACATTTTTAGATTTTAAGATATATATCTGATTCAGAAGAATAAAGTAATAAATTGTAGATCAGCCTTCTCACTCTTGGATATTTAGTAGAGAGCTCTGCTGTAGGCAGGTGAATGCTAATCTGTACTGATGTATTATGGACCACCTACTCACCAGTCAATCATTGCACTGTAATAAGAGTTTTAAACTTTGACAGAACTTACAAGCTTTACATAACATCACTTCAACGAACTTCACAGTGGCACTGAATACAATATAGGGTCTGATAAATAAATTACTATAAATTCAAAATAAAGGTGGTTCACGATGCCATAGAATAACCTTTTGTCTAAATGGTTCCATAAAAAACCTTTTACATCTGAAGAACCTTTCTGTTTCACAAAAGGTTCTTTGTGGCAAATATGGTTCTTCAGATTCTAAAAAGGTAAGCAAGAAATGGTTCGTTAAGGAACATTTGACTGAACTGGTCTTTGTGGAAGCAAAAATGGTTCTTCTATGCCATCGCTTGAAAAACCTTTCGAAGCACCTTTATAGTGTAGATCTTAATCTAGGCTCAATAGAAATGTTACACTGTTTGTTGTCCATATCATGCCAGTTTGAAAATAAAATATCTTGTTAGTGGTGCTAAAAGTTTAATGCTCTATTGAGTTTGAAAAGAAAAATGCACCACCTATCATAAATTATGCCTGATTATGTTACCAAAGCAAACATAAAAATTAGGGATGCACCGATCTGTATCGGCCGATCACTTGCGCGTTTTGTCAGTAAAGCCGGTTCTGTAATCAGCGGTAAATGCCATCAGGTGCGTGATTTCACGTTGAGCCGTATATACCACACACAGCCGTTGTTCACTGACGAGCTGCGTACATTCACACTGATAATGAACATTGATTTGCGCAGCTCGTCGGTAAACAACGGCTGTGTGTAGTATATACGGCTCAACGTGAAATCACGCACCTGATGGCATTTACCGCTGATTACAGAACCGGCTTTACTGACAAAACGCGCAAGCATGATCGGCCGATTCGTATCGGTGCATCCCTAATAAAAATGCATTTTATGAAGCAACCATATCACTTTAGCTGGTTTCTACAAGTCATTGAGCTCTTTTATGACTTGTGTTTCACTAAAATTGTACCCATGTGCTCCACACTGCAAGTGCAATGCTGCACCAGGTGAGCTACTGAGCAAGTTTACTTAACAGAAAAAGCCATACATATGGAGCTGGTTATATGATGCAAGCATCAAAATATGCATTCAAATATTTTTTTATTTTTTTATCAGCAATTCACCCACATCATAATTTGTGGGGAAAGGAAGAAAAGTTGTTTGTGTTTTACTGTCACTAGTGTTCATTTCAGCTGTAAGCTGGCTGCAGCGAATTGTAAAAATACAAGTAAAGGCACTTTTTTTTTACAATGAGCCTGAGTTAGTAGATCAATGTGACCCATTTGAAACCCATTTTAACCCATTTCAAATTAGGTGAAATGAAGTCTTCTCCAAAGTCATATACACTCTTAAAAATAAAGGTGCTTAACGATGCCATAGAAGAACCTTTTTTGTCTCAATAGTTCTATAAAGAACCTTTAACATCTGAAGAACCTTTCTGTTTCACAAAAGGTTCTTTGTGGCAAAAGAAGGTTCTTCAGATTATAAAAAGGTGAGAAAGAGATGGTTCTTCAAAGAACCTTCAACTGAATGGTTCTTTGTGGAACCAAAAATGGTTCTTCTATGGCATCACTTGAAGAACCATTTAAAGCACCTTTATTTTTAAAGGACTGCATGGGGGTGAGTAAATAATAGAGAATTTCCATGTTTATGTGGAGTATACTTTAGTAACGAATTGATTCAATTTAAGAGCATATTCAAGAAAATTAGAGATCAGCCAGACAGATGATACAGCTCCAAATAAAATCCATGAGAGACCGAATCTCAAAGACATCCTTCTGATTGATCAGACACCCAACCAGAATGCAGAAAACACAAGATGACACTACAGCGGCACTGCTACTGCGACAGAGGACAGAAAAACAAAAAACTTCTGCTGTTTGATGTTGTTTGATGAGAACTCCATTAATTGCTGATCACAGAAACAAACAAGAGCCAGAGGGTGATACAGACAACTGATTTATGACAGTAACATTGTGGAATGAAATATTAAATCTGCACTTTTAAGTCGTGTTGTCATTAAAAGTTCATCCCCATCTAATTAATCTAAAACTGTCTTTCTCACTGCTCTACACCCTCATTGCTGATGTCAAAACTCTGTTTCTTGCAGGATCTCATTAGAAATAAGAAAATTACAGTCAGGGCAAGTTTGTATTTGACCATGATATCTAAGCAAATGAATGAAGATCTTCAAGGTTTTTGGAGACTTCAGAGTTTTTTTTTTTTTTTCTTGAGAAAAAGCCCAGTAATCTCCCAGGCGTTTCCACAAGCGCTTTAGAAATGATTTTAACAATGTCTCAAACTGTGCTCAGAACTGTCAACTCCATGGCTGCTGGTTTGAGCCAGTACTAAGCTGGTCCTGAGCAGGAGCTGGTTGCTTAGGACCATCTTAAACCAGCTCATGACCAGCTAAGTACCATCTTAAACCAGCTCAAGACCAGCTAAGGACCAGCTTAATCCAGCTCATGACCAGCTAAATACTGTCTTAAACCAGGTCAAGACCAGCTAAAAACTGTCTTAAACCAGGTCAAGACCACCTAAATACCATCTTAAACCATCTCAAGATGAGCTAAGGAGCAGCTCAAACCAGCAGCCATGTTTCGAAACATACCTAACCAGCATATGCAGTTTTTTTCTACAGGGATCTTGTTCCGTCACCTTAATACCAGGCGTAAACAGGGCCAATAAAAAAAAAAAAAAATCAAACACCTCTCATCAAGTTTCTTCAAAACCAAATGATCAGAGTGTTACCAAATTGCCTCATTTCTGTCTATTTTTAATCTTCCTGAACAATTTTAGGTAAACCATCTGAGATACAGTTGATTCCTTCATGAAACATTCTTAAAACCTTCAATAACTCTCCTGACATATGAAAGAGCAACCACTGAGCATTGCAACTGTCTTCTGGGCAAACGTGATATTGACTCTACTGAAATAAAATATATGATTATGTGCGGCATACTTTTCTTTAATACATCGTCTCTTGGAGTCATGGAGGTGGTTATTTCCATCTCCTGGTCACGGACAGATATCATACACCAATTGCTGTATAGTTCTCAGTTGTCACTTTTGGCTTTATTAATGACAGGAGGACAGGCAGGTGGGAGTTGTGGTTCAGGAGTCGCGTCTCAGTGACAGCTGCTACAGGCAACCTTTGACCCTCCTTATATCCACTAGGGTCTAGTTTCTCGATGTTAGATGAACAGAGGCCTCCACACGTGCACATGCCTCACTATGACTAATGAAAGGTCACTTTATTATTATTATTATGTTTTGCCTGATTCTTATTTTATGTAGTGTAGGGTTTCTAAAACACCCCTACACTCCAAAACAATTCTGTCCGATAATCTAAAAAACGTGTGTCATGAGGTAACACAAATTAATTGGTTTTGTTTAGAACAAAAGCTAATGCAGTTTTCTAGTGAGCGTGGCCAGTAACCATGTGCAGCAGAATAATGATAGAAAAGGAAATTAATATTGATTCAACACAGTATATTAATTCAAAATTCGCTACATCATTTCAAGGAGAAAATTATTCTTATTCATTGACAAGGATGTTCCATTTATTAAAAAAAGGGAAAATAACACTTCTTAATCAGCCAAGCAGGCATATTTATCAGCCAACTTTCCAAGCTAACAATTGCAAATGTTCACTTTACAGGGTAAAGATGGAGCATAACGAAAGCATTTCAGAGTTTTAAATATTTTCTAAAGAGTTTATAGGCTTCTAAAAGTAATATCTTTGTAAGACAACCGTGGCCTGAGGCATATAGAGTTTGAAAGCTTATTATAAAATTTCATATTTTTCTCATATCTTGAGTTACTCTGAATACCTTGCAGGGTCTAACTTTTCTTTTTGTCCTTTTAAATTTACCAATATAACTATTTTACACCAAAGTCTCAGATTGAGCTCAACTATGCTAACAGCCTTAGAATGGGCAACAAAAACACAAAATGCTTAAACAGGTACCACAAAAATACCTCAAATTCAAAACACCCTCAGACCATTAAACTTTCAGAAGTGTGTATTTGTGCCTGCCATTAGAGGAACGGCCCTGAGCAAAACCAATTCTTAACATTTCTCGACAAGAAAATGAAAAATAAACATTTTATATATCTCCCCAAGGCAGACATTTAAAGCTGTTAGAGTTACTGATCTGTTTATTTAAAATGTAATCTCTCCTGTTCGACCAAGACATTAACCTCAAAACATTTCAAAAGGTACAGCACAATATGAAGCAAACCAAAACCATGTGCGACGTGTGTTGCATGCTTATTCAGCTGTAGTTGCTATTTTGGCCTCCCTGTCACAACACACACATTCATTTCACCAAGCTCTGGATTAAGGAAGCAATTTGAATCAAAGTTGAGAGTGCAGTTTGACACAAGTGTGTGTGTTTCTAACCTAGTGATATTTTAGGGACAGTATTGCTTAGACATGTCCACAGGACTTAAATAAATCAGATAACACTGAATGTTCTGCAAAAGCAGTTCTTTATTCACCTTTTATGTGTAAATACTTTAATGCCATCACTTTATCACCTAATGTTTGCAGGTTTGCTAATTAGCAGGTTTGGTTATTCCAGTACAATGATTTACAATGACATTCTAGAGAACTGTACAC
The DNA here is from genome assembly GCF_049309525.1 of Garra rufa. Lineage (NCBI taxonomy): Eukaryota > Metazoa > Chordata > Actinopteri > Cypriniformes > Cyprinidae > Garra > Garra rufa. The sequence continues at coordinate 17,804,021 of NC_133368.1, forward strand.
TTCTGACTTTGCTGCAACAGTTTGGCTTATCTATTCCAGCACGACAATACCCCGTGCAAAAAGTAAGGTCCATTTAGAAATGATTTACTGAGTCTGGCATGGAAAACATTATTGGCCTGCATAAACCCCACTGAACACATTCGGGATGCATTGAAACTGTGAGCCAGACCCATCACCCAACATCACTGCCTGACCTCAGTAATGCTCTTGAATGGGAGCAAATCCCAACAGCTATGTTCCAACATCTAGTTGAAAAGAATTCAAAAGGAGTGGAAGCTGTTAGGGAGAACCAACTTCGCATCAATTTCCATGGTTTTGAAATTTAAAAAATTAACAAATTCATAGTAATACCCTGTTTAATTTCAGTTGGTGCACTCCCTCACTGTTGATATAAACATGCAAAACTGTAAAACCCCGAGCAGCTGATAACTGAATTTAGTCGATCCCTTCCGGAAAAGATAAAAAGTATAACAGTTTCAGCTGTTAATTTCCTCCCACGCTTAAACTTGACAGTGGCACGTGTGAATGGTCCTGTGTCAGACATGGACTCTTAAATGGGGTCTGGCGTCCAGCAGCGAGACAGAGACACACGTTGAGAGACTTCCTCTGTGTGCTGGGTGTCAGCTGCTGAGAACAGCAGACAGAAACACACTCGTATAACAGCCTCTCAGCTGCCGCCGAGACACACAGACAGAGACACTTGTACCTCAGTGCTTTAGCTGGCTGATGGGTATCAGAGATACCCCAGCATCAGCTAGGAAGAATAATTCAGACTTCAAGACAGACATCCACAGCTGTAGGACAACTTCATCTTTAAACATCCTCCGTTAGTCACACATAAACCTTAACAGTAGATGTTTTGAAATAATGCAGAATCTTAAAGATATTTTCACAAGTTCACCACTGAGACAGCCCACATATATCAACCCTCAATTCAAAAGGAATAAAAACACCTCTCCTCTTCACCACCAAAATAAAAACAGTTCCAGAGAAAAACATGAATATGCTCAGATGCCTTCTCCTCTCACTAAATAACCTAAAAGTAGGGACGCACCGAATGTTCGGCAACCAAAATTATTCGGCCGAAAATAGCAAAAAAGCTCTTTCAAATAAATTGTACCGGTCGGCGCCGATGGCCTCGTGGGCAGCGCGTCGACGTGCGGCGCCGTTGCGCTCCGGGCGTCCCGTGTTCGAATCCCAACTCGAGGACCTTTCCCGATTCCGCCCCCCATCTCTCTCCCACGTCACTTCCTGTCACGTCTGATCTGTCCTATCATAATAAAGGCAAAAATGCCAAAAAAAAATAAATCTTTAAATAAATTATACCGAACAATGATGTGATGCGATCAAATAGTGGCGCGCACTAATGTAGCAAACATGTCGGCAGTGTGGAAGCATTTAAAACTGTCTGAGAAAGATGCAAAAATCTTTGATAGCACCGACAGCGAGAGACTGTTTAGTATCGCATCTCATATCTTCCATGAGAAGAGAAAGGGCTGGTCGTTGCTGGTTACTGTATGATAATTGAAATCGCAAAATGGCTTTAAACCATTAGTAAATGAACTACAGAACGCTATGTTGTCTAATACATGCACGCATTGTATTTATTCTGACAGTGCTGCACAAGCTCCGTAGCCGTGGTTTAAAGCGCGAAGCGTGCACAATGTCCCGAACTTAATCAAATGATTCGCGAATTGCACAGAATGTCCCGAAACGAATCAAATAATTTGCGAACTGAATCAAATGATTTACGAACCACACAGAATGTTGAGGGAAAATCTCTGTGATGAGAATCATTCATAAATCTGCTGCTGTCAGCAAAAAGTAGTACTAAGGTCTTCTTGCGGGTTTCCGACAAAATAAAAGTCAGCATTCATAAATGTTAGTATTGTAATTTTACTGTTGTTCTTTAAAATAAAATAATAATAACACAAAAATAATGTTATGATTACAGCTCCATATGTTTATCCTTCTGGTGTTTATCTTTCTGACCCCCACCAGATTACTACCCCCCTAGGCAATAGCGATTTCAAAGAGAGGGGGTAATAATTTGGCATAGGGCCGAAAATGGGCACAACACTAGACATAACAAGCTTGTTCGGTAGCTCAGCCGGCACAGAATTAGACTTTGGATGCAGAATCCTTGGGTACGAACCATGTGAAAAACATGACTCATGATGAGAGATCGAAAAGCAAGCTAAAAAGGCATGCTTGAAATTGTGTTTTTACATCACATTCTGTTTTGGTTATACTACCAGGCAGGTTTAGGTGTAGTGCAGATGGTACGTTCATCACAGAGCATGAGAGTTATAGCGCCACTAAACATGACATTACAAGTGCACACCTTGCTTTAGCATCAGCTTTTCCCACATGACATCCCCCAACCCATACTGTCAGAAAAAAACGTAATGTAAAATTTGTACTGGGGCAGTGTCCAAACATGTTCCTAGAGGGAACTTAGCTCCAACCCTCAATTAACACACCTGAACTGGCTATTGAATGTCTTTAGACTCATTAGATACCAAGCAAGTGTGTTGGAGCTGATTGCAGCTAAACTCTGCAGGACACTAGCCTTCCTGGAACAGGTTTGGGTGCATCTGCCCCTTGGGGCAACTTTGTGCCTTGGTGCATATTAGTACCTCAAAGTAGTAATATACTGTATGCCCTTAAGGTGCTACTATGAACCTTTTAGGGGATAATAAGGTACAACGGTTTCCCTTTAAGCCAGAGGTCTCCAATCCTGCTTCTGGAGAGTTACCACCCTGCAGACTTCAGTTCTAACCCCTGCTCCAACACACCTGCCTGTAATTTCAAGTAACCCTGAACAGATTGATTAGCTGGTTCAAGTCTTTTGGATTGGAATTGGAGCTGAACGCTGCAGGATGGTAGCTCTCCAGGAGCAGGATTTGCACCAACATATTTTAGGTATCTTGCCTCAAATAAAGTACTTGAGAAGCCACTTCCTTGAGCCTATCCACTGCAGACAGCAATCCAAATAACTTCAATAGCCTAAATATTATATGGGAAACAAAACTTTTGAACCTACAAAAGAGTAGTCTCACAAAGCCAGACCTTCAGACTGATGGCAGAAGATGTGGGAACCTTCAAGGCCCGCCAGAGATGCTTGATCTAAATCAACCAATCATGTTTTGCTGTGTGCTGCATCATATTTAAGGGTGTTGAAATGTCCCACAATAACAGACTGGTGTGTAAAACTCTTGGACATATTTTAAAGATTCTATGCAGCAAACTTTATTTCACATACTTTTGAAAGTCCAGAGTTTAGTTGATCCTGATAAGTGCTTATTGACACAGTTGTAAACACAGTTGTGTGGCTTTCTTCTTCCATGAGGGGGTTTGGCATTATGCCATCTTTGATTCCAGGCGAAATGTTATAGAACGCAACAAACGTCTCCTGGAAATCATGTTTAATTCAACTAATCCAATAAGGACTTCGAAACTCCTTAATTGTTTACAATTTTGTGTGCTGTATGCATCAAACATTCAGCCAACTGCCCATGGGCGTGATGCCTGAGGCACAGACTAATAGAAGAAAAGAGTTGGATCTGATCTCAGGTCAGGAGACTGTCAACCTCTTAGCAAGATCTCAAATCTGGATGATTAATGAACTGAGGTACTGATTCTGTATTTGTTTTAAAAGCGAGTGAGCTTGGATCCATCATTTACCCTGTGGCTAAATCTCAATTCACATTTGTCTTGCTTAGTATGTAAGTACATTAATTAGAATTAGTGAGTCCCAAACCATAGTGTGCTGGAAACAGCACACTAAATTTCTTGAATGGTATAATGTTTCCAGTGGATTTTGGATGTTGTCATCCGTGCATGATTTTTGGACTAATAATACCCACAACATCTTGGAAAAGTAATTTGTGATGGAAAACTACTTTTTCGCTTGTTGAAAAATAGTAAGGATGCCAAAGCTGCCACAGCAGTTTTCAAATCTATCAACCTAACAGTTACATAATAATACATTTTACTGCAATAAATGGTAATGCTAGCTAGATGCTAAGCTTTTTAACAAGCACAAACAGTTCGAGACAGAAGCGTCTGTGGTATCAAGATGCAATTTTTAGTACTGTGTCACCACTGAAAAGACTTTTACTTGGATTCAACCAATGTCTTATTAACATTTAAACAAGTTTACAAGCAAGCTATTAGAGTTCTAATGTTGAGTCAGAGTCAAATCTCCCTTGTCGTCTTTGTTAAGCTTCAGGTTTTATTAAGCGTTGAGAATGTCTGAACATCAGTGTATAAGTTTATGAGATGTAATATTTATTTCAGATGTTGGAAGCATTTAATGATATAATTTAAAGGTGTTGGTATGTAATTTTTATAATGTTACAATTCTTTTTTTTTTAATATTAACATGCAGCTTAACATGCAATGCAGCTAATTTAAAGCTTAATTTCCTAGAGAGCGTGACTCTGAGGCATTTTTAATGTCTGGGCATCCCAATAAATAGTAACTATTGTTCCAAAGAACATTTGCAAAGCATTGCAAAGTTGTGTGGTTGGATTTCAGCTCCTGACCCATGCTTACTAGCATAGTTTTTTGTTACCATGATATGCAAAGGTCCATACTTGCTAACATTTAAGTTTAGAGCTTGTTAATTTATCCAACTATGAATTATACTATAGTAGTTGAGCAGTAAGTTACAGAAAGTCCACCACAGCTCGATGTATAGTAGTAACATTGGCACAACCAATAATACCAATAATTTAAGATTGAGGTCTGGACTATCTGTTTTGTTTGGTCAGCGACAGACTGAGGCTTTTGTTCAGGAAATCTGAAAAATCATCTGGTATTAAAACATCAGGACTAAACACTGATTTCAACATCACACAGGGCTGACAGCTCCCAACGGTCTTGAAATCAAATTTTATAGTTATTGCAGCACAGAGAAAAACTGTCTAAATGAATTTCATATTACTTTTGCTAATTAGATTTTAATGCTTTTACCAAACCATCTGCTGAAAAAGTTTATGGCAGACAGAACAGAGTAGTGAGAGGGCTTCAATTATGTCACCCAAGTGTTCAGTGCTCATTGACATCAGTCTTCATTATTTTTCTCTGTGTAATATTCATTCATTTCCAGATGTCCTGATGGCTAAAACTAAGGGGAGTTTTTCTGAAAATGAGAAAAGCGATCTAATGCAGATGTCTGCCAGGCAGGTGATGGCATTTCACTGCGCCTGAGGTCCTCAGGCTCTCTGGAGGTCCAAATGAGAATTCCATCTTTTCACCAGAAGCTAATTCGGAAACACAGCTTCATTATTACTTTTTACATCTCTAGTCCAGCTCCGTCTCTCATGTTCAAGGCTTGAGAGCAGGCCAGGTCTAAACCATGCCAAATAGGCTAATTTCATCATCAGAGGCACTTGAAAGGGATAAATGGCATTAGCAGTGCTTGGGGCCGAAGCGTAAATGAGAACACGCTTACTGAAGCACATCCAGAGCACAGTCAGACACATACACACATACACACACACACACACACACACACACACACACACACACACACACACAAAACACCCAAGAATATCAGCTGCACAGGCACATCAGGGGTTCATGCATAATGCAGGTAATCTGAGATAGACTCTCCACAATGCAAAATAAAACTCGTCTACAGTCTTTCTACAGTCACATCACATCAGTTCTGTCTCTCTGAAGCTCCAAACTCCTTGCAGAATTTGCCTTTCTAATAACCAGTCCTGAGGAAAAAGCCTCCAGGATTGTTTTCATGATGAAACGTTGCCTTTTTTTCAAAGGCTAATGAGCTGTTTTGCTGTCTGCTGACTGCATAGGCAGTTGCCTTCTAACAACTCTGATATACTTCAAGTGAAATCGAAGAAAGAACTAGTGACGTCACTTTGAAAAAAATCAGGACAAATAAAGTTTTTCTTCAGGAGTTTGGAGTACTATGGCGGACCTCTTCTTACTATTAACTAACCACTGTAAAATCCGATAGTTTACTTTACTTAGATATAATTAGGTATCTTTACTTAGTTGCTATACTTACTAGGTTTTATTAAGTTACAGCTACTTTCAAGGCAAGTAAAACTTACTGCTTTGAGTGACGCTTAAAATATTCAAGTAGCCACAAAGTAACCAATGGCATTAAGAGTCATTGGTGACATGACAGTGAGAGAAATGTTGTTTGTGTTTTTTTTACTTGCCATTACAGTGATTAATGTTTCCTCTGGTTGGGCACTTGGAACTTTGTTTATTTTATTGTAATTTTCTTCCTTTTGATGCAGTAATGCAACATGGAATCATAATTTTTGATTTCAAGGGAAGAAAAGTAATAAGTATGTTGTTTTTAGAAGATATTTTTCTAATTAAATTTATTAATGATATTTTACAATTTCGTTGTTCTTCATAAACATCTTGAGAAACTTAATTGGGTTGAGACAATCCTTTAATATTTATGGTAATATGCTCAAGTCACAGACAGGCTTCAACATTCAGCATGCGAATCACAACAATGGAAACAATTAAATTGTATTTATTTTTATTGTGATAATATCCATTTTATTATTGTATTTGCTCTTTTTGTTGTGCCACTACTGACACAAATAAAATTAGCAAATAAAAACAACAACAGTAAAACAAAGCAATTGCATAATTTATGCATGCTGCAATGCACTCTGGGAGTCAGTGAGTAGCAATACTAAGTCAAGAGTAAACCTAAAGTAAAGAATCAAGTACCCCCTACAGTTCTTTTTTAGTTGCTAGAACTCTCAGGTAAGTAAACTATACAAACTAAGCATTTGTCAGTACAACATACTAGTCCTATTGTACTTAGCTTAGTTTTTTTAAGGCAATCGGTTTGCATGCTTTTTTTTAAGTAAGCCCAACTAATTAGATTTTACAGTGTATTAACTACAACCTTAGCCTCAATAAACTCCTAATTGCTGCTTATGGATAGTTAGTAAGGTAGTTGTTATGTTTGGGTATGGGGTGAAATTAAGGGATCTATAATATGGTGATGCAGAAAAAAGGCATTAATATGTACTTCATAAGTACTAATAAACAGCCAATGTGCTAGTATTAATAAACAACTAGTTAATACTGAGAATTGGACCGAAACTGGAGTTTGAAACAGCTTGCCAAAGAAAACTCTTCAGAAATGTTCACCTTCAACCTGCGATTTGTGTTGATGATGTAATAAGTGGGTGTAGCTTCTTTGACATGGATACATTCTTCGGTTGGAAATCTTCTGTGGATAAATCAATAAACACTGCAACATTTCATAAAAATATAAGAATTGTTGGTTTTGATTTCATGTTGACTCAGCTCATTACTGGAAAAGTGACTACTATAAAAATAGCTGAATTACTGTCACACAAAAATATAGTGAAGTAGTTAATGTAGTTAAATTGCTACCTTACACCAAATTTAACCAAAAGAGGGTGTCTTAAACGGCAGCATAATTATACTGCCAACTTTTTGGAACAATCTTGTTGTGTTAGGAGGACTATAATATCTCAGAATTCTGTCTTGGTAGGCAGCTCAATAGGTTTTGGAACAGAATGCAGCACCAGCAGTTGGCTCTAGGTTCCTGTGGTAAGAGAGTGAGTGATTGTTTTACCTCCATGAGCTGGAGCAGGGGCTATTTTTGGTAGCGTACAGCCTGGCTTGCATAGCGTACATTTTTGGATAATTGCTTTAAAGTGAGAGCCCTAATCCATTGTTTCCATGGCATTAACAGAGCTCTCTTTCCTGCCATTACACTAAATGATACACAGCTGAGGAAAATAAATCAAATAAATCACAGCTATTTCCAATGACCAACCCTCCTCCATTACCACCGGATGACGAACACGCGTTTCACTCCACGCTGTGCCCCATATGTAGCTTTTTCGGCAGACACAAAGGAATGGTCTTGCACAAGCACAACCGGTACAAAAACAAACAGGTCTTTTTGTCTCTACAGTCCCAGAGGACATCAAATCTCATTGGTAAGTATGTGTTGTAAGTAAAGGCAGGCCATCAATATCTAGCTCCTTTCTGTGGCGGGGATATAATTCCATTATCCTGTTCCGCCCCCACTCACTCAGCTAATGCTGCGGCTGGAGTGATGACCTCAGTGCCTGCTGCCGGTGATGTCACAGAGAGCAGCCTGAGTCAGTGGCCGTTCCCTCACCGCGGTTCTAGATTTCTAGAACACAAAAAGCCAACAAAAATGCACCCAGACCACTTAAAGCACACTAGGCTAAAGACAACGACTGAAACAGGAAAACCTTAAACTATGTTATTAATAGCATCTCAAGAGTATTGCTGAGTGCAAGAGAAAGTTTAGGGCTCCAATGGTAATATAATCAGGAAGTGAAGGTGGCTCTTTAGCGAGAATGGCTTTCACAGACATGATTAATGAAAAAAGGCTTCTGATTGCTGCTTTTCTTTAATAGATGACAATCAATTTATCTCACTAAATGTCATGAGTCATGGTTAGACAATGGTTGGAAAACACTCTTCTGTTAATCTTCATAGATGAACATTATAATATGACTTTTCAAGCAAATCTACATGTAAAGATCGCATTAGTGACCTTCTGCCATATGCACTTGGTATAACGTTAAGTATTAAATACTGTTTCCAAGTCCAAGTCTAAGCCATTTCAAGTGAAAATACGACCTCAGCAGCTGTTTATGAGCACTATTCATTTATATTCATTTATTCATTCATTCATTGTATTCATTCCATTTGTATAGCACATTTTTAGCCTAAGCTTTTGAAAACTTACGGTGTATACTACAGTCAGAAAAGATTGTTACAATCATGATTTTTCAGTGATAGAGTGTATATTAGCACTGTTTGATCCTTGCATTTGGGATCTGATGTCAGTTGCATAAAATAGTTAGACCAGTCTTACTTTTTAATATATAGTTACATAAAAATGTAGATTGGCATAATTTAAAGTCATCAGAAAATAATAAAAATCAGACTCTTTACACCTTGGTAACAGTTAGTTGGTCAGACTTAGGACACAGTCTTAACATAGAGGTTGAAGGGTTATTTTACCCAAAAATGAAAATTAACCAGCATCAGAATCAGAATCAGAATGAGCTTTATTGCCAGGTATGTTTACACATACTAGGAATTTGTTTTAGTGACAGAAGCTCCACAGTGCTACAGAATGACAGTGACAAAATGACACAGATTATAAAAAGAACAATATACAAGTATACAAGACAGACAATGTGCAAAAATAGTAGACCCAATATACAAAAATATGCAATTTACTATGTATAACCCATGATTTACTCACCCTCAAAGCATCCAAGGTCTATATGACTTTCTTCTTTCAGTCAAATCTTTCAGTCAGAGTTATATTAAAAATTGTCGTAGCTCTTCCAAGCTTCATCGAAAGCCATTCTTGGTGGATGATGTAAGACTTTTGCTTTGCGTATGTGCCGCTGATCTCGCGACAACCAATGTTTGTTTACAGGAGCAAAGGAAGCAAAGTTTCCTTACTTTTAGTCTCCTCTTGGCTTATGGTTTATATCTAAATCCTCCTACATTTTTCTTTACAATTCCTCCTTTTGGACGCATACGTCCTACGTCATCCACCCGGAACGGCTTTTGTGTAAGACAATTAGCACAAGCTTGACAAAAGTGATTATTACATTTTAAATATGGGTATTTCAGACTTGTTTTAGAATGTTGAGGAGAAACACCCGCCCATTGTCATTATAAAGCTTGGGAGAGCCAGGACAATATTTAATATAACTCCGATTGGATTCAACTGAAAGAAGAGTGTCATATACACCTAAGATGCCTAAGTTGAGGGTGAGTAAAACATGGGCTAATTTTCATTTTTGGCTGAACCAACCCTTTAAGTTTACGCAGCTGGCCCCTGGAAACAACAACATTTCATGTCAAACTTAACAACTGAACAGAAACGGTCAAAGCCGGTCTGTTAATGCTAGAGAGCAAGTTGACAGCATCTGCAACCTAGTTATTTACATGTATCAATATCTTTTTATCTGCATATGCAGTGTTTAAATAATGTTGCAATATAACAGTTTGTCTTGATGTCTCAAAATACATAATTGTAGAATAGCTATCGATGTTGGGCCTCCCTGTTAAAAAAAACAGCATATGCTGGTTAGGTAGGTTTTGATGCTGGTTAAGCTGATCCTTGCAGGTTTATGTTGGTATTTTACCAGCATATGACCAGCTAAGGACCAGCATAAACCAGCAAAGAACCAGCATAAACCAGGGGTCCGTTCTTCGTACCTCGCTTACTACATCCAAGATCAAATGACACATCAAATCAAATCATCCCGCTAACTATGAGCTCGCTATTCCGGTTCTCCGAACGGACCTGTTGTTGATGATTAGTATAGCTGGATGAAGTTATTTGAGATCACTGGGTGGCTTAAAAGGGGGTATGTATCGATAGTAGAAACATTGATCGGCAACGCTTTGATTGGTCGGCGAACATGACGAAGGAGCGCGCTCAGTATTTTTCTGCAGCAGAGTAAGAACTCTTGATTGAGGGATTTCAGGAGTTTCAGAGTTTAATTAAAATGCAAGGGAACACTGTAAAGGCTAGAAAAGCAAGGAGAGAGGGCTGGCAAAAAGTAGTGAACAAATTAAATGTGTTAATGCTGCCCATGTTACATGTTTTTTCCTTGATATGTTATTTTATTTATATTTGTATTTTATTATACACTACCGTTCAAAAGTTTGGGGTCAGTAAGACTTGTAATAGTCTTAAAAGAAGTCTCTTATGCTCATCAAGACTG